>NC_133319.1:4492705-4625058 GCF_012295235.1 Primulina huaijiensis | reverse complement strand
ACACACACACACACACATAAACTATGGTTCAACTTTTCTTTTCCTAGGGACCAACACAGTTGACTCTTGCAATGCATTACTACATAATGGGACACACGCAGCTAAGGGACGAGTACATGCACACACGCATTTATATAGACATATATGTATATATACTGAATACATACAGGCAAATAAGATGAAGTACTCCTGTCGTAGATTAATTTTAATATCAAACACCCAACAAGATAGAAAATTAAGAAAAGTATATAATCTACATGCAGTTATTACCTGTAATTATCGTGTGTATGTTTTTTCATTCGAAGTGCAAAGAAATCAGCAGGAATTCAAGATACACAATCTTTATTGAGAAATAATCCACGCGGTCCAAAAATATATAATCTCATCAATATTCAAGAACCTTCAACATTCAATTATTTTACGCTGAGCATTGCACATTTGTTAATTGGTAAGGTTTAAAAGAAACGGGATAAAATAAGATGATACGCCCTTCATCCTCGTTCGAAGCTTTAGTGTTGGCATGCCAACTTCACTATTATTTAACATACTAAGCTTAAAAAATTTTATCACATGAAAAAATCAAATCATCAGTGTTCAACTAAATGTAAAACCGCTCCTTTGCTTAAAAAAATGCAAAATCCCGGATCTTTTTATCATGGAAAAGAAAGGTTTGCAGCGAAATCCAGCAAGGAAGAAACAGAAGTAATCAGAGCCGATAGTACGTCCATGTTTTCATTCTAGATTAGATTAAGGTTTCAACACTAAATAGGCAAGTAAATATTCACATCATAGATTAAATTAAGGCTTCAACATTAAATACTGATCGACCATGTTGGCTTTTCAAGGGTACTAGGCAATGTTACGATTTTACATCACCTCTACAAAGAATTATAAAATGACTTGTACACTTGAAGAGACTCTTTTACTTTATATACTAGTATATTATGTTTTGGGCTCTATTCTTGGAACTGTGGCCTCATAGCCAGCACATTCTAACAGGGATGCATATTCAAATGTCTGGTGACACAAACTTATTGGAATGTCCTTGGCAAATTGAACTTAACTCTATAAAACGTAGAAATTTGGAAAAATGTGTGATGGAGGTAGGATGTTTGCCGAAATTTTGAAGTTGAGTTGGTTGGCAGTTTGCTTTCCTAAATGAGGAAATAAGTAGACATCATAGCTGATTTCCAAAGTAAAGCAACCACAATGACGAGCCCACATAATGAAATCAATATGTAATTCAATTTATCAACCGATTAGATGGTAAACCTGAAACAGGTGCGGATGAGTCCGGTCACACAGCAGCTGCAGCAGTTGTCTTGGCAATAGTTTTAGTGTCAAATATTTCGATCCAGTAGCCATCAGGATCCTTAATGAATGCTATATCCTTAATTTTTCCTGAATGAGTTGTCGTATGTCAATCGTGAATTACCAAAATAATGTTATGAGATTGGATCAAATCAAATAAAAATTATGCAAGAACTTTACATGTGTAATATTACAGGAAAAATATCAAAGCTTCCAACTGATGAGCATACATTAAGATAAGATTAATCCATGTTATAAAAACATCATATTTATTTCATGAACTATACCGAAAAATTTACCATCATCGGGTCTTTTTACAAACTCCACTCCCAAAGTCTCAAATCTTTTGCATGCCTTGTGCACATCATCAACCGTGATACCAATGTGTCCTATAAACATGTTTAACACATGTTAGGAATTTAATAGTCAGTATAATAACAGCATGAGTGCAGCAAAAGAAAATAATAGTATTTTGGACTCAGACATTTGATATACCAAAACCACGAGGTTCCGAGTTTCCGTTGTGATAACCCTTGAAATCAGGATCCGTTTCACTACCCCAGTTACTGCAATAAACTCGGGGGAAGTTAGATATCATGAGAGAATTGCCTAAACAAAATACTTCATAGTGTAGAACAAAGTTAGCTCTCACTGTGTCAGCTCAAGTGTAGCTTTATGGCCAAAAGTCCAGGCAGTTCGTTCAATGGGATCACTAGGTGCTGATGATGTTTCCTGAACCACAAATGCATGGATAATTTAAAGGGCTGGTAAAACTACTGTCTTCGAATGAACCGAAATTGATAAATATAGGCATACACAGCAGTCTGAAAGATATCAGTGAAATAGCAAACGAAGAAAAAAATTTAAAAATTTCATGCAGTGTGTTAATAATTTTACCTCATACCCCATGAAGTATAAGGTAAACTTCATCTCTGGAAAATCTAACCTCTTAAGCAATCTGTAACCAACAAAATAACCAACCGAGTTTTCTTCACTCTGTCCATGATTTCAACAAGTTTGATGAAAAAATCACATGGCAAACATAAACCATCAAACGAGGGGACCACTGAAAAAATCATTACATTGCCTAAAGGTAGGAGGAAATATAGATGGAAAACTTCACAAGTATGAAAATGATGGTCGTTGGAAAGGTATTATCCAGTTATCCGCCTAATAGCAGACTCAGATAGTAACTAGTTAGTTCCTAAGAACAAGAAAGATGTTGCAGTATCGATATTTTGAACGGGTTACTTCCCATCAGCCCAAACTTTTGGGAAAAGTGATTTACAACACTGTATCATCAAAAGCTCAACACTCTGTAACTTCATTAAACTGGTTTTGTGTAGGCGTTGTCGTCTAACTTTTGACCCTCATACACATATGTTGATTTCAAGCATGCATTTTTCTGATCTGCCGCTTAAATGTGAGTTTAGAAATATTGTTGTTGGGTCATCTCCAATAAGTTCAAGCTTTTAGGAAAAAATGGTTTCCAGCAAAAGACCACTAACACCATATGCAGGTCAATAAGATAAGCAAAAAGCTCAATATCTTCGAGATCACAGTCTTCAAAAGCATTTTCAGGCAACTATTTAATATAGAGAGGGATGCCAGGAAAAAAAAGAAGTATGGATAGGATTAACTGAAAATCCATAACAAATATACATGTACGAGTAATGAAATGGCAGAATTGAAGAAATGATTCAGTAGGATGCAATTATCAAATACACATCGAGATCCAGCATATCTAACAGGAACAAATGGGATAAAAAATCTTCCTCAAGAATATAAGAAAACTCACGACATGCCCATAATTCGGGAGTAGAAATCTAGACTGACTTTTGGGTCCTTTACACGAAGCATCTGAATGAAAAAACACGCTTGCATCAGCAAGATGCTCTAAATGAGAATCCTTATATGCAACTAGCTTAAAGGAATTAAATATACACAAAGTGCAAACGATGATGAAATAAGATATTCCAAACTCTATTTGACGTCAAATGACAATGTCAAATCCAAATAGTGCATTTGGCAGCGTGAATGCAAAAATGTGGTGTCAAGTATTTATAATATTTGGACACAATGATGAAAATGCAGAAAACAAACCACAGAAATCAAAGACACTAATTTAATTTGAGACATATCCTGTCAACAATTTCAGTTTACAACCATAACAAGTAAAATCAAGTTGTAGAAATCTTACAGTTTGCTGCAAGAAATAACCTTTGGTGGCCTCATCAAGAGCAGTATGGAGACCTGGGTTGTTGGAGTATGACTCCTTAGACGCCATTGCCCTGGTTAATATAGATATTCTGGGTTGGCTAAAAACCTACGAAACAAACAAAAATGGAACCCAAGGAACAAGCATTTGGAGACTTCAGACAGAAAAGACAACAGAAAAAGGCCGATATCAATTGGTATCAGTAAAATCTGGAAGTAATGCAGATGCAATGATTGAAAATGAGAGTTTTTTCACCTTTTGATTGAGAGTGAAGAGTGTGGGAAGTGGAACTGTGTGCAGCTTGCGTACGGTAGGGTGAAAGCGGTGGAGGGCGGCGGCGAGGGGCGATGAACCCATTTGATAAATAATGAATTTGGCCCACTTGTCCACGATTTTATCTCAATATTTATGAAATTCTAATTGTCTATTTCTATTCATTTATTAATAGTCCGTTTCGTTCCAGTTGGGGGATAAAAATCACTTTTTTAAAAGACAAAAAGTCGTATTTGTGAGACGGATCTCTTATTTGGGTCATCCATGAAAAAGTATTACTTTTTATGCTAAGGGTATTACTTTTTATTGTGAATATGGGCAGGATTGATCAGTCTCACAGATTAAAATCCGTGAGATTATGTGAGACGGTCTCACATGAGACTAATTCTTTTTAAAAAACGTGATGCCAATATGATGTTAAATTGCAAATCGAACCCCAAAAAATTCTAAATTACAATACAGTGAAGTAGTTTCTCATAAATTCGGGATTCTATCGTCACCCATCGAACTTGTAATTCACGTGGGCAAAATGGAGGACGTGGGGACAGTTTTCTTCGACCACTTTCACAATCAGCTGGACATATGATTTCTACACCAAGTGTACTTGAACTTTATAAGCAGAAAGAGCAGGAGGTTTCAAAATTTTTCTTCTCTTTCGTTCACATCAGGTTTTCCATCTTCCTTTATCACGCTCCTATTTCTTATTCAATTGAAGATTTTCTTCGGCCATCAAATTCTGTAAAAGCATCGAGGCATCATGGATTTTCATTCAAAACACCGAGACCTGTAAATGATAAGGTTTTAATTTACGATTTTATGAGTACAAATTATCAGAATTACGTACGGTTATGGATCAAACATTTCTTTGTAAATGGGTTTGGGGTGGCTCGGTAAAGTAATTGAAACTATATCATCCATATATCCAATTAAACATTTGTTTACTGATAAAAGACGATTGTGAGACGGTCTTACGAATTTTTATTCACTGGTCAATCTTGTAAATATTTATAATAAAAAATTAATATTTTTTTATGAATGATCCAAATAAAATGTTTGTCGTACAAAATTGACTCGTTAAACCGTTTCATATGAATTTTTGTTTGGTTTACAAATGAGTTTAATTTGGTAAATTAAACTATATTTGTTTAAAATTCGTTGTTCATCATATAGATGTTGTAAATGGATTCCAGAAGTTCTAGAGAACAATATTTAGGTAATGTTCTACTTTCTCTTCCAAAATCTCATAAACATTTGCTCAATTCTTTTTTAATCACATCTATGTATTAACATCCATTTTGATCTGTTTACTGACTCTATTGAGGAGCATCAGGTGGCGAGATTGGTGTAATTTCGAAATACATATGAGCCAATGCATTGTAGTCGCGGATTCACTGCTAGCTAGCCTATAGGTGAAAATATCCTATAGTGATCTGATGAGTTGATAGTGTAAGGAGTCTCTGGTCGGAGCAATACATGTGCTTTAGAGAATTGGTACTAGACGCTCTTACCATGATCCGATGAGTGCAATCAGACTTGAGTTCTGAAATTCTTAATCAAGATAATGATGAAAAGATTTAGGCTAATTAGGGTAAGATTGAATAAGAATAAATGTTATTTTGAATCAGCGAATTTACTCACGGATGGCTGTATCCATGAACCATTGAAGGTCACACAAGTATCAGATTATGTGTTATCGTTAAAATAGTCAAATTCAAGTGGTTGAATTATGAATGTGATTTGATGGAGATCAAACAGATAACTTATAAATGAGTTTATAAGTTGATTCATTTAATGAAATTTGTAGAAGTTAGCTTGATTTCTAATTAATTTAGAATAATGGAACTATCTGTTTTAGTGAATGAGTTCAAAAAAATTAACAGCTGCAAAAAATGAATCAGTTGAAATTTTGATCTTCGAAATTTTTAGTTTTCATTATATGAACGAGATTTGTACTCTCGATACATCGACGTTGTCTGATCGTCGATCAAAATTATAATGAGTTCGCAATTATTTATTTAACACTAAATTTAGAATCTACTAATTTAATAATAATATTGACAGTGATGAGTACTATGTACAATATTTTCATGGAATATCACTAATGAGTGTAGGATTGATTAATTAATTAAAAGTTAATTAAAAAATTAAATAATAATTATATAATTTTTTATATGTCTATATATATATATATATATTCAATTTTATTAAAGTTGAGGACATGATAGTAACCACTTAGAAAAGACACCAATTTTTTCTTCCAAATTTATCCTTATATGATATTAATATTACACTTTTGTTTTTTGTTTTTCTTTAAAAAAATTTCAACACACAATTTTATTTTTATTTTTTTATTTCAACAATTCAAATATCAATTTAGTTCATTCATAATTTGTCAAATTTCACTTCAGTCTATCGATAATGATAAAAAATACTGTACACACACGCATAACGTGTGCAGAGTAACTAGTATATATGTATGTGTGTGTGTATATATAATGAATTATCAAAAGTTGACTTTGCATGATATTTTCCAGAAAGGAAAATACTAGATGAGAATTTTAAATAATGAAAATAAAATATCCCGAACATTTGAGACTCCTTATGTGGGGACCCGAACCTAATTCAACACTTAATTGTTATTAGGATCAGATATAACAACTAAGTAATGTGGGACATAAAATTTTATTTTTATACAAGATATACAAGTGCGGAAACGTAAGGTAATCAATTCTAATACGCATATACATCTAATGGTACAAATCCTGTACACCATTTATTTATTTCAGCTAAAGTTTAATTACTAGATCAAGTACTAAACCACTCTACTCTAAGTCCGGATCTCCACGCTAATCCTGAATCTCTCATCCTCTTACTGCTCCAGGTCCTGCCCCACCTGTTGTCATGCACACATACAAAACAAGACAACAGCCGGATAACTCCGGTGAGAAATACATCCCAGTATAAACAATGTATACATGCAATCATATAAAAACATATATCAAAGCATATAACAACTATCATTAACATGTAGCAAATCAACAAACATGAATGATATAAAACTGTAAATCAACTAGTCATCTCAGACTCGACTCAATCGACGCGTCATCTCAGACTCGACTCATTCCTAATCTAGGGATCCCGGTTCTGGATATTGACAAATATATCGAATCTCAGTCGATAGGAATGAATCAACCCTAAACGACATCGATATAATTCGTATATCCAGTGTCTGGGCGAATCGGCCGCAGAATTGACGAATCAGCCAAGGACTAAGCGAATCAGCCACTGACCAGACGAATCAGCCGGTGATTAGGAAAATCAGCCGATGACCACACGAATCAGCCGATGACTAGTACATACATTGTCTATGAATCAATAGACTACAACCATCAATCTCATCAACTGCAAATATCAATGCAATCAAATAAAGTATGTGATTTAGGGAAACTCGAGTCAAACCTCACTCGAGTTGTGCAATCCCAACTCAACATTAATTTATACCTTTCACTCTGTTACTCTGACTATGTCGAAGTCTCTGATTCAAAGCCTGTCAATATCAATCTGGCTATAACAATATCGAGGGTACGGTATCAATACACCACTCAATCAATACTTGATATAATCAGAAGTCAATCAAATTCTGTTTCAACAGCACAACGTCATAATCTCAATATACCCAGCAATACCATATCAATCAGATCTCAATCCCAATATCTCATAATCGATAACAATTCAATTCTGATATCAAATCTCAATCAACTCAATTCCGAAAATCATAACAATTTCATATGGTATCTGTTCTTCAATCCGGTTTCGATTATACGATGTCTAACATGCCAAGAACATCATATATGAATCATATCAGATTCTGACAATACCATAATTTCAAATCATATCAAAACGTAGTAAAACTTACGTCCAGTTGTAGCATACGTCGATATAAACACAGTACCGAAGTCGGATTCAAAATCGAACGGTCTTTCCCGAGAGCTTTCCGTTTCTTCTTTCTGAAGAATTGAAGGATGGCTATATATATATATATATATATATTCACACGTTGCATGTAAAGGTTAGGTGGCTCGCCCTTTGTGAAACACGTCTCGCGCATATGCGTGACCCTCATCGGCGCATATGCGCGAGACCTACTGTCTCGGCGCAATAGCTTCTCGTCTGCTCGCGCATATGCGCGTCTTCTTCTCGCGCATATGCGCGAGGTTCTCTGCCTCGGCAATGGCCTTGCGCGCATATGCGCGCATTTCTGCCGCGCATGTGCGCGATACCTACTGTAGCTCACCTGTGTCCAACTCTTGCCTTTCCAATTCTGGTCTCGGAGTGGTCCGTCTATAATTACCTCGATTATCAACAAATCATTCTGGATTACGATGATTCAAATCTCGGGCATTACACCTTATTATATCATAGATATAATTTTAATATATGTGTATTTAACAGTTGAATAACACACATAATTTTTCTCTCTTCCTCATAATTTTCGGCCGCTCTAATATTTTTGAAGTAAAAAATTTTCGGCCACTTCCTTACATTTGCACCGTCATCGAATTTCTGAAATTTTTGACGATCAAACTTTGCGCAAATTTTGTGTAAATCTCTAGTGTGATCTATGCAATAATGACTATTTCCGCTTAAAATTCGAAATTATTTAATGTCCAGTATTTAGAACAAAAAGATAAATATTCTAAATGTTTTACAAATGATTTTAAATTATACGATACACAAAAACGTTTTTGAATTTCAAAATAAAAATTTTAAAACCTCAATTATATTTTAAATTTAAAAAAAACTCTACTCCAACAATACCAAAATCTATTATTTCTTATACACAAAGCACTGATAATGCTTGAGTTGTTGCATCAGCTAACTATTATGTCAGTCGAACTCAAGATGATCACGTCATCTTTTTATAATTTGAAAAAATATGGGGTGAGTTTGTTTCAATTTGATTCCATGCGGCTCGCTTTATAATATTATTATTATTAAGAGGTGTTTGTAATTTCTTAAAAAAAATGATTTTTTATTTTTTATTTTTGTTTGCAAAAGAAAATCTAATTATAACTTTTCTAGATTCAAATCGTTTCAATATTAATTTTGGTAAAAGGAAAAATAGCAATCAATATATTAGGAGGAAATTTCTTCTTGAATTTTCCAAGGTAATATATTGATGTGAATTTCTATACGTAAAATCATAATTATTAATACGATCTTTTTTATTATCAGACAAATCACTTATTCACAAGTTTCGTGCGAGATTTTATTTGGAGTAATAAAATTATTCCGGATCGATACACTCAACACCTAATATTCACTGTTCCAAATAAACACGCATGTCCCTCAAGGAAATTTAAAATAAAATCGGCTTAGAGTCTTTTAATCTAAATACAACAAAGTTGTGCTTGATTGATGAATTGAAAATTTATTGATTTCAAATTCAAGTCAAATCTACTCAATATCACTTATGTAATTTCAATAGTAATCGTAATAGATTTCAAATATACTTCATATATGTATTATTTGAATTCATTAATCAATTAATTTATCATATCAAATCTATCAGTTTAAGCACAATCAATGATTTTGATGAAATAGAATTTTTTTCAGCGTCAAATTTTTGTATAAAATCATGAGAAAAAAGAATGATAATTAAAATGTTCATATTATCTCATTCATAAAATTATCATAAACCTCCGTAACAAAAAGTATCCAACAAATTGGATTGATCGATCATTTATAAGATGGAAATAGGATTATATTTGTATCTATCTTCTGTTTTTTAGCATGCGTTATGTTATTTAATGTTCAACCATGTTTAAATTTTGTCATAAATTTTATAATTTATTTATCTACAATTTAATTTTTTTTAGAACTTAATGAATACAAATTAAGGCAAGTTTTGTATTTAAATGAATCGATTGACTATTTAAAGACATTCAAATAACAATTTTAATAACTTAAACATAAAATAGTATGCAGATACATTAATAAATTTATGAATAGATAATTCTTGAAGTTAAATACTTCTTGTAAATAAAATAATAATCCTTATATTGAGGCTCTTCTAGATCAAATTTGTAGTAGATAGGATATAAATAAGTTTCGATGTAACGTCCCAAAAATTTAAAAGTCCACGTGAATCATGTTTAAAATGTAGTTTTATATGAGAATGCATAAAACCGTGTTTTTAAAAGTTATTCGAGATGCTATCGATGAACGGAAACCGGGACTATTTGAGGGAAAATATTGTTATTAAATAATTATTTTTAATTGTTTAATGTGTGGTGTATTTTAAATGGAATTTTCGGATAATATTTTCACAAACTTTCATAAACAAAATACATTAAATATTACCTATTGAGCTTAATGGGCCTATTATACTAGATTAATGGGTCTAAACTTGCACAATGTGTTTCAATTAAAATAAAAAGCCAAAAACCCTCTCCAAAACCCACCAAACCACAAGCACACAACACCTATTAACACAAGGACTCTCTCGATCAGCCAAGACACACACACGCGAAAATTTTGAAGGAAAAACACGAAAAAGATTGAAGAATTTCAGCAAGGTCTTCCCCTCGTCAACGTCCATCGCATCGCAAATTGATTTTCGAGCGTAATATACACAAAGACACGTCTTAATCTCTTTTTTCTCATCTATCACATCATATTATGTGTTTGATGTATATTTACGTGAAAAATATGTTGCCTTGTTATTATTTTCGTTTTATTGTCATGCCATTCCAAAAACTCATGTTTTTGTAATTCAAACTTATGTTAATATTGCACCAAGGGGGTTGTGATAAAACTTAAAATTAATAATTTATTATATGTTAAAACATATATTTTAAAATTTAAGTTTCATTAAAATTATAAAATTATGTTATTTTAGTATTGTGTGTTTATATTTAAATGTCTTACTAAATATGTTTTATTTTCAGGTTTTCTACGTGTTGGTAAAATAATGATAACTCAAGCTAAAAAATTCCAATGGAGGTGATTCAAACATGTTTGAAATCCTTGAAAAATTATCTACAACTTTGCAGAAGACATGATTGCNTGCCGGTTGTTCTAAATAAAATATTATGATTTAATACTAATATCTAACAATCTAACAGTTATTTTATCGCAACTAACTTTTACTTTCCACATCTAACATTTACTTTATCGCAACTAACTTTTACTTTCCGCATCTAACATTTATTTTATCGCAACTAACTTACTTTTTGCAACTAACTTTTACTTTCCCGCAACTAACTTATTAAATCATATATTTCATTTAGGCAGTAGTGTGGCTCTGCCGGTTGTTCTAAATGAAATATAATGATTTAATTTAACATTTACTTTATGCGGTTATATATTTATATAGTTATATATATAATCATAGGTACCATAGATAAAATATCGGAGAATTCGGTATTTTCTATAGTGGGAACTATATTATATTAGGTGTGTGTTTAAATATTTAATTTTCTTGGAACTATTATTTATGGTGGTTTTCTTTGTTTTACTTTTAGTTAAACAAGAAAATTGGATGGGAAGCATATCCTCGACTCATAGAAGACGTTGAAGCCGTTACTGAACGTAAAATCAGAGGAAGAGAGCTACAATCACAACTACGTTGTATATATGTGTTTTAATTTAAGTCATTCTGCAAGTAATATATTTCGTAAGTACGAGATCGATCCACAGAGAGGTAATTTTAAATTTAAATTTATTAATTTATAGATTACCAAATTCAAGAACGAAGTTTACAAATTATAAATTTTGTCAAGGCTCAAAGATTTATTATTAGTAAAGTAAGATTGTTTATATTTTGTATATTCTTTCTTTATTTCTTTTCATTTTGCTAATTTCTTTTTATTGTAGGTACAAAATGAATTATTTGTTATTATCAATTTACATCAAATGCTTGATACCATTGAGGATGAGGATGGGGATGAGGAGACGAGGGGTGGGGACCAATGAGCTAGCTTGGGCTACGCATGAGGCTAAACACGAGAATCGCCCATGTTTTTTAAAAAATTTTATGAATGCTATTTCAAATACTCTGATTTTCACGAGTTTTCTTTACGATGTTTTAAACAAGTATTTTTACAAACTTGATTGTAGTTGTTTTACTTCAAATATTTTTGGATGAACAGTTTACTTTTATCGCATTTTGAATGATTACTATTTATTTATGAAAATTTTTATTTTTCGTAAATTTTAAAGTAGTTTAAAATTACGGTACGTTACAGTTGGTATCAAAGCGGTGTTCTTGTAAAATGTTATGCCTACTGCCAGTTGTGAGAAGCTCACGAAGTCACACCTCAGGTCTGTAAGTTTTAAAGTTTTAAATTCTTTCATGTATTTAGCACCAAGTCATGATTTCGGCATGTACATGTTTTAAGTTCAAAATTTTGTGCATCATATGATATAAATATTATGATCATGCATATTGGGTTTATGTGTTAGGAAATTTTTGGAACAGAATGCCTCCCAAGCGTAGGATCGTGCGTGGAGCAGGAGAGGAGGATAAAGAGTCTCAGAATAGAGAGAGAGCCACTCCTCCTCGTCCACCCCCAGACATGCAAGCTCAGATGCTTGCAGGGATGACTCAGTTCTTCGCGCAGTTTGCAGGGAACCAGGCTGCAATGAACACAGGGGCGAGGCCCAGACCTGAGGCTGTATATGAGAGGTTTAAAAGGATGGATCCGAAGGAGTTCTCGGGGACTACTGACCTTATTATAACGGAGGGATGGATTAANTTTCAGTAGCTGATCTATGTTGATCGAGGGCCTTAATTGGCTTGGTTTGGGTCTTATATGATTTAATTAGGTGTTAATAAGCTTTGGTTCAAATTTGGTAAGGTTTGGTTAAGTTTCGAGTCAATACGAGTCAAAACCGGGATGTACGTCTAATTTTAATACGAATTGAGAAATTAGTCGAAGAGCTTAAGTTTACGTCTAAGAAAATATTTATGGGTGCATTTTAAGGTGTTACGTTAAGTTTAGAATGATTTGGGTCGTCGTTTTAAGGTCTAATGATAAATAGGGAAAGTTAGGGTTTCAGGGGCAAAACGATCATTTTACATATGAAAAATGTTAGACGTCCTGACAGTGTCCTGAATGCTATAATAAGTGTTAAAACGTTTATTTAAATATTTATAGAATTTTATGATGAAACGTTAATGCTAAAAGACATGTTGCATGCTTGGTTTAAAAGAAAAACGATTTATATGTACATGAATTTTTATAAGTGATGGAAATATGAAAAGTTGAAGGAGAAAAATTGATTGTGATTAATACGATGATACGATGATATATAAGATCAAGGCTCAGTTGATTGGTGGGAGGGTCACTAATGTCCCCGCCGTTCGGTACCGTGGTAATACGTAGATTGATCAATCGACTTACAGCTAATACGAAAGTCACAATTGGGGATCTGAATTCAATAAAAACGGTATACATATATGATGAAATGAAATATGATATGTTGAAAGGAAAATGTTAAAGTTTATGTTCATGAAAAACAATTTTATTAAAAGTATTTTCACTATTGCTTGTGAATGTATATGTATTACTTGCTATCATGGTTAGGGTTTGCTGAGTCGATAGACTCACTAAGTGTGATCGATGCAGGTGAGCATGATACTGATGGAGGACTTGATGGTTGAACTAGCTTGACTTAAGGTGCACACAACCCGCAGACTTTCGCTAGTTTTCCGCAAATAAAAATTATGTTTAAGATTTAAGCTACTTTAAATATTTTATAACTTATGATGCTTTTGAGAGGATGTTAGAGTTAAGTTTATTTTTGAAATAATTTTAGCTTATGGTTGGTTGACGTTTACGATTTTATGTTTTAAATGCATTCTTTTGGATTTTCAAATAATAGTTAATTGGTTTATTTTAAATGATGCAACAAAAGTACTTTAAAATATATTTATGTATATTTCGACCGAGAGTAGTAGGAAGAAAAAAAACTTAGTATATTTTTAAGAAAAACGAGTAGTAGACGTTTCATTTGAATACCAGATACAAAATATGTGCTAAAATACAATTATGAGTTGGAGATAATCTAAAATATCAACGATGCTTTATAATTTATTTGGATACTAAAGTTTTTAATTTAAAACGAGCTATCGTGTTCGAGTTCAATTTATAAGTTAAAACAAATTGACAAGTGTATAAGATGTTTTTTTTTCAAAAAAATATAGACTCTGTTTATTTTAAATTCTATACGACATTGTTTGGTGTGCATGATAAGGGATGATTGATTTTTAATCGTTCACTTATCATGTGTTTGGTGTGCATGATTAAGATTGTGATAGGCCCGTTCAGCCCGCACTGTATGGATTATTATCCTCTCGTTGGTGGTTATATAATCCTTTGGGGGAGAAGTGATGATGTTTGATTAATTTAAATTTTTCTTTAATATCCTAAAGTTTAAAATAATTATAAATTCAAAAAATTTAATAATATTTAAATATAATTTTTAATTTGACTAATATTATAAATAATTTAATTATTATTGATCATATTTTTATTATTATGTTATTTTTAACAATAATATTATAATTGTTATTAACCATTATTTAATATTCAAATTTCTATTAATATTTTAATTATCACAATAAATGGATATTTATGTTATTGTCAAATTTTAATTATTTTCTATAATATCAATCGATTTTTTAGTTTTTTTCGGAAATTGAAATTAATGAAAATTTAATAATTAATATAATATTTTAATTTTATTTATAATTTTTTAAATCAATTAATTTTAAAAATTTTATTTATTTATTCAATCATTTTAAGAATATATTACTAATTAATATACGATGATGGTATTTTAGTAAATAATTAACAAAAATAATCAAGCAAGTTAAAATCATGTCAAAAATCATATAATTTATTATAATAAGTTATTTATCTTTATTTTTTTATTTTATAATCACTCTTTTTATATATAATTTACTTATCTTATCACAGGAACCAAACGGTGCCTAAAAATCTAAAATCAACACCCCTCGAAAAAACTCCTATACTGTTTTAAATAAAAATAAAAGGAAGAATCTAGAAAGAATTTCAGTGTAAAGTAATGGGGGCCCAAATGACGGTTTCCTTGTTACCCACCTCCGCCCGGCCCGATCCAACTAGTTTTCCCGATGAAATTTCCGCACGATTGCCCTCGCTAGTCCCACACGGTCCACCCGCATAGAACTTCCATTTTGCTTCCTTTCTATATAAAAATTAATACACCCGCACTTATCACTCACTTTGATTTCCCAACTCTACTCTAGAATATCCCACTAGATAATACTAATTTCTGGTTCTTGTATCCCAATGGGTGAGGTAGGAAGAATCATCAGCTTCACTTTCGTGGCTTTTTTCCCCTTTTTTTATTATGTTCTTTTATTAATGTTTTTTTGATTCTTTTTTGGTTGGATTGATGCAGAAGAAGAACACGGAATCCAAAGAAGGAGAGAACAAGAAAAATGATAATGGAGGCGGCAAGGGCAATGTCACGGTGGTTTTGAAGGCTGATTTGCACTGTCAAGGATGCGCTTCCAAAATCATCAAGTGCATTCGCTCTTTTGATGGTAGAAATATGTGCTGTTTTTCTTTTATTATTGCATGGAAAATATTCCTCTATTTTCATGGAATCCCAGGATTGCTTTTCCTCTTCGTTTTTCGATTTTCCTATTCCCCGTACCCATAACCACTCTGAGATGTTTACCCGTTTCAGTTTCGGGAGATAATCTTTTGGTGTGTCTCGTTTCATTTTCTGGGAATTCTCTGTTTTGCCTTTTAATGGGCAGTTTTTGCTAATCATAAATGTGTTAAATTACTTCGACCATCTAATTTTTGTTATTTTTTTTCCAAAAGGTGTTGATACTGCGACCATCGGCGGCGAGGGCCAGAAGATTACGGTGGTCGGAAAAGTAGATCCGTTTAAGCTCAGGGAGAAAGTGGAGCAAAAAACCCACAAAAAGATCGAATTAATCTCACCAGTGCCGAAGAAGGAGGCCAACAATGGCGACAACAAGGAGAACAATGGGGGTGACAATCTAAAACAAGAGAAAAAGAAAGAGTCCAAAGACAAAAACACAAAGGATAAGCCTGATGAGAAAAAATCCAAGGAGAAGGAGGTACTGTTTTTAATTAATTAATTAATCAAAAGTCACATTGTTTTTACTTCAATCCTTTTCTTTCTTTTTTCACTGCACCAAAATTAAAATATTACCTTTTTCTGCGCTTCTCCTTTCATGTACGTGAATTTGCATATTCTGATGTCCTTTCCCGTCCCACAACAGGCGCATGTTAGTTTCCTGCCTTTTGTGTTAATGGTTATTGTTATTTTGTCATGTCTATTTTGATTGTACTATTTCCCTTTCTTACCATTAAGCTCCAGATATTTTATGAATGTTTAAGGATCGAATTGGTTCTATAAATTTTTTCTCGAATACATTAAATTGAATCGGGCAGCCTGCAGCGCACGATAGCATCGAGCAGTTGAATTATCGCGCATTTGATGCCTGCCCAGTTGGTTGATACATTTCACGTCAACCCATTAATATTGTTTGAATGTTTTGATGTTCGTTTCTCTCGATTCCATTGAATTTTGCGTAACTCCCACGTTTTCTCAACTTCCTTCCCCGTCAGATGGGCCACGTGGACCGGGCGCATCCTGGCAAAACCCATCTCCGTTTTTTTTTTTTTACAATTTCACGAATTTTTATACCAACATTTTCTCCATCGTCGCAGATTCCTGTTACGACGGCGGTGCTGAAGGTCAATCTACACTGTGAGGGGTGCATTCAGAAAATCTGCAAAATCGTCACTAAAACTAAGGGTAAGATCCAGCTGTCATTCTGGTTAATAATCAACAAAGGACGAATTAGTTCCAACTAAGGGAATGTTTTTTAATTTTTTAGGATATCAGGATATGAAGATCGACAGGCAGAAGGAGCTCATAACGGTGACCGGCGCCATGGATATGAAGGCTCTAGCTGAGATGCTGAAGAAGAATCTGAAGAAGAATGTTGAGATCGTACCGGCTAAGAAGGAAGGAGAGAAGAAAGAGAGTGGCGGCGGGGACAAGAAGAAGGGCGGTGGAGGAGGAGGAGATGGAGGCGAGCCAGCGAGCGGCGGCGGCGAGAAGAAGGAAGGGAACAAGATGCAGGTTCATGTCGGATACCCGTACCCGTTTATGTACGGTCCGGGTCCAGCCGGGGATCAGTTTCATTATAACCCGTATCCAGTCGGGCTCGTCCATGCACCGCAACTGTTCAGCGATGAGAACCCTAATGCTTGTAGTGTCATGTGAGAGAGGTGCAAAGGTGTAAATAACGAATGCTGAGGGGTAATTAGGTCTTTTTGCATGCGATATTGATCTACACTTCAGTTCGTTAATTTTGTTGTTATATAATTATTGTCTAATTTCCGATATATATTTGGCAATTGTATATCGGAGAAGTTGGTGAAAAATCCCCAATCAAAACATTTCTTTGGGTTCACTTCCTACCCAAAAAATTGTGGTACTATGTCATATAAATTGTGGTACACTTAATGTGGAAATGTGGTATACTTCATGTGAAAATGTGGTACTAAAAAAGTATCCAGGGACTGAACACAAAAAAAAAGACGGCTGGGGACTGAAGGTCAATTTTTCGTGGTATATTCTGGTACTCAATAGTTGATACGTGCCAGATCTTATGCTTAAGTTAACGAGTGAATCAAATTTTATAAAAAAAAATGTATAAATAGAAAGTTAAATAACCTTAAATATAAGTAAAAGATTATTTGAATTGGGAATTCATTTGTTTCGGGAAAAAGAAATTTGATACTGATACCAAGAATTGAAGCTGGCTGCAGGGTAGATTCCTCTGCCATCATGATTCATATCCTCTTTGGTGCAAAGCATATACACAACTTTTCTAGTTCTATTTTGGTGCAAAGCATACACAGCTTGCGAAATTTAAAATCTAGCTGTATATTAAATTAACCAAATTGTCACTACAAATACATTTTTAATGTCGAATTTACCTTTAAAGACTCCCAACAGTTCGAGGCTGAGTTGAACAACTCACTCTCAACTAAAAATTGAAATGGATTCAACTATGGTTACCGATTGGCCTCGAGCTACCAAGGACTTATTTGTCTTTTACTGTACGTATCAATCACCAAATTGCACACCTATTTTCGCCTGCCACTCCCGTTAGTACTCAGCTCTCCTCTCGCACCAAATTACAGTACTCTTCACTTTTCTCACTCACACACACACACACACACACACACACACACACACACAAAATATATATTGGCTATATCGTGTTTACGACAGAATCAACAATTTCCAATCACTTAATTCAAAACGCGACTAAAATACAAAATACAAAGAAGGCGTGTTCCATTTTAATATTAAAAGGAAGTAGGGCAAAAGCGGTATATCTGTGCTGGTCGGATTCCAAAATACATGTGATGGTAGGGTTAGAGGTGATGATTACACCAACCGGGGTTGGGGTTGGGAAGGTACTTTAATCCAATCATTTTATTATCTTTATTCTTTACAATCACATATTATACGTAATGGAATTGTGCTCAAATTATTTATATATGAAAAAAAACGAATCTTTCAGTTATGCTGAGATTGATTATTAACTCTGGTTTACATACAATTATCTGGAGTATTTAATTCCTTTTGATTTAGATTTATCAATATAAAATAATTTATTGAATGTTGAGTTGTTATCGTCAATCAAACAAAAAGGACGTATGGATTTTTTGGCAAATGCGACCAAGAATTATTGCATGGGGCCAATATGTTCAATCAAATGAATCAATCTCCATACCTATCCTATTATATTATGTATAATAATATTGCATTATTTTTAAATTAAATATTTTGTTTTTAGTTTTTTTTTTCTATTTATAAAGACACATATAATAAACATAAAAACAAAAATTTATATATATGAAAAAATTTAGTGCCCCTACTTATTGAGAGTAGTGAGCACAATGTTTCCAACCCTATGATTTGATATTCAATAAATTTGGTCGTCACGGAAAACGGACAAAATTTCCAAACTCCATCATGGAATTAGTCTACAAATTGGAATTCGATTAATGGCTACGAGTCAAGTCAAGATTCCATTTAAAATTTTCTCACTTGATTTATATAAGTATGGACAAAATAAAAACATTATCATTAATTTTTTTCCTTTGAATAAAGGGGACATAACGAGGGGGGATTCATGGTAGCCAGTTGTCTGAAAATGAAAATATAACAAGTTAAATATATTTTCTTTTTTCACAAAAAAAAAGAGACTAAAATGTATATATCTTTTTGGATTTAACTCGACATAGCTTCTCATCCATTGCTGAAAACCCCGGTGGTCAAGGATTTCAGTGTATTTTTGCTACTACCAAGAGTTCATGTGCTACTCGATTCCTGGTATCATCAGTGACGGATCCAGGAATCCGATTATACTTGGACTCGAATTTTAAACTCTAAAATCTTTTAATATTTTAAATTGATTTACTCGGACTAATATCAAATTTATCAAAAATTATACAAAAATTACATATAAATTTTAAAAAAAATTTAGGACCACCCGGGCTTTGACAAGGATGGTGCCTCCGCCCTGGGTATGGTTGAGCTCCAGTAGCTCGACTATTCACTTGAATCGAGTTCCAGTTTTAATTATTTCTGCTCAAATAGCTACGTACTCAAATACTTATATATTGAGTTTAGTAGATATAATTATGTAATATAAAATGATTCAATTTTATTTTTCTACCTGGAGTTCAAACTCTATTATTTTAAAAATGTTTTCGAGCTTTAAAACACGAGCTCCAATAATTCGATATTTTCTAAAACCGAATACTCGATTGAATCCGATTCGATTTTGAGCCTACAAAATTTAAATTGAGTCAAACTCGAGTAATAAGATACCATAATCTCTTGTCAGTTTCTCTAATGTTTTCTGTCATAAATTTTTTATGTTTAAATTCTAGAATTCTTTCATATTGACTTCACAGTTTCATATTCAATTTCTTGCTTCTCGACTATTTTGATTGCAAAATTATGGACATTCACTAATATTATTATAATCTCCAATACGTTGGCGAATCAAAGATTGGAATAAACCAAATATTTTTAGTTATGTTTAAGAATTTTTAATTATTTCAACTGGTGCAACTTGCCACGAGTCATCCATTTTAGACATGTGTCGGCCAATGCTTGCATTATTTCACTTCAGGCTCCGACATATTTCTCGAGAGTTCTCAAACACATCAATCTCTCTCGTTTTTTTTTTTGGTTGTATTTTATGAAATATGAATGCATCTCTTCTTATTTTTTGATATTTAATATAAAAAAGATCAGCTGATATTTAGGAACATGTTACATCCAGATTTAACAAAATTTTAATTGCTATGTTAAAAATTTTCTAATAAATTTTAGTATTCGTCTAATTTAATATGAAAGACTATTAAATTAAACATGGTAAAGATTTGGTATATGTACACAATATTTACCCACAAGCACTATGATCGTTCCATTAGTATTTCTATAATTTTTAGTAGAATAATATTCTTGTTCCAGTAACTTATATATATTTTTATTTTTTGTCATGTTATCTATAAATTCATAATATTTGTACGTTAACATGTATTTTTTTTCAATCTTAGTTCTTTTTCATCTCAATGCTGGCATGATATCGAAAAATGATTACTTACGTTAAATATTACTGATATAAAAGATTAAAATTGAAAAAAGTACAAGTTAGTAGTGAACTAAAATTATGAATTGACTGATACTATGACAAAAAATGAAAAATATATAGATTATCAGACCAAAAGTGTTTTTTTTTTCCGTCCCAAAGGTAATGATCAAAAGTACTTAAATAAAAAATTCTGTTCGATAAAAGTTTACCAATTGGAGTGAACTTAAAAAAAAAAGAACAAGAAATTTTACGTTTAACCTTCAAAAATACTAATTTCATCTTGAACTTGAATGATTTGATCGATGTATTT
The DNA here is from genome assembly GCF_012295235.1 of Primulina huaijiensis. Classification (NCBI taxonomy): domain Eukaryota; kingdom Viridiplantae; phylum Streptophyta; class Magnoliopsida; order Lamiales; family Gesneriaceae; genus Primulina; species Primulina huaijiensis. Next base: position 4,604,223 of record NC_133319.1, on the reverse strand, counting down.
TCACCAGAGTATGCCCGAGAGAAAAGGAACGAAAATGATTGAGTGGATCCACACTCCATGTTCGCTTGGGCCAAAATCTTGAGTTCTCTCACTGGAGAACAGCCATAATCTCTCATAATACCTCGTGTAGAAGACAACAAAAAATCCCAAAAAATCGAAGATGAAAGTGGAATTTGAATAATAGGGATATATATTTTCAGATATTTAGGGTACCTGACACGTAGGAATTGCCAGTACTGTACATATGGATCGTTTTCGAATCTGATCAAAGCAATTTCACGCATTTTTTTAATATTTTAAAGAAAGATTTGGATTAAGGTCGATTAGGCTCACTCTTTGTTCATTACAATTTCAGTACAAGACTCAAAGTAATGTAGCTCTTGAGTGTGGTCTTATTGCATGAACCCCTACTCTCCGGTACCTGCAACCCTAGAATCCACTCATTCGGCATGGATCTGCTGGATTTCCCTCAGCCGGCAAGGGACCGTTAGCGTACCCTCATGGTCGAATCCATATTCTTCGGCAGCTTGCTCAAATAACCTCAAGAACGAAGGGTGTGTCAGGTAACACAATGGCACGATGAATCTCTTCCACTCATCATCACAGTCCACCGAAATTACAGCAAAATGCCCTTTCTTCACGTCATCGGGGAGATTATAGACTTATTGGAATTCATAGACATCGTCATAGGAGGTGAGTTTCTTGCTCAGAAGTAGAGTTTTTTGTACCCTCGCGACCACTATCTTTAGCTTAACTATACCTTTATTATTTTTCTTGCCATTTCTTGAAGATTTTGCCATGCTTGATGTTTTGTCCATTTTTAGTTTTCATCCATTAACTATATAGCTCGTGTAGAAAATAAAGTTTATATTAATCAAATTAAGATCTATCTAAGAAAAAATAAATATATTGAAACGAAAAGCTTTTCTTCTCTCTTTTTTTTTTTTCCATTTTGAATATTAGGTGTCGATTTGTCTTATTACGATATTCAATTTTCTACAAGATTTTTATGAAAAAAAATACCAAAACCAAAAACAAATTTCAAATTATTGAATGAAAATAAAAAAAATTGACAAATTATCCGACGAAAACATAAAACATGCGGATTTACATAACTAAAATTACATTCTTCCCTAAAAAAATAATGTGGAGACCAATGCATGTGAGTGAGAAATTTAATGCATACACGAAACGTCACTTCTGTTACTTGACGTTTCATGCATTTCAAAAGGTTCAATTTTAGGGTAAACTTTTGGTCAAATAAAGCTAAAGAGTACGTGCATCCCATTTCATTATATCACAATCTATACGTTTGGAATTAATTAAAGATGTTCCTTGGCATGTGCATCATTTATATTGGCTAGCTAGATGAACAACTGGAGGCGATTAAGAAGGTGAAAGCTGTGTGCTTATATAAAATTATTTAAATTTTTATATTTTTTTTTGAAAATTCACATTTGATCTCCCTTCAAAACAAGTTAAGCAGCCTCTTTCTCCGGTCTCGCTGCCATTTTAATTTTTGTGACTGCTCAATCTTGGATCGCTATAAAGATCAAAGAAATAAGTAAGATTAACTAATAGAGTACGTTGCAAAGTGAAGCATGCAATTCGTAGAGGGTGATACAAATTATATCGATCCTATGAGTCCTAACTTATTTAAGGAGTGTTCGTAATCACTAAATAAAAACGATTATTTGATCTTGGCTTTAAAAAATCAGTTTTGTGTTTCTTAAACTCAGATTCTGGATAACTTTTTTTTTAGTAAAATTTAAATCGAGAAGTTAATGGGATATTGATTCTGCTTCTGCAGATATTCTAGTACAAGTTAATGTTAGAATAAATTATTATCAAAACATTACCTAATCCTGATTCTCACAACTTTTCATTTTTGTTTTCAAACACTATTTTTTCTCATTTCTCCATAACATTCTATAAATTTAATTATGTTTTTAAAACTAAATTTGTTGCACACACTCCCTTATTTTATATGGCAGAGATTCAAAAGTGACTCTTCTAAGGAGTGGAATTCTTTCATTAATGTTGATGGGCTAGAGTCTAATTACATCTCCCGCATGCATGTTTTGGTCATGCACAATATCCAGCTAAACTCAAGCTATATGTTTACTCATTTCTCAAACCAAAATTTAAACATTTGGAATTATGTTTTTAGAACTATAATTGTCGGTTCTAATTTTGGATTCTTGCAAACCGTTAATTTTATGTATGAACTCATAGTAATATGTAAGGACAGAATAGACCCAGAATTTCGGGCGAGGATGTGTGATCTGATGAGTGGCCAGATTAATAGATTCGGGGAACTAGAACTGCAAGACAAATTATGCATAAAACTTTTAAATTTTCCATATGAGGAAAGATGATCACCATCGCTGCCCCCTGTTCGCTTCGCCCCGGGAGCTTATATGTCTTATGATCGATCCAGACAATTCACTTATAATGTTGATAGAATTGATGCACAATGCAAGAAATAGTAGGCAGATATTTTTATATGGTACATATAGACAGATGAGATAGAAACACTTTGCCTCTTATCACCAACTATATTTATTAAGAAAAATTACCTCAAGAGAAGTGCTGCAATGTGGGGGCAATATACGGTTGTTTGTCTGACTGTAGTTGTCCCCTTCCCCTCCTATGGCAAAATTAGGCAATCTGGAGATTATCTCTATCTCTATACTAGAGTAGCAGAAGGGTACCAATTTCGTAAATTACCATAATATCATTTATCGATTTTAATAATTACAACATCCCTCAATTTTATAATTATAAATCAAACAAACTCAAATTTTTTTTTAAAAAAAATCATGATGTACAAGCACACAACGCATCTACTTGAACACTAGTATATATAGCGAGGGAATTATTCAACAAATTATTTTTGGTAATTCATATTTTTTTTGCATACATATTTGATTTTTTCCATTTGAGATCTGACAATTACACCTTTTCAATATCCCACCTTAAGTTAGTGTGCCTTGGTCCACGATAACTTTTAGAAGGCTTCATTCTTTTTTCCTTACAAATTCATTGACACTAGTGGATCTTTGGGTTTTTTTTCCCCTCTCAAGTTCTTTGTGTGTGTGTGTGTGTGTGTGTGTGTGTGTGTGTGTGTGTGTANATGAAGAAAGAAGGCAGGATCAGTGAAAAATCTTTACTGATGTTAAGTAAAATAGTTATCACATAATTTCGTATATTACAATACTTTTCCGTGCTGGATCTAATTCTTATCCAATTGTTGTCGGCAATATAATGGCATTCCAAAGATAAGAATCAAACATGCATTTTCAGGATGACGGGATATTCTCGGTGAAACCCCTTCAACCCTTAAGCAAGGGACATGGGAATTAATAAAACTTTTTACGGAATGCTAAAATATATTGATACCCCCCCATAAATGGGCATATCGTATGGTCAGCCCAGTTTGAGTTCATATCCACTCTTTAGACCTCGGACCCATTTCTTATTGAATGAGAGCAGTCCATGAAGATGAGTAGGGGAGATGAGAATGGCTAGGGGAGAGCGTGAGGGTGTTGTTACTAGATGAGGAGCTGTCCCCGAGTAGGAGAGCTCATAGGGGCAAGATTAATTTGATTGAACAAGAAACTCATAACAATCCTAAGGGAATATGCTATGAAGCAAGAAGTCGGGAGAGAGAGCAAACAGGTGAAGGTGCATCACGTGAAGCCAGAAAAAGCAAGGGTCACCGTGAAAAAACAAAAGCAAAAGAAGTAAGCTCGTGGGCGTCGGCAGGGGCGGAGCCACATGCTCCTTTACTCGGGTTTGTCCAATTTTTTTTTAAAAAAATGTATATGTAAATTTTGTATAATTTTGGAATAATATGATATTAGCCCGGTAGATCAATTTAAAATATTAAAAGATTCTAAAGTTTAAAATTCCAGTTCGGACAGAGCCATATTTCTGACTCCGCCATTACGTCGGCCACCCAAGAAGGTGAGCCTGTGGTTGAAAAGTTGAGTGACAACAATTGAAGTCTTAACCTAGGTGAACCATATAATGAAGGGTCCCACACTTCACATGTGTGGTCCCCACATGTTTTCCTATAAATACAAGGTTTGAGAACCTCATTTATTCAGTCACTATATTAATTTCAAGCAACGCCCTTAGCTGCTGATATATCTCCAGTCTTTGACTTGAGAGTCGAATGGGTTACATAAGGATACCCTCTTGGCCCCATTCTAACGTTTTTTTCTTCTTCATGATTTCAGGCTTATATCATGTCCGGAATCTGAATTTTGAATAGTCTCTTCCATCGGAATCGAACTTGTCACGTCCCGAAACCGAAGTGTGTAGCATCTAGCGTTGTTTAACAATAAAAAAATTGTAAACAACAAGCCTCGCAATATAAATCTTGCCAAAATCAGTTTGTATCATAAAATATATCAATGTCTCTGCAATGCAATAAAAACTTGAACGAAATGTGGAAGCTTAAAACATGATAACATAAACAAAAACGAAATAATAGGACTTGTCTTGATTGAATGGGGCTTCATCACCATCCCCAAAAAGTGTTTTTGATGTTCTTCTTCGACTTGCTTCTCTTTCTCATTTGAGAAATTCTCATTTGAGAAAGGAGTGTAACCTTTGTAAGGGATGGATATTTTGTGAAATACTCAGTAAGTGATGATTATTCGTACAATTGAATAAGATAATATATGTACAAAAATCATTTCAGATGTGACATGTCGCATAAACATATATATGTTACTAAAATTCATCTCATTATCTATAACAAAAGTAAACATATAAATATAATTCTGAGAGGAACATGTTGCGAAACATGTCACGACATGTATCAAGATATGACTTAAACAAAACTTAAATAAAGCATTGAAACATATTAAAAACAAAATGTGAACATATAAAAGGCACTACAATTTTCTCATCATTCATAGTTCATTTTTTTTGTCCCATATATATTATTTCTCTAAGGAGCGAGCCAATTAGTATCAATTTTACATCCACCGAGAGAGGCTATAAGTAAGGATTTCTACTCACCGTACAAGGCTATATCTTATCATGTTTTCTTTCTACTTCAAAATCAAAGCATAACAACGTTCTTTTCAAAATCTCGAAGCATAACGAATGAATAAAAGATAATGAATGAAACATATACAAATCAAAGGACATGAACCAAATGGTGTACGATCAATACTTAAAGCAGAAATATGGTGAATTAAAACATGAATAAGCCCAGACAATGATTTTGACGCTTTCTCATAGTAGTGCTTAGAAAGGGGGCGAAAAGAGTAAAATAGAAAAAATACTTAATGATTTCCGTTGAGTTGAAATAAATATGGCTTAAAGAAACAAAAACACACTTACGAAAAATAGATATATTACCAAAGCCTACCTATGAAGAACAAGTGTGCCAAACTTTATATATAACAAAAGATCACTTACTTTGAATTTTCAGATTTGCATGTGCACAAAATTTAGTCAACTTGTAGAAGCGTCGGCGACATATCGAACCATCTATTCAAAATTTTGTCAACATGTTCAATAGGAAGTGAACTAAATTATGAATAGTACGATCGGCTTTGGAGGTCATTTGAGTCAATGTATGGACAACAAACATTGTCTAACAAAAATGGATGGTATGAACGCAAAAAAGACTGTTTTTATAATTGGGGCTACTAACAGACCTGACATAATCGATCCAGCAATTTTACGTCCTGGTCGTCTGGATCAGTTAATATACATCCCTTTGCCTGATGAAGAGTCACGCCATAAGATATTCAAAGCATGCCTCAGAAAATCACCGCTTTCCAAAGATGTTGATCTACGAGCACTTGCCAAGTATACTCAAGGATTTAGCGGGGCAGATATCACAGAAATATGTCAGCGGACTTGCAAGTATGCCATAAGAGAGAATATTGAAAAAGTATGTTCCTGTGCCCTGTTTTATTTTCACCTCTTTATTATGTACACGTGCTTAGTGATTAGGAGTTGGGTCTAAGGCCCAATCTTTGAGCCTATATACGTACGAGTCATGATCCTTCAATGAGACGTGCCCTTGAGAATAAGTGTACATGTCTTGGTACTCCTTAAGATCCAATGCAACACGTTTAAAACATGCCTTGAATACAAATATTTGTATCCTAGTTTCAGTCAATAAAGGTCAATAGTACTGTAAAGAATATATATTTATTGTTCAATTCGATAATACGCGCGTAGTGTTGGCACAGGCCCAAGCCGGTACCTGGAGACACCCATACTTCGATTTTCTGAATTCTTATTTACTGTCTTGAAGGTAGTAGATAATTCCTTTTCTATTGACCCTGTTAGAGAGTCTTCAACCTGCATCAATACTCCATGGAATTGTGCAGAGCTTCACACGAAGAAAGAGATGAAGAGAAAAATGTAAAAACTTTATTTCAGTAAAAATGAGTTCAATTGTACAAGATAGTGTCGGGCTTCCCTATTTATATGTAGGTTCATAACTACCTATCTCCAACTAATTGACAGCTGTCATAATACTTCATTTAACATCCCCCCTCAAGCTTGGAATAGATTAAGCATTCCAAGCTTGGAGATTAAAAAATGATGTTGGTCAGATGCCAATGCTTTGGTAAAGACATCAGCTGGTTGAACTTGTGTGGAGATGTGAGATATACGAATCACGTTATTCTTGATCTTTTCCCGAATGAAGTGACAATCAACTTCAATGTGCTTCGATCTTTCATGAAATATTGGGTTTGCAGCAAGATGAAGAGCAGATTGGTTGTCACAATAAAGAGGTGTAGCTTTGTTAAAGGAAACACCTAAGTCACCAAGAAGGCCTCGAAGCCAAATTATTTCGCATGCTGTCATGGCCATGGAACGATACTCCGCTTCAGCTGATGAACGGGAAACCGTGTGTTGCTTCTTTGTCTTCCAAGAAACAATAGAAGATCCAAGTTTGATGACATAGCCAGTAGTAGATTTGCGGCTCATAGGACAAGAAGCCCAATCCGAATCGCAATATGCAGATAATTGAAGATCATTCGTGGAGGATAGGAAAAGACAAAAACCAGGAGTCTTCTTTAAATAGCCAACAATGCGATAGGCTGCAATCAAATGAGACTTCTTCGGTGAGTGCATGAACTGACTAAGAACTTGCACAGCATAACAGATATCAGGTCTAGTGATGGTGAGGTAAATGAGGCGACCAATTAAGCGCTGATAACTCGATGGATTAGATAGTAGTGGGTCAGATTCAGAAGAAGATCCAGCAGAGTTTGTAGATTGATCAAACTCAAGTGTGGTGAGTTTGAGGTGTTGCTCCATAGGCGTGTCAAAAGGCTTGCATCCAACCATGCCTACCTCTGACAATAATTCCAAAGCATACTTGCGCTGATTTAAACAAATTCCAGCTTTAGAGCGAGCTACCTCAATACCCAAAAAGAATTTCAAAGGTCCAAGATCTTTGATGTCAAAGGTAGCATGGAGATGACCTTTAAGATCCTTGATGGCATCCTCATCATTTCCAGTAATGACTATGTCATCAACGTAAACCAGAAGTATAGTGATCAACCCCCCTTGCTGCTTAACGAAGAGCGAATTATCATGCATGGACTGACTAAAACCACCATGTATCAGTGCTTGAGAAAATTTTGAATTCCATTGCCTGGATGCTTGCTTTAGACCATAAAGCGATTTACGGAGTTTACAAGCAACATTCTCTCGTGTTTTGTCAAACCCTTGAGGAATGGACATGTATATTTCTTCGTCCAAATCACCTTGTAGAAACGCATTTGTCACATCCATTTGATGCAACTCCCCCTGTTTCGCTGCTGCCACGGTGAGAAGGCATCTAACAGTAACAATCTTTGCCACAGGAGAAAATGTATCCTCATAGTCAATTCCGTATTGTTGGGTGTAGCCTTTGGCAACAAGCCGCGCTTTAAAACGTTCAATGCTCCCATCGGATTTGTATTTAATTTTATAAACCCATCTACAACCAATCGGTTTTTTTCCAGGGGGCAGAGGAACTACTTCCCATGTATTGTTGGCCTCCAAGGCTGCAATCTCTTTAGCCATGGCTTCACGCCAATTCGGATCAGAAACAGCCTCATGGTAAGATTGTGGTTCAGTAAGAGTGGAGACAGAGGCCAAGAAAGATTGGTAAGATGGGGACAGCCTTTTGTAAGAGAGGTAGTCAAAGATGTTATGAGCTATGGAAGAGTGTGTGTTCGAGGAGATATTGGAGCAGACATAATCATTGCTCCAAAGAGGAGGTTTTCTGATTCGAGTGGACTGTCTTACAGGTGGAATATTAACTTGGGAAATTGAAGATGGTATGGAAACAGAAGGAGGATCAATAGTATTAGGAGAACTAGATGATGCAGGCAAAACCAAATCATCGTGATCAAAAAATAAAGGCTGGGAAACATTGCTAAGAGATGAAGGTGCAGCTGAAAAAGGGAAAATATCCTCATGGAAGATGACATCCCGAGACACAATGAATTGCTTGGTCGACATATCCAAGAGCTTGTATCCTTTTTGGTGAAGTGGATAGCCAAGAAATACACACGGCTTTGCACGAACATCAAATTTATCAATTGGTTTAAGGTTAGTAGCATAACAAAGACATCCAAATATTTTGAGATGCCCAAAAGAAGGAGTCTTTTTGAATAACATTTCAAAAGGGGTTCTATTACCTAGCAACGGAGTGGGAATTCGATTAATCAAATAAACAGCATGCAAAACACACTCACCCCAATAAGGATCGGGTATTGAAGCTTGAAACTTGATAGCACGAGCTATGTTGAGAATATGGCGATGTTTTCGCTCAACTAAGACATTTTGCTGGGGAGTATACGGGCAAGAGCTTTGATGAATGATTCCCAAGGATGTGAGAAAAGAGCTACAATCATTGTTAAAGAAGTCTAATGCATTATCAGTCCTAAGAATCTGAACTTGTTTGTTAAATTGTGTTGAAACAAAGGCCATGAAGCTCTTTAGAATCTGTAGTGTATCAGATTTAAATTGCATGAGGAAAACCCATGTGCACCTCGAGAAGTTATCGACCATGGTAAGGAAAAAACGTGCACCATTGTGAGTTGGTGTTCTATAAGGACCCCATATATCAACATGAAGTAATTGAAAGATACGATTAGAAGTTGATCTTTCATGAGTAGGAAAGGGATTTCTGGTTTGTTTTGCTAGTGGACAAATGGGACAGTGCATTTTAAAAAACTTGTTCTTGACAAAAGGTAAGTATTGCAAACGCGAGACAGACAAGTGACCAAATCTCTTATGCCATATATCAACATCTTCATTCTTACAAGCAGAAAGACTACAAGGATTTGATACAAAAGATGAACTACTACAAGAGCTAAGACAGGGCCTTATGGTTGAGTGATCAGCAGAGGCTACAGCGGCTGGAATTCGATCAAGATAGTATAATCCATGCTTTTGTTTACCAATCCCCATGATCTTCCCAGTTAAGAGGTCCTGAAATAAGCAAAAATTTGGATAGAAAACAACAAAGCACTGATGGTCTTTGGTGAACTGTGAGATGGATATAAGATTGAAGCTAAAATCAGGGACATGTAACACGTTTGGCAAGGTACAAGATGGTGAGATCTGAACAGAACCAGTAGAAAAGATGCTGATGGATTTACCATTTGGTAATCTGACAGAATCAGTAGATGAATCGCAATGCTTATGATTTTGCAGAACACTCGAAGTACCTGTAATGTGAGCATTCGCACCACTATCCAAAATCCATTCATTAGATTTCGCATTTGTCATTAAACTGGTAAAGTTACCTCTGTAGAAGCAGGAAAATGATCAAGCAACCGCAATAGTTGGAGATATTGATTATCAGTGAATGTATGAGCCATATTAGAACCTCCCTTGGAGCATTCATGAGAAACTCCACAAGCTGCAGTAGTAGGATCAGTGTGGTTCATGGATGCCCTGAAAGGTTTCTGCTGTGACACATGTCTAGATTTGTCGTTCTTATGTTGAGGAAATTTCTTGTATAACTTGTGGCCAGGAGGATAACCGATTAGCCGAAAACACTGATCCTTCGTGTGGCCAGGTATATTGCAATTCTCACATTTTATCGAATCATTTCCTTTATTCAATGAGGAGTAAAAGGCTGCCGTTGGCACATTAATAATTGATGAAGAGGAAAGAACATTCCTATGGGATTCCTCTTGGCTGAGAATGGAATAAGCTTGATTAACCGATGGTAAAGGATTCATCGTAAGGATTTGACTCCGAATGTGTCCATAGACCTCATTTAAGCCCATGAGAAATTGAAGAAGGTGTTGGTGTTGATCATGTTCAATATATGCTCTGGCAGTATCACAGCTGCACGATGGTAGAGTAACAAGTGAAGCTTGTTCATCCCATAGCTTCTTCAAATGCGAGAAATATACAGAAATGGTGGAAGAACTCTGTGAATGAAGTGCAATCTCCCGATGAAGAGTATAGATGCGCGATCCACAAATTTTATCAAATCTCTCCTTCAGATCTGCCCAAACACCAGCAGCCTCTGTACAATATATGATACCGCTGAAAATTTCCTTCGAAACGGAGCTCATGATCCAGGATAAAACGATAGCATTGCATCGTTCCCATTGATGCAATGTAGGATGATTATCTGCTGGTTTTCGAGTAGATCCAGTGATGAATCCAAGCTTATTTTTGGCACGCAATGCAAGCAACATAGCGCGACTCCATACACCGTAATTTTCAGTACCGATCAATGGATCAGACACTAGAGAAACTCCAGGAGTATCCGAAGGATGCAAATAAAGAGGATCATTGAAGCTAATGTTGAGAGGATTCGCCGCCATTAACGAAGACGATTAAACTTGCGGAAGCAACCAAAGCTCTGATACCATGTTAGAGAGTCTTCAACCTGCATCAATACTCCATGGAATTGTGCAGAGCTTCACACGAAGAAAGAGATGAAGAGAAAAATGTAAAAACTTTATTTCAGTAAAAATGAGTTCAATTGTACAAGATAGTGTCGGGCTTCCCTATTTATATGTAGGTTCATAACTACCTATCTCCAACTAATTGACAGCTGTCATAATGCTTCATTTAACAGACCCTTGAGCCGAAAATCGAAATTCTGACATTTAACTTCTGAACAGAGATTTTAGTGGAAGCTGCTAGTGCCTTTGAGTTATTACAATACTCTGTATTTTCTGCTCTTACTCCTTGCATAAAGTCGTCTCCACTCTGTAGTGTTTCCAGTAATGATTGTGTTCTTGGTGGAGTTGTATTGCAATTATGGATGTAAGATTATCGAGATTATTCCTTGTTTCAGGACATCGAAAAGGAGAAGAGGAGAAGAGATAATCCCGATTCCATGGATGAGGACGTTGAAGACGAAGTGTCTGAAATCAAGCCTGCACATTTTGAGGAGTCCATGAGATTTGCTCGTAGAAGTGTGAGTGATGCTGATATTCGCAAGTACCAGGCGTTTGCCCAGACTTTGCAGCAGTCTCGTGGATTTGGAACTGAATTCCAATTTCCAGAATCAGCAGCTGGTGTCACTGGATCTGACCCGTTTGCAGCCTCTGCTGGTGGAGTTGACGAAGATGACCTATATAGTTAATTCTCCACTGTTTAAGGTTTTATTTTTCGGCTTTTCTAAGTTTCTATTAAATGCAATTACCTCTAGACTAGGTAAATCTCCAGAAAAGGGTGATCAATGATTCATACTTTGAATTCCAGGATCTGTTTTAAACTTATTGATATTCTTTATTCTGATCAAATGAATTAGAGAACACGGGCTTTCTTTTCTATTAGGGCATCTCCAACCGGGACTTGAAAATAGCATTTCACGCTATTTTGCTGTCTTATGCCCTCCAACCAGGACGCTATTTCCAACCGGGACTTGAAAATAGCATTTCACGCTATTTTGCTGTCCTATGCCCTCCAACCGGGGCGCTATTTTGGAATCCAAAATAGCGCCCAGCGCCTCCTGCGTCAAATTTGACGCAGGGTGTTGTATTTTTTTTTTAGAATTTTTTATTTACTTTTTTATTATTTTTAAATTATGATTAATTTAATAAATAATATATTTAATAATATATGAATTCTTTAATATATTTTAAATGATTTAAAAGCATTTAATTAATATATTAAATAAAAAAATATTTTGTTAGTATTAATAATTGAAATTTATTTGATTAACATATTAATCTATAAATTGAAAGGTTAATGTAAATCATTACTGTAAATAACATAATCGAATACACAAATTTATTGAATAATATTTAAACATTCAAACACACGATTAAAATAAAAAAACGAAATCAAATACATTTAATTTAAGTGCAAGGATAATAAAAGAGAATCAAACTAAATTAAATAAAAGAGAATCAAACTAAATTATCAATAATCTGGAAAATCAGGTCCTGATCCAGATCCAGATCCTCCAAAATCACCAAAATATTTTCCAAATGTGTTGCCTTCACGTTGACGACGTTCTTCCTCTCTTTTCTGCATAATTCTTGCTCTTTCATTTTGAACCATTTGACGCATTTCTGGATCACCAATTGTGGTCAGATCCATGTACAAAATTTTATTCTCCTCTTGAAATGCAGCCAATGCTATTTGTTGTTGACAAATTTCTAGCTTTTTTTGTTCATTTTGCAACATTAACAGCTTAATATCATAATTTTGTTGCATATCGGTAGCTCCCTTTTGTAGTACATTGATAAGATCGCGATGACCTTCCTTCATCGTAGAAATTAAATCTGATACATTTTCTTCTCTTTTTTTCTTTAATTTGGATTTTTTCACTCCAAGTGGTCGATGAGATGGAGTTCCACATGCATTTTCATCACTACTTAAATTAATTGAAAATGAATTTATTCCTTGAGAACCTGACATTGGAGATTCCGGTTCTTGATTATCTGATTGTGACGAATCCAAATTTGTGACATGTTGTTTTGATAGTGGTATCGGTGCACTGTCGTTGGCCGAAAATTTCTCCAAATCTTTCATGATAGGCCACACATGATCAAATTTGAATCATCGACTGAAATTTTTATCTTACATCATTAAATCTTTTGCTCGGTTCAACTGCACAAAAATATCCAACCCGTATAAAAATAAAGTTAGCGTATCCAGAATATTTTAAAACTAAAGACTTACAATATCTTCCTCGGATGCGCCACTCGACTTCAGCTTTTCAATTATGCTTACACAGCCACATAATTTTCTAACAGCACGGAGGATAACTTGCATATGACATTGCATTGATCTTCTATTGCGTTCTTGCATGTTATTCGATCTGCTGCCATTGAAAGCTTCTTCAATACGAATCCAAAATCGATCTTTGGATTGGTTTATACCGATGATAGGATTTTGCGAGACGTCAAGATAAACATGACATAATAGCTTATCTTCTTCGATAGAGTAGTTAGATGTTCGGCTACTGGAGTCCATTGATTTTCCTTGAAGAAATATATTATTTGGAGTATGATTTGTAATGTTTAATAATTCATTCAAACAATCAGGAGTATATTTATAGTATAAATTTCACCTACCATTTCAAATGCACCTACGGGTCCAAATGCACCTACAGATTCACCTACCGTTCCAAATGCACCTAACCTTCCAAATTCACCTACCGTTCCAAATGCACCTACCATTCCAAATTCAACTACCGTTCCAAATCCACCTACCCTTCCAAATCCAACTACCGTTCCAAATTCAGCAACCATTCTAAATTTATCTACCGTTCCAAATGCACCTAACCTTCCAAATTCACCTATTGTTCCAAATGCACATATCATCCCAAATTCATCTACCGTTCCAAATACACATAACCTTCCAAATTCACCTACCGTTCCAAATCCATCTATCGTTCCAAATGCACCTAACGTTCCAAATGCACCTACCATTCCAAATCTACCATTATATAATGTGGATTGTATTATCCTACTAACACATAAATCTTGCATTCTTCATATCACAAAAATGAATCCGACTTTTCAATTTGATGCAATATCATTTAGATCATATTCATTGTCAGATAATGAAGATGATATTCAATTCTTCGAAAATCTCCAAAACAGAAGCAATGCAATACTGACAACTATATCTCGAGAACAAAATTTGGTTGCTTCCTACATCATCCAACAAGAAGAAGAAGTCACACATGGAGGTTCAATTCCGGGTCACATATTCATTCGACGCGACCGTGAAATTGTTGATCGTAAGTTGTTTAACGACTATTTTGCTGAAAATCGAGTATATAATGAAGCAATTTTCCATAGACGATTTCGAATGTCTCGGAATCTTTTCCTTCGGATAGTAGATAGTATACAGAATCACGATGTTTATTTCATACAACGAAGTGATAGTTTGGGACGGCTCGGGCTGTCGACTAATCAAAAAGCAACTGCTGCATTAAGAATGCTAGCATATGCCTTACCTGCGGATGCTACTGATGAATACATACAAATAGGAGAATCGACTGCAATTCAGTGTATGCAACGCTTTTGTCGAGCTATAGTGGAAGTTTTTGATGAGCAGTACTTGAGATCACCTACGACCAATGATGTTGCTAGACTACTCTATATTGGCAAACAACGATGTTTTTCTGGAATGTTGGGAAGTCTCGACTGTATGCATTGGAGGTGGAAAAATTGCCCCACAGCTTGGGCGGGACAATATGCAGGTCGTAGTGGTTCTCCAACAATCATTTTAGAAGCGGTGGCTGATTATGATCTTTGGATATGACATGCATATTTTGGTATGCCCGGAACCAATAATGATATAAATGTTTTAGAGTCGTCCAGTCTATTTTCCAATCTTGCACAAGGAATTGCTCCTCCAGCTCATTACAATATTGGAAGCAAAGAATATGATACTGAATATTATCTAGCTGATAGTATTTATCCGAAATGGTCAACTATTGTGCAGACTATCCATGATCCGCGTGGTCCAAAGAAGCAGTATTTTTGCGATGAAACAAGAGTCATGCAGGAAAGATGTGGAGCGTGCATTTGGCGTTCTTCAATCACGATTTACAATTGTGACATCTCCCGCCCGTGGTTGGAAGAAAAATCATTTGCATGATATAATGAAAGCATGCATTATAATGCACAATATGATAATCGAAGATGAACGTGATCTTAGTGCACCAATTCAAGATGCGAGAGAAGCACCGACTCCAGTGGTAGAAATTGTTGTCAATGAACATATCAGATTTCAAGAATTTCTCGCTCGATATAAAAAAAATAAAAGACAAAGACGCCCACTTTGCATTGCGAAATGCTTTGATTAATCATTTATGAGATGAATATGGTCATTCAAATATTTGAAATTGTATTTGTATTGTATTTTTTAATTTAATGTCATGTATTTGTACTATGTTTTTTTAATTCAATGTCATGTATTATTATATTTTATCAATTTAAATAATTTATGTTTCAATTCGTATAATATTAAACAATTAAATAAATTTTTAATAATTATTAAACAATTTAAATAAATATTAAACAATAATTATTAAACAATTTAAATTAAACAATTTAAATAAATATTAAACGATACTTATAATTATATTAATAAAATTAGAAATATATATTTAATAATTAATAAGAAATAATTTAAATATATTTTTAAAAAGGAATATTCTGAGAATATTCTTTTTAGAGTAAGATTTGAAGTAGATGGGTTGGAGATGAATATAATATTTGGTGCAGAAATTGCACTATTTTAAAATAGAATTGCTTTAAAATAGAATTTTGGGTTGGAGATTGTCTTGGTCTTTTTCTCCATGCCATGATCTGTTTCTCATTAAAACACTAAAAACAGCTCATGGAGTTTTCGAGTGGGAGTTAAATACATCAGTATAATGCTCAATCATTGGCTGTCAACATGTTGATTATATGAAAAACTAATAAATAAATTAGAGGATACCAAATTTTTTTCCCCAAAATTGTCCTTGTATTATATAGATATGAGAATTTGTTTTTATGCATATATTAGTAATTCCAAGCATTCCTCGTCAAATTTTTCCATATTTTTGTCAACGACTATTATAGAAATGATAAATAACTTTAATTTATTTAAATATTATTTTCGATGTAAAAAATCATAATTAAACTAATTATTTGAAAAATAAAAATACATTATTTATATGTAAACTACATATATTATACGCGATTGTGTGTGTAGTACTGTTAGTTTCTAAAAAATATATATTTTATACCTCAAATATATTGTAATCTTTTTTATATATATCAATAATGTACGGATTCACCTATGTAATGAAGCTCGACATAAGTTCTTTATATGAGAAATCTCTGAGGGAGTTTGCACTTAAGATTGACAAAAACTTGTGTGAGACGGTCTCACGGGTCGTATTTTGTGAAACAGATATCTTATTTGGATCATCCATGAAAAAGTATTACTTTTTATGCTAAGAGTATTACTTTTTATTGTGAATATTGGTAGGGTTGACCAGTCTCACAGATAAAGATTCGTGAGATCGTCTCACAAAAGACCTACTCCTTAAGATTTTATGCATATTTTAGTAATTTTAAGCATTTTTCATCAATTTTTTTTCCATATTTTATCAAAATAGACATGATAAATAACTTCAATTTATTTAAATATTATTTTAAATGTAAAAAATCACATTTCAACTAATTATTTGAAAAATAAAAATATAGTATTTATATAAAAATATAATACTAAATATATTATTTTATTTTATTTTATACACACACATAGCGTGTAATCATTTCTAATCAATTTTTTTTTTCATATTTTATCAACTAACTATTATAAACATGATAAATAACTTAAATTTATTTAAATATTATTTTAGATAATATAAAATCATAATTAAACTAATTATTTGAAAAAAAATTATTTATATGTAACATATAATATTAATAAATAAGTAATGCTAGTATCTAACAATATATATTTTATACCTAAAATATATTGTCATCTTTTTTTTATATTAAATAATTTTTTATTATGATGAGTTTGGGACTCCTTAATATATGTATATGTAAAGAATGTTGCCTTAAGAGGTGCTACATTAATATCACTATTAAGTACGCAACATTTTGTATTATGCACACAATATCTTTGAAGATGTGTTTAACAAATTAAACTGTCTGAAATTATTAAACTTGGCTTTCCTCGGAATTTCTCACGGATCGTCCTCTTCCTCGTTCCAACACACTGTTCTCCGCGAATTTGAGGCTTCCTCGATGCAAACCCTTGCTTATTTCCTCTTCGTTCCACTCAGAAGAATAGTAACTCTCTTCGGTATACTTGCCATTTTTAGAAGCTGGGAGAAACATACTCCCCCATTGTGGAAAATGAACGAACGCCACAGGAATAGTAAATATCACAGCCATTATACCCATATACGTCAGTCCATTTGCTGTGGAGAATCTTGTGCTGGAAAAAAATATCAACTGCGTCAATCCGCCACCAAAGTTTCCTCCGGCACCTGTGAGGCCAGATATTATGCCTAAAGATCTTCTTGAAACGAAAGGGATGATGCCGTATGCTGCTCCACATGCAGCTTGGGCTCCGATGGAGAAGAGAACCATGGAAATGATGGCTATGTGTAGAGAATCCGCAAACCCAAGCCAAATGCAACACACACCTCCTAGTGTTTGGACTATCCATAGGATCCACAATCTTCCTCGCATACCAAATCTTTGGGCGGCTAAGTCGGAGGCGTATCCACCTAGGGGTCGTGCGGCGAAGTTGGCCATACCAAAGGTGGCGGCTATGATTCCGGCAGTGTTAAGATTCAGATTGAACCTAGAGATCAAATGAAAAGTATTCTAGTTGGTGGTCGGGTTAAATAGTTATTTTGATGATTGATCGAGTAACCAAAATTAATGAGAATTGTTCTTATAATATGCTAAATTAACTTTAATGATTATGCCTAATGTCACAGATTTAATTTTACAATATTAGGGACTTAAAACTATTACATATATAATACCTATATTAGGAGTTGCTAAATTTCGAAGACAAAAATATGCTCCCATAACATATGTTGCGTAGATATACATGCTACCACATTTATGAAAGTTGAACTAGATCTCCTTTCAATCAAGTACCTATACATCCTTGTAGACTTCAATTTTCTAAAAAAATTTAATTACATTTAGCGATTAATTAAAGACGTATTAATTTGTTAGTATTAAAAATACGTACCCATATGGTAAGAGTTTAATTTTTTTGAAAAAAGACTAAATTTGGATAAATTTAAATTGAATAATTGCTTTTTTTTTAACGTGACTTACATCATTATTTTTAATAAGCATGTAAATTGTCATTTTAAAATGGAAGAAATGGATAAAAGTGTCAAATCGATCAGCTAGTTCTGTAACTCTCTGTAACTCTACCACAAGTTGGCAGTTTCATTAATGAATAACTAAAAAAAAACCCCCAAAAAATAAAAATTCCAAAATAAAGTGGAGAACAGGCAAACCTGTCATAGAAATATTCCGCAATGATATTGTTTATGCATAGTTCAACTCCCATAGAAAATCCATAAATGATGAAAAAGACCCACGTCCTATAATTTTTCACAGCATTCTTGAATACCTGCATAAATTAACCAAGATAATTTCGATCCAGTCAAAAACATAATCTAATAATATGATACATGGGACATTATAATTTCGTGCATAATTCGTCTCATTTTCATATAAATTGATAGTTGTAGTGAGCTCGTTGATGTTGTCCATCTGAACTAATTTCTTTATTCATCCTCAAATGGCTAAATTAATATACCAATTGTTGAGTGTGAGTACAGTTTATATAAACGCACACAAAAACTCTCATGAGATCGTATACAAATCAATTTTGTGAGACAAATATCTAATCCGACCCGTTCCATGAAAAAATAATATTTTTATGTCAAAAACATTATTTTTTTTGTAGATATAGATCGAGTCAACCCGTCTCACGAATAACAAGAGATTTANTATATGTTTCATTACGACTAATAGATAAGTATCATTTCAACGATGAGCAAAGAAGTGAACATCATATCAAAATTGTGTGTGTAAATATATTCAAGATATCATGAAGTAGCTAGATTGATTACTATACCTTAGAAAACTTGTCTTTATGCACATCACCTCTCTTCTGAAGGGTGCCAAGATTCCCATCGGGCAAGTCTTGTCCTAGAGACAAAACCGTAAGTCCAATGATAATATGCAGCCATCCAGGTATAAAAAAAGCAATTCTCCACGCAGTAAAGTGAGTGGCTCCTATAATCTTAATCAGATGATAAAGATTAGGCATCAGCAATTGAGTCACACCTCCACCCATGTCCCCCCACCCCGCCGCCACGCCATTAACCAGCCCGATTATGGAACTAGTGAACATGACGCTGGTCCAATACTGGCACGAAACGAACGTCGCAAGAGAGAAACCGATCATGAATCTGACAACCATGTACCCCTGAGCGGAAGATACATAGGCCATCGAGAAAACCACCGGCGCTGTTAACAAGTTTAGGAACGCGCATCCATATCGTGGCCCAATTAGGTCGCAGATTACTCCCATTACCAGACGGGAGAAGATGCTGCCTGACACGGAGACAACACCGGCATTTCCTATGTCGGAGCGGGTGAGGTCAAGGTTGTCCCGAATGACAGGGACTAAGGGTGCGGCAGCGAAAGTTGAAATAAAGCAGGTGAAGAAGGAGATCCAGGCTAAGTGGAAGGATCTCATGTGTGGCTGTGCAAAGGAATAGATCTTTAAGGTTATTGCTTTGTGCTCGGAATCCACAGGTAAAGAAAATTTTGGTGTTGAAACTGAACTAAGTGCGGATAGTTTTTCGTCTGTTGCTCCATGCAAAGGAGTAGTACTACTTGATATTTTGGTATTTTCATCACTATTACCCATTTTTTTATTGCTTCTTCAAAATGAAATTTACCAGTTTAATCAGAAAGGACGAAGATTAACTGAAAATATTAAACTTTTGTGGCTTAAGCGGCTGGAGATTGTATGGTATTTATAGCGGTAACTACTTGTCTAAATGTTGATTACCTGATGCATGATAAGGTATTAGTTAAAGAGAAATTTAAAAATGAGATACGTTCTAGAAATATTTATATTAAATTTCGTGCCATGCATTTTGGGTCAATTTCGTCGGAACAGCAGCCTTCTAGGGTTAGGCAAAGAGGGAATGATAAATAAACTAAAAAAGTTTTTAATTATACATATATAAACAATCCTAATAATCCTACTTTTATTTTTAATCAAATAATTAAACCAATAATAAGCCTTTTCTAGGTGAGACGAGTCAACTCTATCTATATATAAAAAATAATACTTTTTAATGAATTGATCAGACCGTTTGTAACATAAAAAAAATAAACTTCAATGTATATATATATATATATTTTGGCAAACTAAAATTAATATTAAGACCTCATGTATAGGGCAAATTCCAATCCTGGCTTAGAATGTAACAGCGAGCCAGACAAGAAGCTAGTTACGAAGGTTTAACACATGTTATGATGACATATATCAAATAATTGATCTTATATTAGGTTAAATTAAGCTTTTATCTTATAAATTTTGATCAAAATTTAATAACAACGTGTCAGATATTCCTCCACAACAGACATGCTCTATATGTATATATATGTATTGTCATCAATTAATCGTTTCACGTTGAAAGCTTGAGGCTTGTAACAAAATTAATGAAATTATTGCTAAACTTATGACTCATATACACGAATTAAATGAGATTGATTGATTGACCAAGAATATATAACATTGAAGTCTGACTAACTGAAAATATAATTAATATGTTTCGTGAAATTTGTGATTTAATCCAGCCTACTCTATAAAAATATATAGCCAATTCCTAATTTTTTTTGACTCGCCCGCCTATATTTATATATATATTTGTTACATTTATACACATATGCGAGTTTTGCATCACGAATCTTGATTTAAATCAAACAATATAAGAGGTAACAAATTCCTTTAACTCAAACATGTTCAATCTGAAATTAAATATATAATTTTTTGGAAAAAAAAATATAAGTACTTGTTGGGTTGTGAAAATTTTAATAATATTGATTTTGATAATAACAAAACTTGTTATTATGTTGTTAACATATTTCATCATGTGTATATAATTGATAATCGACATATTATTTTTATTTATGAATTTTACGTAAATTGTTGCATCCAATTTAATTTTTGGTCGCTTGACTCCAGACTAATTAGCCTCACCATCTCTTGCATTATCAATTACGTTTCTATATGTATAAATTCGACACAACTAATATAATACTTTTCACACACACACACACACACACACACACACACACACACACACACACACACACACACACACACACACATATATATTATTAAAATTATAAATGTGACGAAGCACATTTTTAGGCGGCAAACAAATAAATTGACTGTGATATTTGTTTTTATTTCAAATTTCAATATTAGCGTGTATTAGCGTATAACCATCCAATATTTCTTATGCGACTTTAAAAATTGACGTGTTGCCTAAAATTTAATTGTGGTTAAGTTAATAGAATTTCAGAAAAAAAAATCTATTTTCATATTTAGATTTGGTATGAAATTATTATTGAAGTTTAATTATTTAATTAGAGAAAAATATAATTTAGTCCTTATTCTTTATTATGAATAATTTTTCTTCCCTAAATAATTCAACGGTAAATTGCTCATAAATACCTAAAATCAAACTCAAATGTGCTTCCACTCCCTATGTCAGTATTAATATGTTTCAGCTCCCTAACATATTTCATTATGTGTTTAAGATCTCTACTTGGTAACAAGTTACAATGATGCCCTCATTATTTTTCTAAAACCCTAAAATACCCTTATATGGGCATGTGTAAAAAATGAAAATCATTCCCCAGAAACTCAAATGGATCGGCTCTCATTATCCTCAACCTTTAAACACTCGTCTTTTCCTATTGCCGATGAAAATCTTAGGAAAAAATTGTGGCCAAATTCTTTCAACGACTAAACAAGATTAAACTTTACACCCAATTTTTCTTCGTTGTCTGCAATCTCTCGTAACTTTTGTCCTTTAATTTTCTGTGTAATGGAATTTGCTGGAGTTGGGTCATCATCGAATCTTGCGTTTCTTGGTACCTGCAAGTTCAATAACCAACTCTTTGTGATTTCGATTTTCAGTGGGTGTAGTTTGTTTGATATTTTTGCTAGTCTTGGGAAAAAAAACGAGGAGATTAATCCTCAATCTATTATCCTGCAATACCTAGCTCCCCAACATAAGATGTATGTGACGTTGAACGAAGATGATGATGTGCTTAATATGATCCATCTTCATATGTGTATGAAAGCTTACAGTGATTGAACTGTTGGCAGAGAAAAAAGAACAGATTAGAGGTGGAAAATCTGTGGAGAGGTAGTATCGTTATTTAGTTCTATTTTGTATGTTGTGTTATTTTGGTATGTTTTTTGTGTTCATATTACACTTTTTTTTAGTGATAATCCTGAAAGTTAAGAATACAGTGGTTTTGTGTTGTGTATTTGTTAGACTAATTCAAGCAGTAGTCTATTTTTTGTCATTATTTCCGTTTGAGTGAGTAAACTGATGACAAAATTTTCAGTATCTATTGTAGTACTAATGTTTTCAATTAGAGAACTTAGTTTTTACCTATTTATTACTGAATATATGGTTTTGATATTGGTAAGGGTTGAGGAAGATGACACACATTCCAGTAGTGATAACGAGCTCGAAGATGCTCCCGTACAAAATTCCATTGACGCTTGGTTTCATTGCATCCGAGGCGAGGGGCAATATTCAAGGATGCTGCAAAATTGATTGACAATGGAATCATTACTATTGTTGGAATATAATATTGTCATACTTACCATTACTTTAGCAGTCCCAACTGCAAAAAGATCGCGAAGCGAATTGAAAAGTAGGAATTTCCCTTCAGATGATTTGAAAACTAGCAAATACCAATGAAATCTGTCATTAATTGGAAAAATGATATACTTGCATCTTCTAAAAAGTTCTTCGTTTAGTTCATGCAACTTCTCTCACGTCGCGGATGTCAGCCTACCAATGAAATTTTCATACTCTGTCTTGCTTATACGTCTCCTTTTACCGTATCATACCAAATCTTCAAGCATTTCCTTCTACAAATTCACAAAAAAATATACTCATACTCCATAATCCAATAAGTTGAACAAGAATTCAATTTGAATCGCACCTGTACCAACGTGTCCATACAGTAAGTCTCAAATCCATAATCCATACTTTTTTTTGGCATTATTCTCATGTACACGTTTATCATAATGCCACTGACAAGCTCACCAAACAAGAAGTCACAAAACAAAGGTCCAGTTAAACAAATGTCCTCATCCATCCAATTTGTAACAGTACATGAATAGAATACAAAATTCATTACAAACATTGAGAAAAAAATATTATGAAAAAAAATAAAATTTCAAAGATATATATACTCCAATTATTCCCTATTCAGAAATTTTGTCAACAACTTCCTCTGTTCTACAGAAATTTCTTCACTCCCACAAAAATCGCTTCTACCTTTGAATTTCAACATGCAAGTCTTCAGAGGACTACTTCCCTCGTCAACATCTTAGACAGAATTTTCCTATGTCGCAATATATTTTTAATATAAGATGCAAAAAAGATTAGCAGTGTTATAAATAAGAAAATTGACATATTATTGAGATAAAAGTAACAATTCTGGGATTAAATTGTGCACCATTGATCGGCAAACCTGTTTTTTGGAACGCCTCTTCCGTTTTGGTGTAGAGCTGGGTGGAGTCACAAAACTCGTGAGTTTTTTCTTTTTCACACGATCACCCCTAGTCCTGACGGTATCTACAATTGAAGATTGAAAAAAGGTGATCTTCGGCACTTCTGAAGTACCAATGCCACTGCCGGCATCATTCTCATCATCGTCATCTATTCCACTCCCGCTATTTCGACCAAACACATAATTGTTTTCATCAAATGAAGCGGTTGCAAATTCATGGCCTAATACTTTGTTGTTTTCTATCTCAAAATCAACATCAACATTATGCACCATCAAATTTGCATTAGATCCAATTGTAATATTACCAGCTGAAGGATTTCCAGAATCAGTTCTTTTCACTTCGTTATTCTCTTTATTACATGAATAATTCCTAGAATTAGCTGCCCTCGGTTCATGGTTTTCTTTATGCAAATCAGCAACAACATTCTTCAACATTACGTCAACAACATCATCAAAATTATCAACTACATTTTTTACAGACTCAGCATCCCATTCTTTATCAATCTGCCTAGCCTCATCCCACTTTTCCTCAATAATCTCATCCAATTCTTTATCACTCTGCTCAACATCCTCCAACTTTAAATAAAAAATCTCATCATTCTTCTTAGAAACCAATGATCTTCTGGTTACATGTAAAATACTTTCTCGCTCTAATTCAACACATTTCTTTTTCAACATTTTCAGTTCATCCTTTTGTTTTTTTAAAAATTTTACAAATTTTCTCACTCGAGATCTACCATTTTCCAGCTTAATTGCATGGTTTATGTCCAACAACTCCCTCTCCTCAGAAAATGGTGAAATTGGTAGAACCTGTTCACCAGTACAAAAAAAAAAAAAAATTCTGTCAGTTCATCCATCCATTATATTTACAAAACGAGATTACTTAAAATGAACTCGGATGAAATAAGACCAACTTGGGTTGAATCTATGAAATTCAAGAGTGATTCAGCTTAAACAAACTTCAATGGAATCTTGCTTTCCACCCATCGAAACAACCGAGGGAAAACATGTAAACCGGTGCACACTCATAATACTGGAACCCTCTCATATACCCATGCCTAAAACAAATAAGAAAATCTGAAAATTATTGAGAACAAAATTTTTTTAATAAAAACAAAACACAATACTAACCATTAAACCAACAGTGCTTCCGTCTAAATAAGTTTTACTTCCGACGTCACGTAAACCTCGGCACAAAAATCGGAAGGTAGCATCTCCCCAAGCATACTTGAAAAAAGTCGAAAGGTCATCGAGATAAGGGAAAATAAAACCAGGGGTTGAATAATTACAAGTTGGGAATATTATGCAGTTGAAAACAAACAAGATAAAAAACGAACAAAATCATCGACTTCACTGTTATCATCACTGGCAGCAAGCGAAATTAGTTTTTTAAAAATATCTGCACGTTTGGCATTAGTCACTTTTCCTTCAAATTGACGAGACAAAAAATTGGAATCCACTTTCAAGTCCAAATCAACATGTTGTCCAACATGACGCAGCCCGAGAATAACAGAGAAATCCGTTGAACTAAAATGTATTGAGATATCTTCACCAACAACTAACGAGCACGAATCAAACTGAAATCTACTGAGAACATAATCAATTCTCGAACTACTTATCGCAAGGACAAGGATATCAATCCATTTCGCAAACGGTGTATCTTTTATCCGACCAATTTGTTGCTCACCTAATACATGCTTCAGTTTTCTCATAACGGATTTAAAGAAATGAGGGGAACAACGTGAAAGTAGCTTTGAACATAATTCACTTTCCTCTTTCTGCTCATTACCTGATTCAACAAAGTTCGTCTCAACAGCAAACTCTACATTAGAAAATGAGAAAAAGATAAGAATTCTATCTCTGATGTATATAAAATGTTCCTAATCAATGGGAAAAAATTTCGAGCACTCACTGTCCGAACAAGAAAAAATTTACGAAACAAAATAGCAACATCATAACAAGAGGGTTCAATTTAAAAATTACAAAAATATACAAACCTGATTTCCGCGTTCTCTGATTTTTCTCTTTCACAACTTTCTTCACTATCTTTTTTTGTGGTGATTTACTCGCCCTTCTCTCTTTTGGTTCTATACTCTTCTTCGGATTCTTGTACTCAAGTTTTTACCCATTTTGTCTCTCTGTTGTTCGATTTCTCTGCCAAGCTTTCCTCCGATTCACAGTGGCATGAAGTAGATAGAGTTTGGGAGACGTTGGGAATTATGAGGAGTAATGTCGAGAAGATATTTCACAAATACAAGAGGGAACCATAAAAATAAAAACAAATACAAGAGGGTGTTTAAGGGTTTTCGAAAAATAACAAGGGCAACAACGTAACTTCATGCGATTTAGGGACCTTAAACATATATTAAAATGGGTCAGAGAGTTAAAACTGATTTTTTCTGATATGGGGACTGGAAACACATTTTAGTTTACTTTTGGGGATTTTTGAGAAGTTTGCCCATAATTCAACATGACACTTGATAAAATTCTCATGTTAACGTGGATTCAAAAATTTTATTGTTATGATTAAAATTTAGTTCTCTTCGAGAAGCTTTATGTGGATAAAGTTCGATATTAATTTGCGTTTCTGCACCACAGAAATTTTTTTGAAATGATATAATCTGAATGATAATTATTTTTATATATTTTTCAGTGGTAAAGTTTACGACAATAATTAAAATATTATATATTATCCACCAAAAAATATTATTTAAATTTTTGCTCACCCAATATTGAAATTTTAACACCTCTGCAGAGTCATCACGAATTCATAACTTCATGTATAAGCAAAAAGGAATGGCACAATATTCAAAAACATTGGGACATCCAACATATAAGCCCTGTTAGAACTGTTCAATACACCAGAATTAGACATGAGAAGGTCTCGAATTCGGAGCCCTCTCGGATGTGCTATTCTCCGCAAACTTAAGACTGCTCGCATCCCCTTGTGTTTTTCTTAATTCGTCGCTCAATTCAGATATATTGTAATGCTCCTCAGTTCCTTATTGTTGTTTTTGTTGGATAAGCGTGAGTAGTGAATGAAAAGAAATGAGAGTTGTCCCACATTGAAAAATGAACCAAGTACAGTCTTCTTAATTTACTCTAAGTTTGAGCTAAATGTTTGGACCTTAAGGGGTAGCAGAATTTTTTGAAAGGAGAAGACGCTAATAGGCTGGGTCTCGGTGAAACATGCCTACGACCGGCTGGCCCAACCTGGTGTGGTGCGGTCTCTTGATCCTATTAATTTTTAGGAAAATAATTTTATTTTTGAAACAGTGCGTCCAATGTTTGTACCCTCCAGTCAGTGCATCCGAACTAGTGCGTCACGTGTGACTGTATTTTGGCGCGTCCCTTGACGCAGAATCGTGTGTCCCCTGGCTTGTGCGCGCGTCCCATGGCTTATCACAGAAGGGTGCGCCCTTTGTGTGATACCGGTAACTCACTCTATATATATATATATATATATCTATATATATATATATATATCCCTCTGCTGAGCATTCAGGACTTCTTCTTAGCATACATTTCGTTGCATTTTTTTTCCTCCAAAACTTGAAAGTTCAGGCATATACTTGTTCGCTGACATATAACACTTATAGTACTATATTTCTGGATCGGAGTTGTTGTATCTTGGTGACGATTGTCATTTCGTATAACACATACATACGGAAAAATTCGTGTTGCGGAAAAAGATTTTCCTTGCCTCAACTCAATCTCGTTGTACATCCAAGATTAAAACAGAAACACAAATAACAGTTTTTCGAAGCCAGCACTACAAGAAAAATGATTTTCCGCAGCACGTCATCAACGGCGTGCATTAAAAGCATGCTACGAATATTACTTTTAACGGTGTGCACTCATATGTGCGCTGTTGATATTATTGCACTTGACAGTATTAACGGCGTGCTTAAAATGCACGCCGCGGATAATAAAAGCACGCCGCAGATAAGTAATATCCGCAGCGTGCGTTTATATGTGCCGTTAAAAAATTATATAAACGACAGAGTGCATGAAAATGTGCGCCGTTAATATTTAGCGACGGTTTTTTGAAAACCGTCGCAATATTTATATTAGCGACGATTTCTTTCAAATCGTCGCTAAAGTAGCGACGGTTTTAGTCAAGCCGTCGCTAAAATTAGCGACAGTTAAATATAATCGTCGCCAAAAATTCAAATTAGCGACGGTTATATTATAACCGTCTCTAATTGCGACGGAATAAGTACGTCGCTATTAGCGACAAATTAACAACCGTCGCGATTAGCGACAGTTTAATACAAAACCGTTGCTAAAAGCGACGGTAAAACCTAAACCGTCGCAAATTGTCTTTAAATACCACCAGTCGAACCACATTCTACCACAACACTTCATAACACTTAAAATTTTTCTCTCTCAAGCAATTTAAATTTCGATTTAAGGTACGTTTTTTTGTTTCAATTTTTTTTAAAATTTCGATTTAATGTACGTATTTTTGTTTCAATTTTTTGTAAATTTTTAAGTGTTAGTTAAGATGAATATTGTTATTATAGTGTACGTTTTTTTAATATTTATTAAATTATAAACGTAATTTTTTTTATTGTAATAACAAGATTAGCGACGGATTTTATTTTAATTCGGTCGCTAATTAGCGACGGAAATTTTGAAACACCGTCGCAATATAGCGACGGTGTTTTAAATATTCTGTCGCTAATCAACAGCGTGCATAGGCGCGCCGCGAATAATAGTTTGTATTAACGGCGTGCTTATGCACGCCGCGGATAATCTTGAACTTTCAACAGCTTTCAACTTTGCAGCGTGCAATGTGCGCTGCGAAAAGCGAATTTGCGCGCTACGAAAAGCCATTTTTGTTGTAGTGCGGGAAGAACATGTCCCCCACTGTCGGAAGTGAACTAAAGTGATAGGGAGAGTGCAACAAACTATCATCACCCCCATGTACGATAATCCTATCAAAGTTGAATATTTTGAGCTGGTGAAAAACACTAGCTGAGTTAAGCCAGACAAATGCCAAAGAAACTGAGTTTCTTCATGCAGTGATCCTGTAGAACTCCTTAAGGCACCCTGTCAAATAAAATGGGAAAGATCGTGGAGAATAACATTTTTTGTATTGTAATTTATATATTTTCAATTTTAGTTATTGTTTATTTGAGTATTGACGTGTCAATATCCAACACCATGATAGTATTTTCCATTATCATGTCAGCATTCGCGTGGAAAAAGATTATGATTGAAAATACAAGTTAGTGTAATAAGACTACAGATTGCATGTAAGTTATAATGAATTGGTTCAAATTTAAATGGATCATTAGTAAAATAGAGTGGGTCTTATGTGAGACGGTCTCACGGATCTTAATCTGTGAGACGGGTCAACCCTACCCATATTCATAACAAAAAGTAATACTCTTAGCATAAAAAGTAATATTTTTTAATGGATGACCCAAATAAGAGATCCGTCTCACAAATACGACCCGTGAGACCGTCTCACATAAGTTTTTGTCTAGTAAAATATATGTGAATTCTTAAATACAAACTATACTAAATCATGAATTAACTCAAAATAAAATAAATTGTTAATTTTAAAATTAATTCTCCTTTTATTTGATAGAAGTACTTAAATAATTTCTTTTCTATTCATTTATATATAAAAAGGCATATTTTATGAATATAGAAGTTTGAATGCATAAGACCACTCTGGAATTTTCCCCTTAGCTAGTTCAACGGTAATAACAAAGCCACACTTCTCCCAATGTGATTTACATATTAATCAAATCCGATTGTTGGCAAACAATTCAATTTGGAGTATTTCTTTACTCAACTTCGCGCAAAATTGTATATGGATTGATATACGATATCTTGTTATAATTTATTTGATACTATATGTCATGCTACTCGGGCTACTTAATAAATATTTTCGGTAAATTAAATATTTTAATTTGTAACATATGCATAATTCTTGATATTTTAATTTTCAAATGAAATTTATAAATAGTAATATTAGATTTTCTGTGCGTTCGCTTTAATAAACTCGAATTCATTAACCTACATATTCTACCAGTATATATCCAGCAAAGTTGACTATTATTACAAAGTAGAGAAAATTAACACATAATGAAGGAATTTGTGGAAAAATATTCAGGTGCCTTCCAACAATCCTCAAGATTGAGTTTTTTTTCCTTGAATGAAAGGCGTGGAGTTTTCGATATTGTGCAGGCACATATAATTCTTCTGTGTATATCGCGTACTTCAAGAACCCTTTTTTAAAAAATTTGAGTAGGTTGGGTGCATATATAATCTATTTATACTGTGTTGAGTTCAAACTATCAAATCCAATTACTACCATTGTCACAGATCGAACATGTCCCCATTGGATCCGCAATTGGTGTAATTCCGCCACTGCTATCAACACTTTTGCAGCTTGTGTAACATGAACATCACTAAACGTAGAAAATCAAGAAAGCAGGCACTCACCGTTAACATAAAGTTTTAGCTTTTAGCACAAGTATCTCCTGATAATTGTAGTTTATACAACCCAAAAAATTAAAGTTTACTATTTTTGGATTTTGGCTAGTTCCTATCACTGCACTAATCAATACACAGATAAATGACAAGTACCAAGACAAGGTTTCTGATAAAAGCAGATCTGTCTGTCCATATTTCACCTCCTCGGAACTGGTTTATAAAGCACTACGGTTACGAATTTGGAACGGAACCTGTGAGTGACCCCAAGTGCCACTACGGAACGAGTAGATTCTCGGTTCTCGATGTAAAGATGGTTTAGAGTGACATTCTGGGGCGATGAAAGGTGGGATACACCTGGATCACCAGTTCTTGGATGATTTAATAGAGTATGCTGCAGGTGTGGTGGTAGTGTTGGTGGTTCTCGCCCTTCATCTTCATTTCCATGGTACACATTGTTGTAGCTAGCGTCAGGTGAATTCGGAATGTCAAATCCAACAACATTGACTTGATCCTGCATAAGAAGTTTGCATTTAAAAGAAGTTACGTCAGAGCAAATCAGTTGATCAGAGAAGTTTCTAAATTTACTTGATCTTCCCCGTATTGGTGGTTCATTGCAGCCCAGCAATCACCTGAAAGTAAGACAGATTTGTGTTGGCATTCATATAAGCATTTAATGTTTGATATTAGAATCTAATAATGGTTGTAACGTGAAAATTAATTATATCAGGATATCTCAATGGAATGTTATCCATCAAATGCATATCCAAACTTGAATGTTTGAAAAATGATAATAACTCTAAGCTGATGCAACAAACTCAAATATTTATGAACCAAACAATAACTTAAAGGTAATGATCCAAGCTGTGCCATATAGACTAATAAGAACAAATCATATGCCCATATAATAAGTAATTGAGACTTGTTCACATATCTACAGCATATCTATTATGAGGAACAGATCTCATGGGAGCTATTAGCTGCCAGCTGTTTTTTGTTCACATTTTTACATTTAAATGCTCAGCATTTCATTGTTTCTCAGAAAGTACTATACTAGTGCCCAAGATATCTTAACTTTATCCCACTTATACAGCTAAATTCACTTTGATTGATTCATCAAATGAAAGTGAATGTTTCCTAGAAAGAGATATTTAATCTTATTTCAAATGAAAAAGCAATGTGGGTTTAGGCAGGCCAAACATAAGGGAAAAAAAACAGAATAAAGATTAAGGATCAATAATTCAACTAAAAATTCCCGGAATTGAAAATTAAAGGGGTCTAATTTCATGTAAGATAAATGAGAATTCATAAAGCGTCGGGAAGAATATATTTACCACGTATGTCTGCAAAAAAGCAAGAAAAGTAAAACTAAGACCAATGAGTTATGTGATCCAAGGCATAAAGGTCATCCATGAAACAAAACAGTTCAAAGAAAAGCACATTTCAAGGCACAATATTAGGTAAGTATAAGATTCTTTGAAGATATTTTAAACTTCAAATGAGCCCTTAGAATTCCTTCAAGAGCACTTTAGAGTTATAATAAATTTTTAAAGCATCAAATCTCTTTAAAAAGATGATATCAACTAACTAAAGAATTTCAGGTTCCCTTAAGCCTTACTGTAAGCTTTTTAGTTGTATTATACCATTAAATAAAGGGTAAAATTCCCAAATGGACGCCATTAACCTGAAACATAATTCTTACGTGCCATCAGATGGTTAGATTTTATGAGTAAATTATATACAGCACAGGGATATGTATGGTTAACGTAAGGATTTGAGACTATTAATAGCTACATATACGTATTCCAGCATAAATGGTGCATTTGTTGGTGAAAAGTGCATATTCGCTGCTCAAGTGGCTTAAAATTCAAGACCGCTCATTCAAGCAAAACGATATAGGTCTTTGAGACAAATTAAATATAAATATAGAACAAAACAAGGAAAAATAGTGAGTAAGAGGCTAAGAGCCCACATCACAGAAATATATTGATATTTCCTCATGGAAATGACTAAGAATAACCTAAATCAGTTGGTATACATGAGTTAGAAAGCATCTGACTTACAGATCCTTGTCCAAAAGATGAAATATTGCAGATTAAAGGTCTCCAGTTATTTATTGTTCAAGTTCAACTAAGGCTGCCTATCTCAGTTATATACGTTCGGCACCAACCTTAAAAGACGCTTTGCTTTTTCCCTTCAACCATGTGGCAGGAAATCGTGTCAAATTCCTCAACATTGCCATAAGTTCCATTAGGTACGTGGCAGGATATTGTGTTGAAATTTTCAACATGTCACATCGTCTTAATTTAAATTATAAATGTATATTAATTGCATATTGGGTTACAATTTCACAGACAAACATAACATATAAATGGCAGTCACATTTCGGTGACACATTACCTATTCTCCTAACAGTATTCAATATATCTGCCACAAAAACTGAGAATTCTTTAAAACCGGATCATTGATTAATCGTTCTATTTTAAAACATGTTACATGAAGCTAACTACCATGCAAACCAGGTGTCCAAAAATCTGTGTTCAAATACTTTAACAGCTCATGCGATATATTCACAATATCCAACACGTGGGAGATAAATAAACAAACCAAATACACCAACACCATGACTTAAAACAGCATTTTTTTGGTCAAAATGGTTCAGCTTCTAGAAATCTGAATATAGTTAACAGCTTATTAGACACATTTACAATGTCCATCATGTGGGTGGATAAACAAAGCAACCAAATACACCAATTCCCTGACTCAAACATCATTTTTTAAATCAAAATGGTCCAACCTTTAGATATCTGAATCATAAGACTGAACTAAACCTTGAAATTATTGAGAAAATATGATCCAGAATCATACCTAGAAGCATACCCATTGAAGATACTGACCAACCTATATTAGAAAGTTAGTCAATGGAGCAAAAATTACAAACACGTCACCAAAAAGGGATGAACAGCTAAAAACTCGACCTAATTCGCATAACCGTGGAGCTAACATATTTCTTACATTCTTAACTAAAACTTTAACCACATCGTCTTCCCCACTGCCAGCAGAAAACTGAAACGTCTTTCGTTTCAATTGATATAATAACATAAACAGCACTTTTACATAAAGTCAATTTTGCCAGGGAAAAAATTCCACCCACAAGATTTAAGTTGCAATCTGAATGCAAACGTAATAATAAAAAGCAACAACAGAATTACAGATGCAGAATCAAACCCGATTGATGTCGGCTCGGCAGCTACAATCCTCAATCCACAAAATTCAAGACAATTCTCCTCTTTAATACTTAATGCAGAAGGTAAAGAATCAAGTCTTTGAATAATTTTCAAACCCAGATATTCATCTGCAAATTTTTTTTTTTTTTAAAAAGACATGCAAATGAAAAACAAGAAATAAGAAATCATTCCATCACGTGTTTGACGAACGAAATAACCCAACAAGCAAAAATATCCGGAACTCGGAATTTCGGAAAACATAAAAATTAAAGAACAAAAAATTTCAAAACCGAATAAAAGCGAACCGATCCAGAATCAAATTCAGCCCAAGCTTCTGTCTCGAACCAAAAAAAAAAAAAAAAAAAAACAAAGCAGGTGAAAATCCATCAATGATTGGAACAGACGAGGAAAATATTTTAGGAAAATTCTTAATTCAAAATAACGGGCGGTGGGTGAGGAGCAACAATTGCAAAAGATGAATAAAAAGAAGAAGAAAGCTAATAATTCATCAGAAACACAAAAGGAAAAAATATATTAAAAAGAACATGGCTATAATTTTACGGAGGCAAAAATTAAATTACCTAGGAAAATCCGCCATTAAAATCTGAAAATTCTTGCGGGTTGCTGTAATTTACTTATTGAGTTGAATTTTTGGGAGGAAGAGCGCCCTTTAACTTTCTGCTTCTGAGTTATATATCCTGTTTCGACCAAATCAGCGACTTCGGGGTTATTAATAATTATTAATGTTAGCAAAAGGCTTGGGCTAAATTACTTAACAAATTGGGCTTTGATCTGATAAAAATGTTCAAATGTGGGCCGAAACAGTAGGCCAATCACTAATTTGAGCCGGAGAAAATTTTCAAGAAATTGTATAATATAAAATTTTATTTGAATTATAATTAATTTTAGATGTGAGGTTATTTATTTTGACGAATTAGTTATAAAATTTAATTCAAGTCTTAAAATCGTTATTTATGGCTAGTCTCTTTTAAATATCTTAGTCAATTTTTGTACGAGGTTCAACCCAATACTATGATATTTAAAATTATAATCTCCTAATCCAACGTGTTAATAATATTATTAATATAATATATTACTGATAATATTTCGGGTAAGGAGGAAATCCCATCTGGTAGAGATTATAGGCCCGATTTCTCTCCCGACATTGATCGAAAAAATTCCGATAACTCGGGTCGGGAAAAGATGTGGCGGGATATTTTCTAGACAAGAATGGAAAATATTCATAATGGGTCGAGATTTTGGAGAATTTTGTTAGCCTTACCCGACGTTGTTTCTGATTTATTTATTCAAAACAACAAGTCTATGTATTATATAATTCAAAAATCAGCCTAAATTAAATTATGTTCTTCATAGCTGAAAACATTAGTTTCTTATATGTTAGTCTTCTAAGAAGTGTGACCAATAATCAAGAAGTCAAGAATAAAGAATCAAGAATCAGGTGTAGTTAATTATCACTAGTCAGAATATGTATTCTTAACATTTAGTTTATAATTATTCAATGCTAAAACAGTATTCTTATAACAAGATTTTAGAAAACTCTTGTTTTTAAAACATATATACGCAACTGGTCATTTTTAACACGAAAATATAGATTTTAGTGTAAAATCCTAATATCTTTGTTGGTATTGGTCCCTTAAATATTTGAAGATGTCTAGAATACGATAGCACTTCAAAAAATTGTAGCCAAGGATTCTATACGGGAATTTGATTGAATTTTTTGTGTAACTTTACAATTGATAGTGTTGGGTATTTGTAGAGAAGAAGAGTCGTTTTTACCTCTCATTATCACCCTGATTATTTCCATAAATTATCCCATGATTATCAACCCATTATCTCCATAATCTACCACATGATTAGCCCATGATTGCACCATGTTTTGGTGCAAGAACTCCTTCCTTGAATTGGTAGAAGCAAGTGGGAAGTGGCGGTTTTATATTTGATCGGGTCTTCACATACCTCCCTACTTATTTAAAAATTTCGTCATCGAAATTTGACTTTTCTTAGGTATAAAAATACAATCTAGTTGAGTCAAGCTCGAGTAGAATACAACATAAATTTAATCTATTCGAACTCGAGCTAGTATTAATTTTCAAGTTTGAACACAACTTTTGAACGTAACGATCTATTCAACCTCGTTCTTGAAGAGCTCGAATTTGAAAAAAGCATGAATTAAATACAAAATTTCAACTCAAACAAGAGGGATCAGTACAAGCAATCAAAAAACATTGGCCTCAATTGTTTCAAACATACAATGAAAGCGAAATCCAGAAAAATGGAAATCCAACAAATTGTAAATAAAGCAAACAACCACCCTCATTCACATGTTCATAAATAACCCAAGTCCAAATAATTAAAAGAAAGATCCAGAAAAATCCAAAATGAAGCCTTGTCTTGTTTGGAAAGTGAAAGAAGATGAAAAACCTATAAATAAAAAATCACATTAAATAAGATAATAAAGAATAGACAATAAACCAAATCAAACGTAAAAAAAAAATAAATAAATCACAAATTAAAACAAATTACAAACCTTTGAAATTTCAAAATATTCAAGGAATTGAAGATTGAAGTCTTACTGGTAAGCAGTACTCTACAATTTTTACAAATGTTGAGTTGTCGTTATAATTGGTGACAAAAATTTTTTTAGAAGAATTAAAAAAGCCACATCTAAAAACTGCAATAATCGTAAAGAACGAACCTTTTCTAGTTCTTTATTCAATCTCATCCGCTTCTCTTCTTCAGTCTTTTAGCAGCCATTTCTATCACCGTATTCTTCATCAACGAGTAGCTCACAAGATACTAGGAGATTTAAAACTCAAAGTCTACTCGAGCGAAGAGCCACTAGGTCAAACGGAGTTCGAGTCGAGTTTTGATCGAGCTGCTTATTAGCTACTCACGAATAATTTGAGTCACTTACACTCTTAGTCTTGAGTTTCAAAAAGAGTAGGATAACACTTATCCGTGACTTTTTCTAATTCTCATGTGGCTTCTCGCTTAATGTGGTTGGACCATTGAACTTTAACATATGAAATAGTCTTTCACGCGATTTTTTTTATCCATTATCTGTATTGGAACTTTCTCATATTTTAGATTTTCATCCAAAATTTCTTGAGCTATCAATGGTTTTATCTCAAGTAAATGTCTTGAATTAGCTATATACCTTCTTAATTGTTATACGTGAAAAACATTGAGATTTTTTTATAGATTTGGCGATAGGTACAGTTAAAAAATAGCATCCAATATCTCAAATGACCTCACGTATCTCAGGTTTAACTTCCTTGATTTGTCTAATCGAATCACACCCCTCATAAGAGATATTTTCGCACACTTTTTCACCAACTTTAAGCTCCTTCGATTTTCGTTTCAAATTAGCTCAACTCTTCTGGTAGTTTTGAGCTGTCTTAAGTCGTTCTCTAATTATTTTAACTATGTCTACTATAACTTTGACATATTGTTTATGCAAATTTGATCAAAGGCAAGTGATCACTCCAATTGTTAGCTATAGCGTATTTGAGTTTAATTTCCATCGATCGCATTATATCATTTTATAAATTTGTAATGTGCAAATAAATGTTTTGTCGAATAACTTAGCTGTAAATATAATAAATAAATAAAAATTTGATGACTGGAAAACATATTTTATATTTGACGTAAAAATTATTTTATTTTAAAGTTAGTAATAGAAATTAATTGAAAATGAGCTAAACGTGTCTTTCCATACATCGCAACAATGATGTAAGAGAATCTCCCCATTTGTATTAAAAAAAAATTGTGTGGGCTACGTTGGCCCATAAATCAACCAATTTTTTGACAAAACCTGCCCAATTCTTCAAACTAAAATACCCATTGCATACATAAAATTGAATAAAATTTCCTTTCGAGAAAAAAAATGGAAATTTAAATGGGTTTCTTCTTAATGACCTTTGATCAATTGACTCACGAAATCCCACGTCTTGATAAAAACTACACGAGCCAAATATATAATTTAAAAAAAAAAACTAAATATTGGGTTGCGTAGTATATTTGTGAAAATGTGCTCATTTTCAACGTGGGGATCTCGATACATTTTTAATTCCTCAATAAGTATTTATTATTCAACCGAGTCGTTTATTTTTTTTTATCAAAATTATTAAATTTGAAGGTATTTTGTGAGACGGTGTCACAGATTTATTTTCGTGAGACGGACGAACCATATGCCCAACAAAGTAGTGTTCAAATGATTAACTAGGTCCTACATTATTGCTCCACTCATCATTTTGGTCCAAAGCATCATCATCTAAGTTTGTACCAAGTGATATTCTAATATTAAATTATATTTTTCGGAGCATCCACCAATGTTTACACCTTCATAATAAATAAATTAAAAAAGGCTAAGAATTTCAGTCGAAAGGTGTCGTCGGTTGAAAGAACTATATTCCTCGCCGATGTATATTTGTGATGCACGGGGTACGGGACGAGTTGAATTGGGATACGTGTTTAATTTAAATTTAATTTAATTTTATTGATTTTCAGATTTTATATAATTAGCATTTTGACTTGAAAATTAATTAATTGTTGTTGTTGTTGTTGTTATTGATGTTGTATTTGTTATTGTTATTAAATATATTGGTTGATAAAAAATAGGGAATATTTTTTTGATAATTTTTATACATCTCTTTATGATTTTAGTCATATGTTGTGAAATTTCAGTTTC
Source organism: Primulina huaijiensis (assembly GCF_012295235.1). Taxonomy (NCBI): domain Eukaryota; kingdom Viridiplantae; phylum Streptophyta; class Magnoliopsida; order Lamiales; family Gesneriaceae; genus Primulina; species Primulina huaijiensis. The sequence goes on along the minus strand of NC_133319.1, from coordinate 4,566,022 downwards.
AACCTGTTAATTTTGTATTTCTTTTCATTTTAAAATTTTTTCGACTGACACTGACTTAATATGTTTTTTATACTCACGTGTGCAATGTCAAGTCAGCACTCCTTATTAAAATTACTTAAAATTGAAAAAAAAAAGTGAAAAAATAGGCCTAGGACCTAATTTCGATAACATAGAGAATCAAATTACGAAGAGACATATACAAGAAGAAAATTACAATTTTTCCTAAAAATCAGATATTGATTTTACACTATAAAGTTGTGTTTGGTTCATAGGATTAAGTGGATTTATAGTTTTTTAACCAACCTAATCCCAAGTTTGGTACGTTTTTTATTTAACTAAGTCAATCTCTCCTATGTTAACTGGGATAAAATAATCACTCCTCACCCTAGGACTATTTATCCAACTCTTAATCCTTCCTATTTTTCAATTTTACCCTTCTCTTATTTCCAAACTCACCACTACTTCCCGCCCACCGACCGCAGCCGCCGACACCGTCGGGCGACCCGATCGTTGCCTGCTCCGGCCGGACGGCAGGGAGCCGTCGCCTTCTCCGCCGTCGGCCGCACTGACTTTGCCGGACCGTCGCCGCCACCTCCGCTGCCGGATCGGCCGTCGGACCGCCGCCGCCGCTGGAGTGGAAGAAGAAAAAAAAATAAGAAAGAGCAATTTTGTCATTTCATCAAAAAATTCAAAATTATCTTACACTTAAAAATCTTACCAACCATAATATTTTTTACACCATATATTACATTTCTACGACAATTATTTTCTTTATCATTTACATACTAATCATTAGTTTATTTTATTCTCCAACCAAACGCAGGCTAATAGTTAAAAAAATTAAAATATATGATATTTTTATTTGTATTTAATTTTTAATCAGAACAACTATCAACTAGCTTAATGATCGACTCTAACTTGAGTGCCATAATTCATTCAATAAATTCAATCTTGACAGAAATTAAAAATTCAAAGTTTGTCTAATTTGACCTATCATAGTCGATGCATGAGAGTCCGCCGAAGAAAATTACAGCTCGAGAGCTTTACCACTGAAATTTAATTTAAATTTACGTGCATATAATGTTTAAATAAAATACAATTAATTTATCTGATATCTTTTAGAGTAGGTATCTTATGAGACGGTCTCACGAATTTTTATATGTGAGACGGGTCAACCATACCGATATTCAGAATAAAAAGTAATACTCTTAGCATAAAAAGTAATATTTTTTCATGGATGACCCAAATAAGAGATTAGTCTCACAAAATACGACTTGTGAGACCATCTCACACAAGTTTTTGCCTTTCGTTTACTTTTATTATCAACTTATAGTTATATTTATATTGTTCGTACTTTTCAAGCTAAATTAGTTGATATTATATTTACAATTCAAATTTTTTAATCATAATATAGAAGCTCAAAAATGGTATTCTTCAATCATTGGCCATCACGAGTAATATTTACTAAAAATTATAGATTTTTAAAGGTAAATTGCACAAAAAAATTGTAATTCAAAACAAGATTTCTAAAAATCCATTTAAATATATTTATAATTTGATATTTATTTATACACAACATATATATCTATTATCTCTCTATACTATATTATTAACTTTGAGACACTATGAGTAACTAAATTTGATGTCATTGTCTATTTTAAATATTATATATATATATTAATAAATTGCTAAACTTTTTATGAAATTTATTGTAGTCAAGTACATAGAGTCTTCGTTCTCTAAGCAATTTTCTTTCTTTTTTTATTATTTTTTTAATTCGAATATTAAAATGACAGTATAGTCTCTTGTTATTTTTTATAATTATATTTTGATCATCATTTAAATATAAATAATATGAATTATAAAAACATGGTATAAACACGAAATACTTGCGTCGGTACATTATTTATATATTAAGGGGAGCGGTGTAGACCCTTTTTATGAATAATTCAAGAAATTGATAAAATACCCCGAATCAATTTTGATAATTTCAATTGGATTGTAAAAATTGTATCAGCACATGTTTGGATATTGGACAATAATAAAAGGAAAATATGAATTAAAAATATGAATAGCGTTGGACAATTAATATTTGTGTAGGTCATCACGCGTATGGTCCAATTTGTTTATTTCTTCTCCATCCGGCAAAGTCTCGTGAAGTCCATGTGAAGTATTCCCCACCAAAATAAATTATAAAATATAAATTTGTATTTTTTAAGAAATATAATTTATCAAAATCACCACCTTATTAATTAAGCAATAAATAACCATTTTTTTTTTGCTTTTATTGTATGGGGCCAATTCAAGAATTTAAGCTCGTGTTGTTGTTATTAGTATTATTTTTTATATTAATTATTTATTTATTTTATATCAATCTAGAACTCACTGATTAATATTATAAATATTTCAATTTAATCTATTTTACTATATAACCTACCAATAATTTTTATAAACAACCTTCGAATTGTTTCATCCTTTTTAAATTCAATGAAATGATGTTCTTGAGCTTTAAGCGACATTACAAGGAGATCAAGTGTGGAGTGGAAGCAAAATACAATGATTTGATAAAAGTGTAAATTAATTTTCAATGTGACCAAAAACGAAAAAAAATACACATGAAAGTTAAAGGACTAAAAATGAAAATTCATTGTTAACATGACCAAAAATAAAAAAAATAAAAAAACAAATTACAGGATCACAATTGTAATTATCCCAAAAAAATTACCTTCTTTTCCCAATTATTAAAATCAACAAATAATAATTCACCCAAAAAACAAGAAACAATGAATGAACTGTGTTCTTTTGCTTAGGTGAGTGTCGTTTCATTGATGGACACAGAGTTTGGCACGGTTGGTGAGCAACGTCAATAGAAATGTAGGTATTTAATTTTATATATGATTGCAAATATATTTTTTTTAATGTATTTATTTTCTAGAAAGCAAATGAAGCTGTGAAATCTCATGACGCTTAATGCATATAAATCAATCAAAGTCTTATTAATTGTAGGTTTTTTTTTTGTTTTTAGAAAAACAGAAAAAAGAAATGGTTGAGAAAACAGAAACAATGCCTAACAATAAATAGTCACCTAAATTATTTGTTTATTTGAAAGGGAAAAGTATAGGGTCGGGTTGGCCCACTTAAAAATGCAAATTCCGAGCAGGCCACATCATACTGTACGGAAATGGGTCCTCTCTTCAGGTTGATACTTTTGCCGAGAATCTAACTAATTAAATAACAATATATACCTTTCTTAGTTTTTTATTTTTCAAAAAAATAATGGTTANCATTATCCAATCTTCCTTTTTATAATGTCCATGGATGGAATATAACATCTCAAATTGATAGCTGTTTGGTCAATTAATAAATAAAAAAAAGGACTTTGATGCCTCTCTCGATCGAGTCACTTAAAAGGGACACGTAAGTAGAACCAAATTTGATTTTATTTCAACAAAATCTTAAATTTTGATTACATGTATTTTTCTCTTTTTACTTTATGCCAAAGGTGGTTTAGATACGGTTTTTCCCAGATTTAAAAATGATTTTTTGCCCTTTTTTTTAAAACAAAAGAAGGTACACCTGATTATTATTATCTTTACAATATTATTAGGAATTAATTGTTGATTAATTAGGGCCCCATAAGTTGTCTAATCAAGTTGATTTTTTTAGTTATTAGGTCCACATATATTCAAGCCTTCTTTTCTAAAAAAATGTGGACTCGTCGTGAGTTTAACAATCAATTATCGTCTTATAATTATGTTGAATCTTACTCGATTCTAATTTGAATTATAGCAACGTTTAACCTTATATATTGAAATTATTAATCATCAGTCCTATTATGATTGGGAAAATTACATGTTTTGTTCTCATTGTTTGTCGCATTCTAATTTTAATCTTTTATATTATCAAAATTGAGTTTTAGTTATGTATATTTTGACAATTTTTATAACATTTTGTATTGAAAAAATCTCCACGCGACATTCCACGCGTGAGATCTATGACTACGTCCCATTGTTTGATATTTCCGACTCAATCAATTATTCATACATATCACCTTTGCAACAAAATTTTGCGTGTTAAATATGATCGGTTAAAAAAAAAGAGAGAATGATTACGGTCTGATGTGATATAACACACAACGATTACTTGCTTTATATATAAATGCCTTAAATTTTATAATGGATACGAGAAAATTACAATGTTCCTTCTATATGTTTGGCTTTTTATATTTTACTGTTTTATCTTCTCTGAACTAATATTAAATCAGTATCTTTCTGCTTTTGATAGTTGCAACATGTAAGTGTCAGGTCAAGAAGAGTACCAATTTTGAAAAATATATTGTACTAAGACTAAATTATGTATTTGTTATCTAAAAAAAATTGGACGAGAAAATGTATGTGGTATATGATTAATTCATCGTTGATACAATGCACTAAAATAACTAGCTAGCTCGAATATTAGTATAAGGAGAAAAAATTACCAAAATCGTTTTATAACTTGGCCTATTTTTAATTTTTTTAGTGCATTACGTTTTTAAGTTTTTTCATTTTGTTTTAAGTCATACTTCTCTAAAACAATTGCACGACAGCAAACACGTCAGGATTCTTGTCTATAGTTGTGATATGATATATAGAGATGACAAGAAGCTGGATTTGAGACGGGTTAGGCCAAACTCGGATCCGCCCTCCGTCAAGAAAAAATTGGACCTAATACCTCATCGGTCCAATCCCCTGCTACCCCACAAGCATTAGAGATGTTTTCAATTCTAATAACTGCATAACCAAAAAAATTTCAAAAATTGATAAATTCATCAAAGTTATAACATTTTAATATTCATCTCGAGAGAATGACAATATTGTGAATTAGGGTTAGAGACTACGACATTCATTATTCAGTTGCCCGTTATAATTTTTATTTTTATTTTTAGTAAATAGTGATAGATTGTTCGAGTTGTGTGGTTAAAGGGAACTCGTAATTCTGAACGGCCCACGTAAGCATCACGACTCAGTGTAAACAAGATTAGGGTTTGGAAAAAAGAGGTCGTCTTAAAATAAAATTTTATTTTGTCAAAAATGTTAAATATTAAATAAGTGCAATAAATATTCACTAACCCAAATCACCACAAACATATATGGATATACATAAATAAATTAACTTGTTTATACTTACTAGCAAATCACGTACAAGTATTTGCGATATTTGTGTACAACAATGATTATTGTGTTTATGAATCAGAATCAAGATTATGATCAATCTAGTCGATTCTTAAATTTTTACTAAGTTTTTAATTATTATTTGAATAAAGATAATTCAATTATATTAAATATGTGATTTATAGATATAATATGTGAATTTTTGAAGTAAATTAGATATTATAGTTATATATAAATTATATTAAAAATATTATTTATTTAAATGAATATGATATTTTCGTAAAAATAAATCATTATCACAAATTGGACCAGGCATTAACCTTTATATATATAGTGTCTGCGTGGATATATATTCAAGAAACACCTCCCCCACAGCGTGAGTTCCCTAACCCTTTTCTTTAAAGCACCCCTTTTGCTTTGTTCTTCGTGACGGAAAAATCAAACAAACTCAGCTTCAGTGGCTGAATTTGATCCTCAAAATTTGGATCATTTATATTTTCTTGTTCTTTCTTTCATTGATTGGTGAATATTCTTCTGGAATTCGCTTCATTTTTCAAAGTAAATGGTTTTCTTGACTTTTATGTGGTTCTCTTCATCATCAAAGATGCAAATTCTACCAATCAATATCAGAATATGTATCCATCTTTATTCCTCTTTCTGTTAGAGTGGATGAACGATTTATCTGATATCAATTGATTCTCAAATGAATCTGATTGGAAGTTTTTTAAATCTTATAATCCATCAAATCGGGTGTTTCTGCTTTATTGATCTCTTCTGTAAATTTTATTAAACTTCTTTTGTCCCACTAGGGTTGTTTTTGTACTTTTTTTCTTTGATTTTTTTAACACCAAAGATTCTTGTGTGCTAGCTACTGTATTTTACCCAAGATCGATGCACAAAACTTTAAGTCTCCACCAAACTCACACTGCATCGTGGAAAATTGCCCATCATATTTCTCAAGACAGATGAAATTGATTGAAGGGTTTTATCTGAAAATCCCGAAAGATTTAGTTTTATGCATGGATCTACACATACAGTCGTAGTTTTCTGGTGTAGCATCTTCAAGATTCACATGCAAAGGTGTGGTGCTGATTAATATCAAACTTGATGATTTTTTTTCTTGATTATGAAAAAAATCTTAGATCCGTGCCTGCTTAGTACCGAAGCTTTTTCTCGATGAGAATCTTGATGATGCTGCATCGGCAATAAACGACTACAAAGCCAGCCAAAATGGTCGGTCTCAGGCACGTTGGATCAAAACCCACAGTTCCCCAGCTCTTCATATGATTCTGAGCCTCTGACAAGTATGATTTTTTGTATTTTGTGTGAATTTAATATTTTATTAGTTAATATTGTTCTTTAATCTTTAATTTATTTAGTTGGCTCTGTTTGAAAAAACTCCATTCTGATCATTATATATAATATAGATCTTTTACTATTTCACGAAATTTTTTTGTATAGTACATATTTTTTCTTATATCAAAGAAAAACCCGAGCTTCTAATTATATAGTCTTTAATACTAGATATTTCATGCTTGTTATGCATTATTCGTTCTGATTTTTCAGCAAAAAGTAGCTCATATAATGTGTTAACCATTTGCAAACTGGTTTTACAGGGCTCATAACTTGTTGCCGTATCGATTGTGCATCCGAGGAGATTCAGATCGAAAAGCGCCCATCTTGAATTCCGTTTTAAACTTGAATGATTTCAGCAAATTAAGATCAAATTCAGTACGAACAGGTATGAATCACGATTGATAAATTGTACTATTTTTTTTTTCTGTTCATAATGTTTTCTTGTCTTATTTGGATGAGATTCAACTATGCTTGATTATCAAACAAATATTCATAGAAAAAAGTTGAAATTTCTCTCTTGAAATTCGATAATTTCCTTGAAAATTTCGAGTGCCCTTTTAACATATCGGTGTATATAACATGCTAGTAATGTGTATGTGATGACCAGTTCTTGCTTTTTACAAGTAGTCACAGTCTGCGGTGCATTTGGACCTACACTCGAGCATTATGCAATTTGGCCTACTCATGATATTTACACTTCATCGAAAAGGCTTTCCCAAATACGTCTATTTTTCGATGAAAAAATCGCTTATTTCATGAATCTTTTGCTCACATTTTTATGGGAATCTCAAGGTTTAATCATTTTTCTATATATTTGGTTGGTTTCCACGTAAGGTGAAAAAAATAGTAATAACAGTTATCAACCATAAATCCTAAGTCTCACATAATATTATGTGATATTTTTAAGTCATCAGATTCTTCTTGCTTTTTCATCATAATCATCTCCTACTTGTTCTTTGGTTATATACATATATCGCTATTGTTCTCAATCCCCGTGATTTTTTGCTTTCTGAATTTTTTCGATTGTTCCGTTACCTATATTTTTTCATAAATTAAATGAAACTATAAATTGTAATTAGTCCTTTGCTTTTCTAAATGTTTTCGATCTGTCATTTAATTTCTGCTTCATTAATTGAATTTCCTGTTTCCTTTGTGGCACAATACACGCATTGATTTTGTTGAAAAATTATTGATTGTACGTACTTGTTTTGAAATTTACTTCCATTCGTTAATATCATCCATTATTCAAGAGATAATGAGACCTCGTTTTGTACCATCGGCATGGCATGTAATGATCCTTAAAAACATGTAACTAGGTACATTACATAAGAAGTTGTGGAAAATGTTTAGATATAATCTGATGTGCATGAATCAAGAATTACATAAATCACTTAATTTTTCTTCATTAAGTTTCCATTCTTTAATGAAGGTTGATCAGAACTATTTGTATTGTCAAAATATGTTTATACATTGTTATCGAAAAACGACAGTTGTCTAATGAAATTTGAGATTGAAACATCATTTGATAGTAAGCGATGTTGAGAGTGTCAGAATTTTTCTTAAAAATCATGTTTATGTACGTATATAAACATAATAATCAATATGCGAAAATAAATCGAATATTACCTCCGGCCATTGAATAATTTGTAATTCTTCGTATTTTCCTCCGATTGAAGTCTTCTAAGCACTTCACGCTCTCTGTAGATGGTGTATATTTCTTATGAGGTGTGTGCTTAGGGACCTCAATCGCTGCTATTTATAGGCATCTCATACCATCGATGAGTTATTGCGGGAGTCTTATTGTCAGAAGAAGAAGTGCGTGCACGTCTCAATTTTTTAAAGTTGAGGTGGCGTACGCATCTTTTGCCAAAAGTAGTAAGCAATGTCCGTCGCCATTTCCTACACGTTTATCCTTCTTTCTAATATGTGTCATTTTTTCTTACATTCTCCCACTTAACACATATATCTCATTTACCATAGGAGAAAACAAAATACATGAATCAGGGCGATAGGTCATCTTAAAACGAATATTATCTTCCATGTATTACAATGCATTATATATCTCAAATCTGTATAACTTAATGAATAAACTTTATGTTTATTCGAGATCCAACTTTATTGATATTTCTCAAATCAATGAATGTGTACACAATAAATATGAGAAAATATGACATCATAGTTTCATTAACTTTGTTCTTACAACAAAATTACATAAATGAACCAAGGCTCATTCTTTCTGTATGATCATTAAATTTCAATGGTGGCATGCCTTTAGTCAAAGGATCTGCAATCATCAATTCAGTGCTAATGTGCTCGATAAGTAACTTTTTATCTTTAACACGTTCTCATATGGCTAAATACTTAATGTCGATGTGCTTGCTTCGCCTACCACTTTTGTTATTTTTAGCCATAAAAACAGCAGCTGAGCTGAATTGTCACAATATATTCTTAATGGCCTAGATATAGAATACATGATTCTAAGCCTCGAAACTCTTCAAATATACATCATGTTAGATTGCCTCAAAACAAGCTACGAACTCAGCTTCTATAGCGGAAGAAGCGGTCAATGTCTGCTTTGCACTTCTCCAAGATACAGGACCACCAACTAGCATGAAAATATATCCTGAAGTGGATTTTCGTGAATCAATGCAGCCAGCGTAGTTTGAATCAGAGTAGCCAATTACTTCCAGATTCTCAGTTCGTCTGAACATAAGCATATAATATTTGGTCTCTTGAAGGTACTTCATTACTTTATTTGCAGCTTTCCAATGGTCTAAACCTGGATTACTCTGATATCTTTCTAACAATAAATGCAATGTCAGGTCTAGTACAGCCTGAGTATACATCAAGCTTCCGACAGCAGAAGCATAAGGAATGTATTTCATTTGTTCCCGCTCTAGATCATTCTTTGGGCATTGGCTCAAATTGAACTTATCGTCTTTCACAACGGGAGCTATACTTGATGAACAATCTTTCATCCGATATCTCTCTAAAACTTTGTTGATATAGGTTTCTTGAGACAGACTTATAATACCTCGAATTCTGTCTCTATGTATATTAATGCCAATGAAATAAGATGCATCGCCCATATCCTTCATATCAAAGTGTTTAGAGAGAAATTGTTTCACCTCATATAATAGACCCTTGTCGTTGGTTGTAAGTAATATATCATCCGCATATAGAATAAGGAAACAAATCTTACTCCCACTGACTTTCTGGTATATACATTGATTCATGGGGTTCTCAACGAATCCGAATGAAGAGATAACATCATGAAATTTCAAATAAAATTGACGAGAAGCTTGTTTCAATCCATATATAGATTTCTTAAGCTTACAAACTAATTGCTCACCATTACTAGAGAAGAATCCTTCCGGTTGTTTCATATAAACATCTTCCTCTAGTTCTCCATTGAGAAAAGCTGTTTTCACATCAATTTGTTGCAAATCTAATCTAAGTCAAAATATGTAACTAATGCTAGAATGACACGAAGAGAATCTTTTTTAGATACAGGAGAAAAATCTCCTTATAATCGATTACTTCCTGCTGAGTGGATCCTTTAGCAACGAGTCTTGTTTTATACCTTTCAATGTTGCCTAATGAGTTTTCACTACAAGAAAAATCAGTTTTAACAACACATTAAAGACAACGGTTTTTATTAAAACAGTTGTCTTTTTACTTTTAACAACGGTTTTAACAAAAACCGTTGTCGTAGCATTAAAAAATCCGCTCAAAGACAACAGTTTCTTTAAACCCGTTGTCTTTGATATATCTACGACAACGGTTTTTAAAAACTGTTGTCTATGAGCGTTTTTTTTTTTGTTACGACAATGGTTTTTAAAAACCGTTGTCTATGAGCGTTTTTTTTTTTGCTACGACAACGGTTTTTAAACTGTTGTCTATTAGCGTTTTTCTTCAAGCTACGACAACGGTTTGTAAAAAATCGTTGTCTTTCAACTGGTTTTTGTATAAATTTGTTGTCAATATTACATTTTGCAACCGTTAAGTTAAATCTGTCGCTAAAATTAGCGACGGTTATACTATACTGTCACTAATTTAAATCTTGCGACGGTTACAGTATAACCGTCGCAAAATTTAGCGACGGTTTTAAGTAAAACCGTCGCCGATGTAAATATAGCGACGGTTTTACAAGAATGGTCGCTAAATAAAAACCGTCGCTAATTTTAGCGACATTTTTGGTAATACCGTTGCTGATCTATAATTAGCGACGTTTTATACTTAACCGTCGCTATATTTAGTGACTGTTGTTAATAACCGTTGTTAAATATAGCGACAGTTCATGTAAAAGCGTCGCTAATTTTAAATCGGCGACAGTTAGAAAAATAACCGTCGCTATTTGCGACGGTTAAAGTCAAAACTGTCTCAAACTGTCTATAAATATCTCCATCATCGGTGCATTTTCTACCATACCACTTCACAACACTTAAAATTTTTCTCCCTTACACAATTTTAGTTTCGATTTTCTCTTTAAAGTTTAATAAATTTTTAAAATCAAGAATATAGTATTTTCGACGGTAAATTAAGAATATAATTTGCTTATTAGATTGTGAGTTTTTTTGTATATTTATTAAAATATTAAAAGCGAAATTTTTTTTTATTTTACTGAATAAATTATTGGATTTTCATCAGCGATTTGTGGAACTTCAGTAACTAGTTGTCTAACACCCATTTGGTATTGAGGGGTGTGAATAACGACCAATCTGTCATTTGAATAAGATGATTGTGAATTAATGTGATCATTCTCAAAAACTATGTCATGATCACTCCCACTAATCAAGTCATTTTAAGAAATTTTGCATTTCTTGATTCCACGATTCTAGTGTTGTGAGATTGACAATAGAATCTGTACCCCTTGGATTTTTCGGCATACCCGGTGAAATATCCACTTATAGTTTTTGGGTCCAGTTTCTTTTCATGTGGGTTGTAAACTTTTATTTCAGAAGGACAATCCCAAACACGTATATGTTGCAAACTCGATTTTCAACCTTTTAATAACTCAAATGGCGTCTTTGGGACAACCTTAGTTAGAACTCGGTTTAATATATACACAGCTGTCTTAAGAGCTTCAGTCCACAAAAATTTAGGAAGTTTGGAGCTACTCATCGTGCTCCTCATCATGTCCAATAATGTTCGGTTTCTCCTTTCAGCTACGCCATTTTGGTCCGGAGAACCAGGCATCGTATATTGGGCAACAATCTCATGTTCTTGGAGAAATTTCGCAAATGGACCAGGTGCTTGTCCATTCTCAGTGTATCTGCCGTAATATTCTCTACCTCTATCAATTCTCACGATCTTAATTTGTTTTCCACATTGCTTCTCCACTTCAGCCTTAAAAACCTTAAAGGCTTCAAGTTCTTCGTTTTTATTATGAAGCATGTAGATATACATGTATCGTGAATAATTATCGATGAAGGAGATGAAGTATTACGGACTTTGCATGTCCATATCTGGACAACAAATATCTGAATGTATGATTTCTTATATTTATGTACTCCTCTTGACACCCTTTTTAGACTTATTGGTCTGCTTTCACTTAATGCAGTCCACACAAGTCTCAAAATCAGTAAAATCTAAAGTACTAAGTACTCCATCATTTAGTAATCTTTTAATTCTCTTTATGGAGATATGTCTCAATCTCCTGTGCCACAATATAGAAGAATCTTCATTTATAACACATCTTTTAATACCTCCTTGAACATGCATAGTGGTGTTGTTATTTTGTAAAGAAATAGAGAAAATACCATTAATCATTGTACCATTTACAATAAGATTTGATTTATGAAACAAATTTATTGATTTATCCATAAACTTAAAGGAATAACGTACAAGTTTTGAAACTGAAATTAAATTCCTAGAAAACTAGGAACATAAAAGGTCTTTTCCAATTTAAAAATAAAACAACTATCCAATATAAGGTACCTAGTCCTAATAGCCTCCACATGCGAAGACATCTTGTTTCCTGAATAGATGCTCCGCTCATTTTCTATTGGCTTCCTTAGGTTTTGCATACCCTGCAAGGTATTTGTAACATGGATTGTAGAACCAGAATGAATCCACCATGTGTTACAAATCATATCAACCATATTAGATTCATAACAGACCAATGAAGTAGGAATACATTTCTTTTCAAGCCAATCTTTAAATATAATGCAATCCTTCTTCATGTGTCATGTCTTTTTACAGAAGAAACACTTGGATTCTTTATTCATGTCAGGTTGGAGTGGAATTATTCCTTTCCCTTTTCCCTTGACTTTGGCTTGTCTCTTATACTTTCCTTGTATAGTCATAAATACATTATCACTTGTTTCCATTAACAACCTTCCTTCCTCTTGAACACACATGGTCATTAATTTATTGATTGACCATTTATCCTTATGTGTGTTGTAAGAAATTTTGAAGTGTCCATATTGTTGTGGAAGAGTGCTTAAAATGTAGTGCACAAGAAAAGTTTCAGACATTTCCATTTCTAGTGTCTTTAGTCGAGCCGCTATGTCCCGCATCTTCATGATGTGCTCTCGCACACCTCTCATACTGGTCAGCCTTAATGAAGAGAATTTCATAATTAGGGTGCTAGCAAGTGCCTTATCTGAAGACTGAAATTGTTCATCAATAGTCTTCAGTAATTCTCAAACATTATCATGTTGATCGACAGAACCCCGCATACCAGCAGATATTATGGTCTTTATGAACAGTACGCACAGTCGATTCGATCGCTACCATTTTTCATAAAGATCAACATCATACGGAATATTGTTTTCAGTAATAGCAGATGATTCTTCTTTCCGTATAGCATAATCAATATTCATCCACCCCAATTGAAGAAGAATTCTTTCTTTTCATATTTTATAGTTATCGCCCTTTAGTTTGGGAATGTCACATTTCATATGAGAAAAACTCGCAGGTTGCATAACTGCACAAAATATCATATGCTTAAAATTTTAAGACAATATCATGTTTTACCAATGTAATTCATGTTTTAAAAATCTAGTGACATAAAATTTGCCTATGAGCTAAAATTTTAATTCAATAAGATTTTTCTGTAAATTTATGATAAAACTATCAAAATATATTTTCCTTAACTCCTGTGGGTAAATTAAGAAAAATATAATTTGATATTTTAACCTAATTAGTTATATAAATATAATAAAAATCCCTGTGGGGTAAAATTTATTATGTTTATATAATTAATTGCAATTGATGTCCATTATGTGATCCAAATCCACTTAATACATAATTTTCCATAATTAAAGATGTTATGGCTATTCTTCAATTATTTAAAATTATATGGTTTACTGGACAAAATTTTGGCTTTACTTTAATACTTTATATAATAATTATTTAGTAACAAAATCAACATTTTCCAAGAGTGCTCCCAGAAAAGATAGGTAGTGTTAAGGCCCTTTAAATACCTAACTCCTAGTCAGAGCAACATTCCTCAGGGAGACCAGTGGCTAGTCAAGGCAGTTTAAACCGATCTATGAAGAACTCCCCCAGATCATGTTTTCTCATGTCACCTTATAATTATTATTCACTTTAATTATCAACATTTATGTGAATCTTTATGAGCCAAAATTTTTTTCATTAAATAACTTTATATTCACATTTTTACTTAATATGAACAAATACTTTTCCCATCAGTTTTTCTCTTCAATCAGAGTAGTGATAAAGTGAGAATTATTTGTTCATTTGTGAACATCTGAAATATTTTATTTTATAATATTATATTCACATCTTACTTGATATGTTCATTTAAAATTATAAACAACTTAATATAATTTAATATGAACATATAATTATTTTTCAATATTATTTGCATTTTAAATTTCAAGACTAAAAAAATGCAAACATAATAATAAATTTGCATGTACACATCAAACATTTATCCATAATATTTGACATTATATCTAACATGCAAAAATAATTTCTAAACATGTATTAGAAATTACGTCGAACTTGGAATTATTTTAATGTCTACAAATTATTTAACCAAATGCTATATGTATACCGAATTATACATATAACTTAATAACACATTAATCATTATTTACTTATTTATTATTTTTATTTAAAAAAAAAAACAACCGTACACCAATTATTAAATTGGGGTGAATCCCACAAAATTAATTAGTATTATTATTATTTATTTTTTAAATAATAATAATAATGAAATGAAATGATTATCGACACATGGGTCCCGCATTAATTAATATTTTTTTAAAAAAAATTTAATCATTTACCGACAATTGCATTCAATGAAATGGGTCTTCTTTTATCAATTCATGCACGAGAATTCAATTTCATTTACATGCAATTGTTCTTTTGCAACTTTTCGTTCCGAAAGATTTGCTCTCTAAAAATTTTTCTCATTCCATATGAAAAATTCAAGTATCAATTATCATCTTCAAGACTTCAAGGAAGAATTCCAAAGTGCAACCGAGAACAAAATTTTCAGGTAAGTTATTTTATCCGATCTTCAATTTTCATGTTTCTTAAGAAAATTTCCGGAAACAAATTTTTCCAGGCAGAAAAATGAAAACAAATTTTCAATGTAGATGTATCACGGCTCTGATACCAAATGTCAGAATTTTTCTTAAAAATCATGTTTATGTACGTATATAAACATGATAATCAATATGCGGAAATAAATCGAGTATTACCTCCGGCCATTGAATAATTTGTAATTCTTCTGATTTTTCTCCGATTGAAGTCTTCTAAGCACTTCACGCTCTCTGTAGATGGTGTATATTTCTTATGAGATGTGTGCTTAAGGACCTCAATCGCTAATATTTATAGGCATCTCATACCATCGATGAGTTATTACGGGAGTCATATTGTCAAAGGAAGAGGTGCATGCACGTCTCAATTTTCTAAAGTTGAGGCAGCGTACGCATCTTTTGTCAAAAGTTGTAGGCAATGACTGTCGTCATTTCCTACACGTTTATCCTTCTTTTTTATGTGTCATTTTTTCTTACAGAGAGTTCTAAAAACGTTGAGTCATTGTATGGAACAAGTGCTCGAAATTGATTTAGATTATGATTTAACGTGAGGAAGTTTGGTTCTTATGCTTATACTATTTAACACCATCGACTTGGATATCAAGGTATACAAATGTTTACAAATAAGTAATTCACACATTTTATATAGGAAAACGGTAATATTAGTTTTATATATGTGAATTATGCTTGATATCAATGTGTACAATGTCACATTAATATTTAGAATGAAGAAGGAATAAAATTGTCAAAAATTAAAAAATATAGAACTAAGACTAAATGGAGAATATAGATAACCAAAACAGCAAATAAATAAATATAAAGAATTAAATGACAGTTTTCCATTTTATATAACAATCGAAACATTTTATTCATCATGTAACTTACACTTTTTTTAGTTTTGGTCCTCTTAAAAATGAATTAGCTTTTTTGTTCTCATAATTTGCATGTTTTTTCATTATTGTCTTGTTAACGATGCATTTTTATTTTTAGTCCTGTAACTTTTTTTTTTCATTTTTCCATGTTCATTGTGAATTAACATTTTTAGTCATGCAATAACATTTTTTTTTCCATTTTTTGACCAAATTCCATCGTGTTTCTTTCCAAAAAATAATATAAAAAAATATCAAGACACATACGTAAGTTTCCTTCAAAAAATTCATGTCACCATCTACGATAGACTCCGATAAAAAAAGGATGAAAAAGTAAAATGCAAATTAAATATGCAAATTCATCGTTAACAAGACTCAAAATAAATATAAAAAAAACAAGCAAGTTACGTGGCTGAAAATACAATTACATCATTAACATTATCATAAATGAAAAAAAAATGCAAATTAAGAGACTGAAAATACAAATTTATTTTTTAACAGAACCAAAAATAGAAAAATTGCAAATTGTAAAACAAAAAAAACAATGTAATTTTCGCATTCATAATGTGTTTCTTGTTACGCATCTTAATCCACTAAACCCTAAAATCCGACTAAACGGCCTGGCAGGAATTGTACGGTTAATTGTCACAAAATTACCATACACGGAACTTAACCGAGTCCCGCAGACAAAAGTTTGTCCACATTTTTAGATCTGTACTCATTTCTCCATCGTTTTATTCATTTTATGTTGGTATTAAACTCCAAGACAAGTAACTTTTTTTGTTCCCGGAGATGCATTAACACAGAAGATTCAAAAATCGGTCATTTAATTTGACATGTGTAGACTTTTCTTCTTCTGACTGATCAAAAGTTTTTCTTTGTGCATTAATTGAGTTTTTTCACATTATGTGATGAAAAATATAGATAAATCAATCTGTTTCATATATATAAATCAATAAAATCGTCTCACAAGATATTTATTCTTATAAAAATACTGGAGATTTGAACAGTCAAGTCCGATTAATATGTAAAAATTGTTATATGTTTGTCATATTGTGGAGGTATGAATCTTCTCAGAAATCGCTGCAAAACCAGCTAGCTCCTCGTACGGATCATAATTAACGCAAGGAGAAGAGCAAGTCATGTCCCAAATATAGTACCAAGTTGTTCACTCGTAATGAATTATGGAGGCATGGAGCACACCAAACTCAACGTTGACACATGTAAAATTCAATATTACTCGATAAATTAACATATATGTATGTATATAGTTAATTCCTGCTCTTGTTTTTTTACCTTTACACTTATTGTAACATCACTTTATTAATAATAATAATAATAATAATAATAATAGACAGTACTTCACTTTATGTTAGATGCATTCAACATTATTTTGTACATGAATCGAAGTGTAAATAGCAATTATTGGAGTATACATAACATTAAGTTTATAAATTGTTATTATTACTCAATTTCCAGGGAATTATCATCATTATATTATTAAATTTAAAAAAACCGTACAGTGGTCCTAGCATAATATATAGGTGGTGGTCCTAGATGCCTAGCTGCATATGTTATGTTTGGAATAAAAACGATGAATAAAAAGAAGAGATTTGTATGCAAATGGACCAGTTTTGGTCCGGTTTCAACGTATAGATCATATCAAAAATTTCTTTTTAACCAAAGGTTTAGGGAAGTCAAAAGAGAGGGTAACACTTGACCATCTTTTTATATATTGTCGTAAAATGATCTTTAAAAAATAAAAAGAAATGGTTTTTGGAATTTTAAATCAAAATTATCAAAATTTGAAATTAAAATGAAAAAATTTCACTGACGTACCAAAAATTGGTTAGTATAAAAATTGTGAAAATATCTCATTCCATTGATGTTTGTCTTGGAGCTTGGAGAATCAAGCTCGGATATTTTTTTTTTTTTTTTTGGTCTTCAATTCTAGCTCTTGAGCAATTGAATATTTTTTACTTTCGTTTTTCTGTTGGAAGTTACAAATATGTCTTGAAACTGAGACTGTAGCAATTGCGGAACCACACATAACCATACATTCACCCACTTTATCAATCACTCTCACTTGAATCCAACAAAACTTTATTCAAGAAACAAATACATCAGGTTATGGATCCTCCAAGGCCAGTAATGTCTTCCATTAATTACAATGAATTTGATCCTTACTCTTGTAACAACTATAGAACAAAACCCCAGTCAGAAATATGTTATTCTTTATTCATCACGCAATTGTCATTTGGATTTGCATATATATCAAACATAAAAAATTGTGAAATCAAAAAGAAAACCAATAATTTGACAATAAACGTAACCAATTATTTTTAAAAAAAAAACAACATAAATTTCAACTTTTTTCATTACGTACGTCATGATTGTCCCAACTTGATCCAACTTTATCAAGAGCAAAGACTTTGTTTGATTGCAAACTCGACAGTAGACAAGATACTTCTGTTTAGGTTTATCTAAAAAAGCAGATGTTATTCCAAAGCCAGATAAGACATGCATTACACAAACTCGAACTAGAAAATAATGGGATGTTTTTCACCATATTAAACTTAAAAATTTTCTCCAACACATCAGCCAGGCTAAGTTAGAAACATAAATTATTATTCACTTATTATTATCTGATTGAAGTTCCGCACGCATTTGCTTCATAAGTATCTCTTCGATCCCATCCACGAAGCTTGAGATATTCTGACGTATAGGTGCATTCAATGAGTTCGCTGACTCCTACAAATTACACGACACATAAGCTCAGGCCAAGAAATCATTCAGTCTTTAACAGTAAAGAGGCAAACAATGTACGCTGAAACACAAATTTTCTGGAGTTTTGACCAGTAATTTTTCTAGATAGGTTTTTCACCAATTTTTTTCTTAAAAAAATTGCATTGAGAAGTGCATGAAATATGATCTGCTGCTAAGCAAGAATCGAGCATTAATACTGCTCACCACAATAATGCAAAGACCGGCCAACGAAATCTCTTTGCAGAGCTGGGTCGGGCTCTTGAGTGAAATTAGATCCAAAGTAGAATTTAATATTGGCCAACCTTGAGACAGCTTTATGAAAGCATCAACCCCACCAACCATATGAGCTACTACTGTGTCTTCTTTGTCTAGGTACTCGAAAGAGTGCCTGAAACAATAGAAAGGGCAAAAAAGAAACTGATATGAAAATCTAATGGTAACTATCACCTGATCTTTCCACTTCTATGTGGGGACCGTATAGGGTGAGATGTTAATTATTAAGAACTATGCAGTGGATCACAGCTGCAAGCATATAACAGAAGAAAATCATAGCGCTCAAATCAAAATCATGGTTTTACTGACAAACTAAATAACAATTCTCTGTCAAACCACCGTTAACACGTGCTCAAATAACCAAGATCAAAATTAGCATTGTAATGAAGTAGTATACCTTGACTTTGCATTCTTCACAACTATTCGCCTGAGTGAGGCAAGAGCGATTCTATCTTGCACCCTCCTCACAAACCACTCTAGGGAAGATCTGGTTGTGATTACTGAGAATGATGGATAAAGCAACCTGGATGCGGTAACAACTAAATAAATTTCAAATATATNGGAACCATAAAATAAGGCATTTCGATTTATGACAAAGATCAACTTAAGTTGATTTCAATGTGCATCAAGATGCATGTTAGATGTGTAGCCAACTAATTTCTGAAAGTTCACCAGTATGAGCATATTGATGACTAAACCTTTCAAATTACACATATCATCAACAAAAAGGGAAGTCCCAACGTCATTCCACAGTTACATGACTACATCATGTAAACATTGATCCAAACAGAAATCTAGAAATTAATCTGCACTGTGAATTAGACTGATTTCATCCAGAACCAACAGATATTAACTTTACACCAATGCAAATAAGTAGCAAAGGATTTTCTCAAACAACAATGAGAATCAAATATAATTGGCACAATACACATGGCAAAAATCAAAGCGATGAAACACAGTAGAATGCAGAGATTTTGAACAAAGAAAGGAAAAAAAGGGTAAAAGTCACGAAAAGAAAGCTATAGTTTGATACCTATCAGCAGTTAATCAGTGAATAACGAGGCACAATTTCACCATCAATGTTGTGGTTCTATCACTCAAAATAGTTATCTGATGTTTAATTTACTCGAGTTTAGTTCCACCTCAATCGCCCTGACAAACTCTTCACGCAAGCATGGATTTAATCAAAGAAAAGAGATCAAATGACTCAAATCTGCCATCAACTAGTTACTTGTTGCGTCAATCGTGCATATTTTACAACTAATTTAACAAATTAAGGATATTATCTTTTCCATGAATTTTGCAATCAATCTTAATCCATAAGTGACATTGTGGACCTTCTAGCATTTGCTAATGAACTTTAGTTTGAACACAAAGCACCAAAGCCATTAACAGTTAGTTACTTTTGTAAACTAACATATTTCTTACATAGTAACACATAAAATAACAAACAACTCTAATTTTATGACCATAACTATTACCTTCACCAGGTAAAGAAAAATTTAACCTTTGTGAAGCTTAGAATCCATATAGATAGTGGACATTTACAGCTAGAGACAATCCATCTTATCAAAAATGTTTACAGTCCATCCACACATGAAAAATATAAAAAAATAAAATAAATCTACAAACAATAAAAGAAATCACCAACCTGAAAGACTTGGCAGCATCAACAATTTCATCTATGTATGTATCATTTGGGAAAACCTACGGATATATCCAAGGCAGAAAACATAAGAATGATGTAACTAGTGAATCATAATGATCTTAAAAATAAAAGCAGCAATAACTTGCAAGGGTCATCCTCAGCTGCTATTTCAAAAATAACTTTCAATCACTTGGTGATAAGCAAGGTTACCGAAAAACAACGGAATTTGACAAAGAAGACAAAGTAAATGACCACAAGATAAACAAAACAAAAAACATCAATACAGAGTTTTTCTGCCATCAAATTACCTAAATGACAATGTCATTATAGTGTAAAGCTTAGGTTGCAAGTTTGTGAACATAAGAAAAAATCTTGAAATACATGAAATGTTGTAAGATGTAATGTTTTCTAAGGTTATCTTGCTAAGAACATTGGCCAAATGACTACAATATCAATGAATTTGATGCCATGAGTCCAATTCATAGCCAGATGTCACATGGGATTAGAGTCAATAAAGTTACAAGCATCTAAATGTAAAAAAAAGGAGTTATACTTTTCAGCAAAGAGTTTATAGCCAAATATCAGGCACAAAGAATATCCCAAGTCCATCAGTTACAAGGCAATGATAATGTATAATGGGATAAATGTGATGTTTGAGTTCGATCAAGATATTGAAAAATTTTTCTCATGTGGATCATATGTGAAATAACACAATGTCATGCTATCCCATGTTGTGTTATTTTCAGAATAGATAGCCTCAGTTAAGTTCTTGGCATTCACATCTTCATATAACTTAATTTGAAATTATGAATCATGATAACTAATTTCAATTATCAGATTCAGTATCTGTACGAATAGTGTTACTACAAATTTGCTGGAGCAATGGATCACGGATCACCTTCAATGACTTTAAAAATGTCTTACCTCAACATTCTTCAATTCAAATGTTCCATCTATAGTTTCTATTATCAGCTCATGATTCAGTTCTGGCTCAATGACACCTTCTATTTCTTGCTGGCGCAATACACTTTCTAAATTTGGGATGTGCGTCTTCAAGGACAATCTAATGCGGTTTCCTTCAAATTCAACTACTCTGAGACCAGTCAATGCATCCTCAATTTTCTCTACAGCTTCAAACCTGTGAAGACGAGAGTGACCATATGTCAGATCACAATAAATACATAAAAAAGGATAATGGATTCCGTTGTTTCTGAAAAGATGAAACCTCTGAATAATCGTATCCAGATCTTGCAGTGACTTCAAAGTCATCTTGTTTTTCTCAATCCGGTGATTGAGTTCCAACATCTTAAGGGGGAACAAAAAGGAAAAGAACTTTACTTAAAAATTGATTTAGCATGTCACAGAGAAATGCAACAATTACAGAAATGGTTTAATTACAATATTATCCATACTTTTCAGTTTTCAACGAAACAAATTCAATGCAAATGCAAAAAGGTCCATGCCTAAGACAAAACCACAACGAAACTAAAGTATAACAACTGAGAAATGAAGGCCATGTATTACAATATTGCAGCTGAAATTGTGTGAAAGAAATTCATATATAACTAATCATCGAAAGGCATCATGAGGGAAACAGTCTCTAACATCTGAGATAGAAAGACATTCCTATTCAGAACATGATGAAAACATTTGTATAATAGTTCATCAAAACAAAAATATAGAAAGGGCAAATGCTATAATGAATAAACCTCAAAACTAGAGTCGTGTGCATTTGAAAAGGTTTCCTTGTAAGCTGCCTCATAAGAGACATCTGTTTGCTTGTCCTGTTTTTCTTTTTCAAGTCTCTGCGCCATGAACAAATTTTTTTTAGCAGAAATGCTAACAGATAATGCAGGAAACAGATTCAAGACACAAACAACAGCAAACAATATTTCCATTTGAGAGGTCGTGCAGACCACAAACAGACCACAAAGTATATGTAATACAACTAATTTAGAGTTCCCGTCAATTTCTTTGTACTAGTTTTAAAATGCAAAGCTTATGTGCTTCAGTCGCTTCAAATCAACTTTCTTCCCTCGCCTTACATTGCCTCAACATGCTGGAAAAATAAAAGTGACATAAGGTCATCATGAATGCTGATATTATGATAGATAGAGGCCTTGATCTATTAACATCAAGAAGCCATAACTATACATGAAACCCCATTATTTGGTTAGGATATGAAGACTCAAAGTTTAAGCCATAATCTCAGTATTGTAGCTTTAAACTATACTTCATATCAACAGTAAAAGTTTCGAGTGCAAGACTTTAAGCCACCTCCAGATTGTTCTAATGCCTGTTTCACGAGAAAACCGCCTACTAGCAGACATGCAATCAGTGCATTTAACATCCTGCCTTTATATATATATATCAACCTTTCAGTAGCTCGTAGCTGAGAGAATCGCAACAAAATACAAGGTGCAATAACACACAAGGCATGACAACAAACATAAAGCAAGAGTTCATATATAAACCAAAAAACTCTTTGACGCTGAACAATTTACAAACAGTGAACCACAGTCAATATATTTAAATCTGGAAATGCCATGTAATATGACCTGTGACTCTATAAAGTCCAAAGAACAACTTAATTTCTCCAGTTCGCCCTCCAATTTATCATTATCTGCAAAACAAAAAAAAAACACCACCACCAACAACAATAACAACGTGTTATAATGCGTGCAAAACTCAACAACATAAAAACATGAAAATGAGCACAACAAAATAATGCTCATTGTAAACCAGACTATTTGGGGTGAAGGGATGAGATCGGAGTGATGGGGAGGAAAGACTTGCTTGGTGGGTAAAACTTGATATTAAAAAAAATTACATATAAAAATATAAAGTCTTTAAAATTGAGGGGGGTAGGAGCGCGCCCTCTCACCTACTCAAACAAAAGAAAGGCTTTTACCTTCCATACATCTTCTTAAAAGCTCCATAATTTCACTTTCAGCATTTGCATTTTCTCCCTCTACTGCATTCAGTTCTTTCTTCAAATGCTCCATTAGTTCATCTATAATTTCAACATAATAAACCAACATTGAGTTTTAACAAAAAGACGAACATCTAGTGACAATAAAACAACCTCGGTGGATAACCAAATATTCGGTTGGTGGTTCAGCAAAATTCTTTAAAAAATCATACTCATTAATGCCTTAAAAAATTATGAATTAGTCAAAAGGTACACAGTTCATAGCCAAATGAACCTTCGTTATTGCAAATTTGCAATCAAGTACTAGTGAAATAAAAACGACAGAAACAATAAATAAGATAAATGAATTTCTCACTAAGGCCTTCATTCGCCAACGAGCTTACAGCCGAAGAACAGTCCGATACAACCTGACTAATTTTCCTCTGAAAAATAATGAAAAGCTACCCAGTTTTAACATCGGAAAAACAAAAAAAAAATATCAAAAATTGCTATCAAACACACGAGATTTTTCATTTCAATTACCTCAAGTTCGACTACGACCTTGCTCAACAAATTTTCCGTATCCTCGTCGCAAAGTTCTGAGTTTTCCGAGATGTTCCGGAGCTCCCAGATTCGGCTGTACATAAGAAAAAGTAAATCAACACCGAAATGGAAAAAAAATATTAACACAACAAAACATCGAGCTGAATGTAGGCTTGGTGTTTGAAGAATTACACCTTCGGAGAGAATTCAGATCAATTTCGCTCATTATTTTTCACCCACTATAATCTAAAATTTCTGGGATAAACATATTATTTTAGCTCTCGTGTCTCTCTCCTGTAGTGTAATTTTGAACTCCCGCCAAAGGGAATATAATTTTATGGACCAGAGCCCAAATCACGTAGGCCCATAATGAAGCTGTCTAAAATTTATCATGAATTTGGAAGAAAAGCAAAAAAACTCATGCTAAGTTAATAGGTGAAAATATTGTATGGTTGAATGTGTTCGGTATTTATGCATTTAGCATGCTAATAATAAAGAGAATGAAACTCCCATATTCGACCATGGCTTTGTTAGCCTATGGCATAAGCCTTTCCAAAGTTGGAATGGGTACTGTCAATCTTGAGTTCAAGACCCAAAACCCCTCCCCCAATGTAAACAAAATTGCCATCTTCTTTCTAGTTTAGCTGCTGTTTATTTTTTTGGTATAGAAATCGTTTAAGGGATACATTACATAGTAATTACCGTACCAACACTTCTTTAAATTTAAAAATATAAATGTCATTTTGATATCACCCGTTTGGCACATTATTATAATAATAGATAGAAATATAGTAAATTGTGATATTATAATTTGGTAAGCCCGTGACAGATCAATGAAGAAAATTTCTTTTCAGAGGTATTAAGCGGTATTTGAAAAACTTGTTCAATACCTGATGCTATAGCGTTGTCCTATATCGGGAAGGAGCAGATATAAATCACTTCAATATATTTTTGAAAAATGATCCGACTTTTGTGAGCCTGAGATCATAAACATTTTTTATTTAGACAAGGAGAAGTAACCAAATACTTCTATAATCTAAATCTGCATGCGAGAAAAGGTCCCCGCAATATTTACATCTACACCTCCCCTCCCCCCACCCAAAAAATTGAAAAAAAAAAAAAGGAAAAAACGTTTACCTCAGAAATCTCTACATTCAACAGCCAGAGCTTCTCAATGCTAAACAACAGGCATTTGAGTAACAAAACGCCCAACTCCATAAACAAATTGGCTGTGTCTACTGACAATGTCTTAACAATGCCTCAAAGCTATGAAACGGGAAGAAGATACATCAAAGACTTTATGAGTTATGGACAACCACATAATCTGCACTGCTACCTCCGAAGTGCTTTAATTAGTGGTCGTAGTTGACGATCCACGCTTCACAAATGAAGGGATGCTTAGCGACCGTTTCCTATATCTATGGCCCAAGGAAGGGGGTAGAATTCTTCTATCGGTATTATCTCTGAAAGGAGATGTGAGAGTAGCATGTTTTGGTGACCCTGAATGGGTTTCTGTTTCCGTCTCGAAGAGGTCATGAAAGTCATTTTCGTTTGTTTGGTCTCCTAAAGCAGAGGACACCATTTTGTGTGAACCCATTTTACTGACAAATTCTTCATCATCATCTGAGGCATAACCACTTTCGTGAATGTTAGTAAGAACATCATACTCATCTGATTCCGTTGATCCCTCATCCACGGACCCTTCCAACTGAGATAAATAACATGCAATGAGAAACATTTTTTACAACCAACAAAATAGAAAACACAACGGCCCAAAAAACAATGAATCCAGTGAAATCAACTATATCCAAATTGCAAAAACAAGTATCAAGTTATCAAACCAGTTATAACACAAATTATGAAGCTTACAGATGGCAATATTGTGTATCACAAATTAATGTGGAGGATCTGTTCAATGTAGTGTGCCAAGGGAAAATTTTCCGACAACATATTCCTACCTCTTCTTGGAGCTGTTTTTGCTCATCACTTAAATCTTCGTCACTGTCTGCTTCAGGTGGTTCTTCAACATCTTCCTCACTACCATCGACAGACAATTCTTCCTTGAGCTGTGAAAAGGACAACGGAAAAAAAGAGCACGATTAGAACCAGGAAGGACCCATAGGTTGAAACTTTCATCCCATCCTGTTGGAAGCATATTTATGTTTGAAAAACTACGTTCAAAATTTCAAATTATTAGCCAACTTCACAGTTTAAGTTCACTTCGTAGTTGATGATGCTGTAACTTACTTCCTTAGCAGGCGCATCAGACAACATCCTCGGTGAGCTGCAACAGGATGAATAATATATACTGCCATTGTCAGTCAGCTCACCTCTTGATTCATCTACGCTGCTTGCATGACTTGTGCCCCCAGTATCACTTGGCCAAGCACTAATACCAAAGTGGCCAAACTGAAGGTTGACTGGTTCTGCTTTTCCAATCCGCAGCGGCCCATACACAGGTGTTCCAATTCCATTCCCAGTGGAGTGCCCAATAATGGGTTTGCCATTGTCACCTATCATGTCAACTGGCCATGCCTTTGCCACTGAACCATCATCGTTCAAAAGTGCCATCAATTGCCTACTAGAACCTTGCCTTTGGATCAGCTGAAACATTCCTTTAGAACTCAAGGAATTGGCAGTACACTGATTCCTGTACTCCTCGTCAACAACAATTACTGTGTTTGTGATTGGATCATAAAGCTGCTCTCCTGCTTCCCGCCTTCTTAGGCAGCTGAAAACTGTTGCATGAATGGCTGCTACACTTTTATCTACATTAGTGTTGTTCATCTTTGGCACCAAATGTTTATCTGCCCGATTGCATAGATAATCTTGGATTGTTCTGATATTTCGTATATACTTGACATACTTGTTTTTTGCAGGATCTAGTGTCATGTACTTTGCGCGAACAGCGAATCTTTCGAGGTGTTTCTCTTCATTTGAAATATAAATCATAAAGGGTATAATTGAAGGGTGTTTCTTCATAAGCCCCATCTGCATTGCAAATTCAATCATAATCAAATCTGGCCTCTACTATAAACGAAAAAGTACGTCTCCGTGCAAATTTTCTAGAACTAATGCATATTAAAAATTATTACCACAAAATTGAGACTTAAGTGGACACCCTCCACCACTACAGATTCTTTCCGTTCTTCCCATGCTGTAATCAATCGATCAAGGCTATCAATCACCATCTCACTCTGTGCCTTGAATCCTTCGATCGCCATCTGCTTCTGACTGATAACATCCCTAGCAGAAATATTTCCTTCGGATTTTCCAGTTGCAAGAATACTAGAGGCGTCATCCTTGCCGACTGAGGTAGCTGAAATGCCAGCTGATTTCTTTGCTTTCTTTTTGGCCTTTGCCTCTGCGACAGCCACTGGATCTAAATGTTCCCCGGCATGATAGGTTGAGGCCCACAGCAGTGGATTTTGTTTTTCATCAACAAAGCTCCTCATCATATGCCGAATTGAATCAGTAGATATAACAGTCGTAATTCCCAACCTGCTTCCCTGAAATAATAGTATATAACTGAATTAAGGTCATATAATCAATGTCGTAAATGGCGGGAGGCAGTGGCGGGGACAGTCCACCACCGAGGCGATTGAATTTATTTTAGCAATTTTTTATAAATAAGTATATATAATCATGCAATGTTATTACAAGTAATCATCAGTTTTTATACAAGCAATCATCAGTTTTTATGTAATTAATAATGTTTATTCATCAAAAAGCTTCATACAATATAATACAATCTAGACAAAGTGCAAATACATATATAAATGCAAACAAACAAGATAATCAAGGTGGTGGCTGATGGCAGCGGCTGGAGGCAGTTTGAGGCAGGTGGTGGCCGATGATGGAAGACACTTGAAATCAAAAGTAAATACAAAAGAGAGTTAAATGTGTTTTTATTATATCTAGGTTTTTCTAGATTGATTGACTTTGACCGATTTTTAAAATTTTTTGACTTTGACAATTGATTATGATTTTAAAATCATTGGCCGCCTCCTCGCCTCGGACCACCTACAGAGACCACCTTAGACAAAGGCGGGGCGATCGAAGGCCGCCTACAGCCTAGGCGGCCGCCTCAACCGTCATTTAGAACACTGCATATAATATAAATAACTAAATCAGTTAAGCATGGGTAGGTTTGAAGACAAATGCAAGAACCAGTATTCTCTTAACACTTAAAACTCACTTATCACATTTTCATAAATCAATCTTATTACAGTTGAGGTAAAACAGAAAGTTCCTTTACAGCCATAAAAAGCATGTATGTGCATATCTCACATCATATTATTCTGAATATTCATCAAAACATTTTCTAAACAGAGCCAATTTGATGAGACTGTGTCACGAAAGATTACCTGTACTTGTAAAAAGATATTGATTTATCAACTCGACTCTCAATGTTCATACAACTATGAGTCTGTGACACTACTAAGTTCAAAAACTAACGGAAGCTCGGGTGCTAAAAATGAAAAGAGAACGAAATAAAAGAAACTTTACCAGAAACCAAACTCAAGGCAACAAGAGACATACCAGTAAGGCAGATAAAGTAGATTTTCCACAGCCACTAGTACCACACAGCAACACCGTCACAGATTCCTTTCTTTCTCGAATTCTGAAATGAAAACAAACACTCGGAATAAATAAAACAGAACAAGTACCTTTAAAAGTAAAAATAAAAATAAACAAAACAAAACAAAATAATAAAGAACCGTAAACATTTAACAATTTATTGAAACATTGTGTCAATAGACACATCAGCCAGCAACCATAATATCACATCGCTCATTTTTAATAAGTTAATTTTACAACCATAAGTACATTAATATTTCATGGCTGGGACTTGGCTAATAAAGTATGACACAAAAAATCTAAATGAAAAAAAGTCATAAATTTCAATGTGAGAATATCACATCTAAATATGCCGTGACTCATGTAAATACATGCAGAGACAAAAAAATTCTTAAACTGATATGATAAATCTCAGAAGCACAATTATGAATGATTATATTAAAATACAAAATATGATATAGACCAATGATTTTGCCAGCAATGATACGAACTAAATAAATCAGGAAAAACAAATAACACAGAAGACATGCATAGATAAAATTTTCGTAAATTGAGTTGGGAAGTAGATACTATGATAGGTGTTGTAAAGTCATAAGTTTGTTTCAATCCACGTGTGACGATAGGCAAGGTTATAGAAAGGACAACATGTCGGTAATGTCAATCGAGGTAATACATACTGCCTCAGTTCTAAATATATAGGCTTGTTTGTTTATTAACACATATTAAGAAATAAGAATATCAATGGAAAAATAAATTTTATATTTTATCCTTGTTTAATTTATTCAAGAAATAATTGCACATATTTCAAAAACATAGTTAACAGGGGCATATTGATAAAGAAAACCTACTATACATAAAACTGAAGTATACATTTGGGAGAACCAGAAAAGTAAATGCAGTACATACATACATATACANGTTTCCCAAATCGGCATATCTTGACTCCTAGTAGGAAAAGCAGTATATGTATAAAAAGTAAAAACACAACACTAATGAGCGAGGACCATGTACACATATATTGAATCATAGATTTTTCAATGTATGTTTCAACATCTGAATGGAAAATTGCAACTCAGTATTCTTTTCAGTTGATCCAAACCACATTTTCTTAGTTAAAACGAAACAAGAAAATTCATATACTAAAAATGGCTCTCACGCAAGATGCAGATGCCACCCCAGTTTTTAGGTTCACAGCTAGGACAGGAGAAGAAAGCACCAGCAAGAAAAACAGAGAATAATTTTTTTAAAAGAGTAGGAAAGTTAAAAAGTGAAAGGTTCTCTTGCAATGAAGTTCACCATACTAGAAGGAACTGTCATTCTGCTCTTACCTTTTCTATCCAATTAGAAATGAGTGAATTTTTACTAAAGAAACAATTAGTTCGACTACATAAAGCAAAGAATCACACTACCAAGAGAAAGATCATTTATAATTTCAATATATTTCCATGTTCACTATTAAATCCACCAATTAAACTCAGTGTTTTATTGTCAATAATAATTCAATAGTATTTTTAACAGTTGCAAAATCGTCATAATAAGAGTATAAATTATGCGCCTACAAGTATTACATCTTCCTCTTAGTTCTAACCTAGAATAATTGCAGGAAAATATATCATACAAACAAGCTCGGCCAGTGGTTTCGGAATCCGCATGAATACCCAATATTGCAAAAGTCCAGGAAGAAAATGAAAGGGGAATAAGAACGCATTAGCACATTGAAAGGTGAACTGAAGAAAAGAATTCCAGTTGGCAGTAGATGACCAATTTTTAGTATGATCGCACATTATACCATGTTCAGAATTCTTCTGGGAATTCAGAATAATTCTTAGGTTATACTCACAGCACAGGCTCCTTCAAATTTCTGAATGCGCTCAGAAAAGATAATATGATATAAAGTAAATTGATAATCAGTTGGTTGAGCTTGTGCATCACTGATGAAAGAAATGAACATACAATAGGAAGGAGGCTGAAGAACAATTTGACAAGGCCAGTAATACAACCAAAGTAAAACACCAAAAAAAGTTATTACAGTGTACAAAGACTCTCTTCACGAATAGTCTTCCCATTTCAACTTGAACCTAAAACATCATATTTAGTTTAAGATGGGCATAAAACGGTAACAGTACCTGCAAGCTAATATTAAATCAGCCCTTTGATTCAGTCCCACATACTTGTACTCAGAAAGCGCTCCACAAACAACATTTAGAAAAAATATTCTTCTGACAACCACAGTGGTGCGCCTTTTGTACAATTCAAATGGTTCCCCTTTGCTCTTATCTTCCTCTGGAGTGAACTGATCAGATTTTGTCTTATCCAAGCAGGCATGAGTGACACGTCCTGTCTCCCTATGAGGATACACTGCAGCATCCTCAAGGGATACATCCACAAAAGCTGAAGCCAACTTATTAGCCAACCTTTCCTGCCTCATCGTTTCAAATACCCTTTGACTAATCTGAACAAATTAGGAACATAAGAATCACAAACAAAAAAATCACAAAATTAGGTAAGCGATAGGCGCAACAAAGACATGCATGCTTGGACTGCACCAGATAATACATGAGATCCCTATTGAGAAAAAAATGAAATTTCTGCTAGCAGATTCAAGATGTCCTGAATCTAATAATCTTACACATTTTTATAGAAAAATAAAGCAACCAATTGCAAATTTGAATCAAATTACTGAAACACCAACTGCTATAAATAAACAAAAAATCCAATGAAGATTTCAGTTGATCAAAATGGCAAGAGATCTGACAATCATCACGAGAACGGTGGAAAATTATAGATCCCCATGAAACATGGATCATTCTTGAAACAACACATAACAGCATAAGCCCAGATATGAATCATTACTTCACTACTTCAAGAACTATCATGAGATTCTCTGGAGAAAATGTACTACAATTCACAAAAACTACAACATGAATTTATTAACCTAAACTACAATGATGAAAAGGCACGCCCATTTTGGATCCACTAATCCACAAACAAAAGACTCAGTAAATTGCATATCGAGGGTGTTGAGAATATAGCATTAAGATAAACTAACAGGCAATAAACATGAGTTCAGTTCGTAGATCTGAAAATCAATATTTTTCTTTTCATCGTAATTTCCAATCAATCATCACACGCGGTTCACACATAACATCTTAAAAGTCATGCATGTGTCCAAAAACACAAATGCATAACACAGGTCAAGTAAAGTTTGAAAAGGAAGTAAAAATAGGAAGCACGACTCTTTTTATAAATATAATATAATATAACTTCTAAAACAAATAGAGAACCTTAAAGGCGTGCCGAGGCTTGCAACCCATGAGCTGCAGAGAACTCTGTAGAACAGAACGCGTATACCGAAACGATGGAAAATCCTTCTTCCCGAGGACCGCATCATCGTCCACCACTACAACGTACAGCAGCTTCGTCACCCCATCCGCCACCGCCATTCCCCCCGAACCTGTTCAATCCGCATGCGAACAGAGCACAATACACCCCCAAAATTAAAACACAGCTCAGATTCAAAATCAACGAAAAGACAGTTCATACGCGATCACAATACCACAATGCATGTTTGTAGATTTAAGGAATCCAAACCTTGAGAAGGTAAATCCAGAGACTCGGGATAGGGTTTCAAGAAGCGGAAGCAGCGGCAGTTGGAGAGAAAGCACGAAAAATGAGAGTAGGAAGCGAAGCAGAGGCAAAACGACGTAGTTCTCGAATCGATCTGTCCATTTTCAACGGCATTTGCTTCGGAGAATACCACCTTCGTTCAACCTATACAGCAGACGGTGAATTTACCGATTCGGGGCAGATTTATATACACGGAAATCGCTGGGACCCGGGAAGGGTATTCTAGCAAATGAGGAGGAGAGTGGCAGAGATTGTAATTTAGTCTACAATGGGTGGGTATATTATTTAACACAGAACTCTTGCTTTTTATAGTCACAAAATTCCAAAATATAAAGTCAATATTTGTTTTTTTAAAAAAAGGTAAATATATTTTTATATTTTTTAAAATTTCACATTTTTTGTGACGATTATCATCCTTCAACCTTTGAGTAGGTCTCTTGTTAGACGGTCTCACGAATCTTTATTTGTAAAATGGATCAATCTTAACGATATTTACAATAAAAAATAATATTCTTAGCATAAAAAGTAATATTTTTTCATGGTTCACAATACAAAGTAATATTCTTAGCATAAAAATTAATAATTTTTCATGGATGACCAAAATAAGATATCCGTCTCACAAACTACGACGCGTGAAACCGTTTCATGCAAATTTTTGCCTTAAACTTTTACAAAAAAAAAAAACTTACTCGGTGAAATAAATTGCTATTTTTTAATCAAATATAAATAAATTACTATTTTACTAACCAAGTTGACAAAAACCTGTGTGAGACGATCTCACGGGTCGTATTTTGTGAGACGGATCTCTTATTTGGGTCATCAATGAAAAGTATTACTTTTTATGTTAAGAGTAATACTTTTTATTATGAATATTGATATGGTTAACTCGTCTCATAGATAAAGATTCGTGAGATCGTTTCACAAAAGACCTATTCAACCAAGTTATTATAAAATGTGAGCTAAAACTTTTAATTATAGCTATAGTAATAAGTCCACACCTTTGAAAAGTATTTCTTTTCTTAGATATTATATTATAACTTGATAGCTAGAATTCGACATTTTAATTTATTTATTTACTATTAAAAATTTTAAAAATCTAATAAGTTAACGCATTTATTATTAAAAAAATATAAAAATATATCATGACCAATTAATCTGTATTATTATTATTATTACAAATTGACCGTGACTGTGATAAATGACTACGAACTCGGTGTCTTGTCCAAACAAAATTCACATGAAGGAGAAAAGGACTGTTCAATTATTTTAGGATGTTGAGGGGCCTAGCGGTGGTAGCAACTAGTAAAGTAAAAGCTCCGCTAATTACGCGATTGTATTTTCTTTCGCATGATAGATTTGGGTAACTTTTAACTATGAAAAATGTTATATATACAATTGAATTTTTATATTATTTTTTACAATATAAAAAATTTAATACAAAAAGTTCATTTATTAAAATTTAATGATAAATTCGATACAAAATTTCACGATATAATTATTGTAAATATTTTTGTATGATATATTTGTTGTACTTTTAAAATTATTCTTTAATTTTTCACTTTATTTTCCGAGAAGATTAAATACTTTCAAACATATTCTTTTTTGAAAGTGTGTTTCATGTTTTTTACTTTTTGTCTTTAGTCGAAAAGTTACATCCAAATTGGAGATTTGTTATGCGAATATAATGCAAAGTTAGTTTTATTTATACAAATTGAACTTGTGAAACACACTCTGATCGGACCAATCTCTCTTCAAGTGGGAAAGATCCAAGGTTTAATTCATTGCACCATTGTGAGAAAATACCGCGGAGTTGAGTTTTTTAATATATAACGATGTAACTCAAATATTTTAAATAATGCAGTAGCAAATTCGATTGTTTTACTCCGTTGAAACAACTATTACGCTCCAACAATCTATCTCAATAATTTCACTCATTGCAATCAATGAGAATTGAAAAAATGATATTAGCTCTGATGTCAATTATAAGATTTTTTTGCCTATTTAAAAGTTATTGATATAATCCGGGTGAATCGGGTATGAGAGGTGTGAGCAATCCACCGGATGATGCGGATAATTTTATGTTTAGGAAATTTGAGTAAGGATAATGA
Source organism: Primulina huaijiensis (assembly GCF_012295235.1). Lineage (NCBI taxonomy): Eukaryota > Viridiplantae > Streptophyta > Magnoliopsida > Lamiales > Gesneriaceae > Primulina > Primulina huaijiensis. The sequence continues at coordinate 4,531,674 of NC_133319.1, read as the reverse complement.
CTTCCACTGTGACCTGCAGACAATGAAATGAACTCGTGAATGGGCGCCGGAGGAGTATCCGACGTAACCACTCCGATACTTAAATCAGCATGTGAAGAAAAAAGATACAAGTGATATATGTGAGAATATATGTGAGTGCTCGAGAGTTTAAAATTCCAGAAAAAGTAAATGAAATTGATACTTGCTATTTATAGGATAAAATCTCATGATTACCTTGTTTTCGGTGTCCACCTGGCACCTGCTAAGTACGGCAAATTAGCTGCTCATACTTTTGCTTCTGATGACTTCTAAAACACGTCAAACCCATACTATTCTAATAGATTAGATAGCTCATACCGATACACTCGAGTGTGATGTGCTTCTCGAGATAGCCTGGGTAGAAAGTACCCGGGAGCTCGCACGAGAGCTCGAACTCTAAACTGTCCGGGAAGAGAATGTCCTGGGCATCTCCATGCGACTACTGAGGAAAGTACTCTGCATACTGACTCTGATTTGGGCTATCCATTTAATACTCCAGGTCACAGATGACCCGAGTTCTTATGGAAGTATCAGTTATAGTTTGCGGTAACAATACAACTCAAATCTTTTTAAAATCGTGCAGAAACACAAACATTATGTTTCTATTACTCTACCAACCGAAGTAATTATTGTACACCAATATATTTCTTAAAAAAATCACACAACAATCACAAATGAGGAAACGAGATTGGAATATCAGAGCATGTTCGAAGGCATAATATGTTTGGTGAGAAACTTCATCTCACGACCTTGTCAGTGTTGATAACTTTATGGTCATGGTTCTTTGTGAGGTTAAGATAATGTTGCAGAGATTATGTTAAAATATTAATTTTTTATGTTGAAATATTTATTTTTTTTATTCTATTAAAAATGGTAATTAAGAATAAATGCGAAATCATACAGAAAAATACACTAAATAAATAAAATTTTAAAAAATTACAAATAATTAAAACAAATAAATTATGAACTTAATAAATCATTGTCCAAATCTAGAAAGACTAAATCATCTCAATCACGCCTTTACTTTCGTTAATTTTATTTTTATTTATTTAGTTTTTTTATTAATTATTTGAATTATTTAAATATTTAAAAGAAAAAAATGTTGGTGGTGCTTCTGAGAGAACCCGCGTGGTCGTCTGCAACATCGTGCAAGGAGCAATCCTCACACGATTTCATCATCCCTTTCAAGGGCAAGAATGGAAATGGACAAGAAGCCACTTGATCGTCGAGACTTCCCCTTATTACTTTGGAATGGGTCAATTTCTTGTCTATTTGGATAACAGCATAAAGAGAACTTCAAGATTTGTGGGAAAATTGACATTCAATATTATTATTATTACAAGAGTTAAATGCACCAACATCTTTATGAAAAATCTAAAATGCATAAAACCCCCTAAAAATATTAATATGCTAATGCATATTTTTTTTTAAAAAGTAAAAATCAAACACATGTCATTCATTTGATAGGAGGTTTTATGTCTGATTTTTAAAAACACAAAGTCTAATATGTTATTAATTTTACATATGATGTTTATTTTTATTATTCACAAGAGATGTTTGACACAACTAATCCTTATTATATCGTTCAAATGGTTTAAGATTCCCAACTAAAAAAAACAAAAGAAAAGGGTACCTTTGCAGACCGTCTGATGCGTGAAAAATTAACAAAAAAATTTGAGACGGTCTCATGGATCAATTTCGTGGGTCGAATCTTTTATTTGGATCATCCATGAAAAAATATTACTTTTTATGCTAAAATTATTACTTTTTATTGTAAATATCGGTAGAGTTGACCCGTCGCACAGATAAAGATTCGTGAGATCGCAAGAGACCTACTCAAAAAATAATTAGGGATTTAGGGTAAATCGGTCTATTATAAATTATAGTCAAAATGTTCCAATTCGTAAAAAAAAAAAAAAAAACAGACAGGTGTTTCGCACGAAACCACCTATACACGTCAAAGAACAGCGTTACGCTACAACAAATGTCTTTGGCCATGCCATTCCCATTACGAAATGGCCATTTCGGACACGACAGCAAACCATATTGGTCGGATCCACTTGTCAAACAAACGTAACTGCTATATCAATTTTTATTATTATTGATTTTCGCTAAATCTATTAGATAATGTAATTTATATTCGTATTTTTCTAAAGATGCATCGGTTTCTAAATCTCCGGCAAAATATGCTGATTTCATGAAAGCACAAAAAAATGGACTTCTAAGTTCTGTAAGATATTTTAAAATATATAAAATAAAATATCGTATAATACCATAATATGTTTTTGGAAAATTATTAGAAAATTAAGATAGTTATATTATATTAATAAAATTATAAAAATGAGAGTCGTGTTATAAACCATAAAAAAAATAGAGATGAGCATAGAGAATTCATAAAGAAAATAGATAACGAGTCAATACTCAGGTGCAATTTTCACTGAACACAATCAACCTATTTATAGGAAAAAATTACAACATACAAATCTTCACATATATTATATTGTCATATTTATCTTAATTAGAAATCTAAATAAATAAAGTAATCATCCACCGTAAAAATATATTTATAACTTGATGTTTTTCAATAATGAATTGTAGAAAATGAAACCAAACATACCCCCCCGAACATTTTCACCTCCCAACTGACGGTGGGTTGGTCCGGCCCGCCGACCTGACGAGTTGAGAAATACTCGACTAAGTCTAATTTAAAGTGGATTGCGGATTAGGTTGTCTTACTTGTTAGCCAAACTATCAAAAAATGAAAATCTTATATAATTCATTGAATTTGAGCATCTCATAAATAAAAAATTTTAGAAAATTTTAATAAAATTCTTGATTTCACGTTGACCAAAGATATTTGCACAAAAAATTCACAGCTTTCGCTATATCTATCTATNAACCCACCTAGCCACGCAAGCTGGCCCATCTTTAAAAAGGTTGATAAATTTGAATTCAACCCAATTACATAGTTTGGCGGACCGACCAACCCAACAAGACCAACCTATATTGTCGCCTCTACTCCGAATGCACACCCGTAATGAAGAGTATGCATATGGCTCATTTAACTGAATGTATGTGAAAAAAATTGTGTGATTCCTTAAACATTTGAGTTGGATAACGAGAAAAAATGAGTAAATAAAAAAATGTTCAAATTGATTAATTAAATTTGAGATATAGTGGTATATTATAATTTCACTATTTCAATAATAAATGAATGTAAATAAATATTATATATAGAGTAATACTGTAGTTTTTTAATGCAATGATGTATGATAAATAATGAAGGCAGTATACTTAACAGATACATCCATTACGGCAGTATACTTAAGATAACTGATGCAACATCCGAGAAACAATAATTTATTATGTCACGGTTTTAACATTCAGATTCTCACCAAGAAACAATTCCTAGAGTTCACGAAACTGATTAACTAGAGAGGGAAAAAAAACCTTTTAGTCTCTTGTTCACCCCATCCGCGACCAAGAACCATTGGACCAGATGGTAAACACTTTCAAAATTCCTACAAGAAAAGCAAAACGATGCTTGATCACACTGAGTAGCTGCCCATACCTGGCGGGCCACCAGCAGCAGCTGCTAGTGGCATCTTTGGCTTAGGTTTCTCCACAACTATGGCTTGCGTGGTAAGCACCATTCCAGCAACCGAAGCAGCATTTTGCAGTGCACATCTTGTTACTTTAGCAGGGTCAATAACTCCAGCTTCTACCAAGTTCTCGTACGTGTCGGTCATTGCATTGTAACCAAACTCCCAATCGCTAGACTTCAATTTCTCCACGACCACCTCACCTTCGACCCCAGCATTTTGCGCAATCAACGAAGCTGGTGCAACTAGGGCCTGCAATCTTTCACATTTAGAAACAGCAAACTGATTCGAGGCTATATTTTTCGATTGCTAGCGCTAATCACCTTCATTTCAGTTAACAATTCTTGTCTCGAGTCATCTTCACCACCAAGGAGGTAAAATTGCCTATTTTAGTACAACTACTTATCCTTTATATTCAAGGAAAAGTGGAATAGAACCCACTGAGAAGACTAAAAAGTATGAACTAATAATCAGTTGTAGCAAACTAAAATGGAAGATCAAAACACCTCATACCTTTTGAATTATATCGGCGCCTAATCTTTCATCGGCATCTTCAATCTTCTCCTTGATGGTTGGAACAACAGTTGATAGGTGCACTAATGCAGCACCGCCACCTGGCACAATGCCTTCCTCAATAGCAGCAAATGTTGCATTTTTGGCATCCTCAATACGAAGCTTGCGGTCCTCGAGCTCGGTCTCTGTCGCTGCACCAACCTTGATCACGGCAACCCCACCAGATAATTTTGCAATTCTTTCAGCAAGTTTCTCAGAATCATAAACTGACTCTGTCTCAGAGAGTTCCTTTTTAAGCTGAGCAATCCTAGCCTGGAGCTCATCTTTAGATGCAGCATCAGCAATGATGGTGGTTGAGTCTTTGCTAATGGTTATCTTTCTTGCTATACCCAACTGATCCACATCAGTGTTTTCCACAAGCAAGGCCAAATCAGTAGCTTGATATTCAGCCCCTGAAAATTGAAATATAAGAACGCAATGGTTGTAAATCTTCTCAACTGTGTATACTATCAAAAGCCAGGGATAGAAAACACAGCAGTCGATTAATAAAAATAAATATTAGTATAACTTCGTAATTAATTAATGCTCTCATTCATTTCCAAAAAATTTGCCAAATAAACCTTCTTCCTTTCACTCCTCACCAAGGTTATTAAGGATCGGGTACTTTTCTTGTTGGCATATATTATATGTAAGAATCATCATGCAGTAGTCTTTCCGAAAAATTGTGTTTACCCGTCAAGATGGCAATATCTTGAAGAAGTGCTTTTCTTCTTTCTCCAAAACCCGGAGCTTTGATGGCAGCAACATTCAGAACACCCCTAAGCTTGTTTACAACAAGAGTTGCCAAAGCTTCTCCGGTGACATCTTCAGCAATGATGAGCAAAGGAGCTCGTAACTGAGTAGTCTTCTCAAGCAAGGGAATAATATCCTTGATAGCAGAAATCTTCTGGTCCGTGACTAATATTCTCGCATTCTCAAATTCAACAAGCAGCTTCTCTTGGTTGGTGACAAATTGCGGGGAGATGTATCCTCGATCAATCTGTAAACAACAAATAATACATTATGAAAAGGTGAGTATACAAGAAGCAAAGAATAAGAAAATCTATTATATGCAAAGAGACCTCCATTCCTTCTTCTACGTCAACTGTGGTCTCAAAGGAAGATGATGACTCAATGGATAAGACACCATCTGGTCCAACCTTGTCAACAGCATCGGCAATCATTATCCCAATGGTATCATCATTTCCGGCAGAGATAGTGGCAATGGCTGCAACATTCACGCAGTGATATTTTCAATATTAAGGCTATGGGTCTGTCACCATTTAAAAAATTAGACATATTAAATCACAAAAATTATCCATAGAGAGGTTAGTACCTTTGATATCATCACGACCTTTAATGGGCCTGGATTTTTTCTCAAGCTCATCAACCAAACCCTGCACAGTTTTATCGATGCCTTTCTTCAATGAAACTGGATTTGCCCCGGAGGTAACACTTAGAAGGCCAAGTTTGATAATTTCACGAGCAAGGATGGATGCTGTAGTTGTCCCATCACCAGCAGAATCATTGGTCTTGCTAGCAACCTTCAAACACAATATAAAGCTTCAACATCAAGATTAATCGAAAATGAAACAAGGGGAAAGTTACAGAAAACATCAAGTATTAACAATCACTATTAAAAACTGTTAAATTCACAAAAAGCAATGGTGTTCGGTGTTCCTTCATGTTCATGTGCTAGAGAGAAAACATTGGAAAAACAGACCTCCCTAATCAAAGCAGCACCAGCATTTTCCATAGCATCAGGCAATTCTATGGCTCGAGCAATTGTGACACCATCATTGACCACCTTTGGTGCCCCGTATTCATCAAGTACAACATTTCTTCCTGCGTAGCGTAACATCGGAAAGACAAAAAATAAACAAACATTAGATGCTTGCCAATAGCAAAACCATTAAACAGATGGACTGATCCATAAACAATATCAATCTACGACAACTACAATTTTCTAATGAGAGGAAACTAAAGAACATCCAGAATAATCCATCCCTCTTCATTCAAGCGCAATATAAATGTGTCAGCATGCCAAAATACTAAGATTAATCATTGAACGATAATTAGCTAACGAAAACTAATCGCTCGCCAGACAACTGATGAACAGATGTCGAGACCCACAACCACTTAATTTCCACTCGTATTAAAGGCAACTTAAATCAACCATATAATTATCAAAAGACGTGAATTTCCACTCTTCCTTTAAAACCATCTACCCGAGACGCATATGAAAACAAAGCAACATTCAGCAGTTGCTCATAAATACTCCCTATTAAATATACATCCAACTGCTACAAATTCAATGTAATTTCACAGATTAAGCAATTCTTTTTAGAAAAAATTACCCCTGGGTCCGAGAGTAAGGCCAACCGCATCAGCAAGCTTATCAATACCAGATTGCATAGCAGCCCTTGATTTCTGATCGAACGCAATTTCCTTAGCACTGGCCCTGACAACAAACCGATTCTTGACCTGCTTGTTCTCAAACTTCTGCCCCTGCTGTAATTGGCTCACTTTCCGGCCCTTCAATCCACCCTGTAACTGAAGCTAAGAAATTTAAATGCATAAAACAACACAAAACCGAGTAAAGAAAGAAAATCTAAGACAAACTCAAGAAAAAGCTACCCGTTTAGAAGGAGAAGGGAGGAGCGCGGCGGTAGATATGGCATTAGCTGAAGCCATTCTCGAGGGAGAGTGTAAAACGGGTTTAGGTGGGTTCTTGGTGGTGCTGAATCTGGGGATAAGGAAGGTGGCGTAGTGTGTTAGTTGAGAGTGAAAAATCGCAACTAGGGCTTATAGAGAGCGACGAATTCGAGAAGTTTCCACTCAATATGATATCAGGATTTGGAAATGTTACCTTTCACTATTTGTTAAATAATTTTCACTTTTAATTTTTTTAAAGTAAAAATGAACAATAACACCCTAGAATTAAATATTGTTTAATTAGTAAATATTATATATACTGTTATCAAAAAATATATATTTATTGCAAAAAATAAAAATATCAAACTATCAAAATTATCAAACTACACACTTTATAATATTTTTCTCTCAACTCAATAGTGAATTTTTCACAAATGGTGAGACTATTTATAAAATTTCTTTGGTAATAAATCCAAAAAATAAATTACATCATTACTTTCATCATCACACGAAAATTTCTAATTTTTACAACTCTTATTTTCAACATTCAAATATTCAATACATCTATTTTGAATATTAATTTTCAACACTCTCATTGTGATGATGATCATAATGATTGTCTTCATTACGTGTTTTTATACTGTCTCGTTAAAAACCATACTAGCAAAAACCCATTGGGATAAAAACCATAGTAAGAGAAAAAGAGTGCAGTCACATAAAATCCTCCTCATGTTGACACGAACAATTCTTCACAAATTTCGTAGATTACGCATCCCAATATTATATATGTGCTTTCTGAATATTGTCATATGAAGTGCCTTTATGAAGAGATCTAATAAGTTTTCACTTGATTGAATGTGATGAACATCAATATATCTATTCTTCTCAAGCTCCTTGGTGAATGCGAAGAACTTATGATGAATATGTTTAGTTCTGTCGCTTTTTATGTATCATTCTTTCATTTGAGCAGCACATGCAGCATTATCTTCATATAGTATCACATGCTTCTCGTCAAATGATAATCTGCATGAAATTTGGATATGTTGAGTCATTGATTTTAACCACACACATTCAAGGATTGCTTCATGTAGTGCAATAATCTCGGCATGATTTGATGAAGTTGTTACGAGTGTTTGTTTCCGTGAACGCCAAGAAATTGAAGTGCCTCCACGAGTAAATACATATCCAGTTTGGGAACGTGCCCTGTGTGGATCATATAAGTATCCAGCATCGGCATAACCAATCAGACTTGGATTAGCATCTTTTGAATACAAAAGTCCTAAGTTTGTCGTTCCTCGTAGATAACGGAATATATGTTTAATTTCATTCCAGTGTCTCTTTGTTGGATATGTGCTAAATCTTGCCAATAAATTTACGGCAAAAGATATATCAAGCCTTGTACAATTTGTAAGATACATAAGGGCACCGATAATACTTAGATATGGTACTTCTAGACCAAGAATATTTTCATCATCTTCACATGGACGGAATGGATCATTTTCTATGTTTAATGATCTAACAACTATTTGAGTACTTAAATGATTTGATTTATCCATATTAAAACGTTTAAGGATCTTTTCTGTATAATTTGTCTGGTGGACAAATATTCCATATTTTTTTGTTCAATTTGTAAACCCAGACAATACTTGGTTTTTTCCAAGATCATTCATTTCAAATTATTCCTTCAAGTATGACACAACTTCTTGAATTTCCTTATTCGTTCAAATGATGTTTAAATCATCAACATATACAGCAATAATTACGCATTCGGATGTTGTTTTCTTAATGAAAACACAATGGCATATTGAATTATTTACATATCTCTTTTTCATCAAGTGATCACTTAACCGATTATACCACATTCGGACATATTGCTTTAACCCATATAATGATCTTTGTAATTTCACAGAATAACATCCTCTGAGTTTTGAACTTTGTGCTTCGGGCATCTTAAATCCTTCAGGGATTTCATATATATATTACTATCAAGTGATCAATATAAGTAAGCTGTAACAACATCCATAAGACGCATTTCTAAATTTTCAGATACTGCCAAGCTAATCAAATACCGAAACGTAATTGCATCCATCACGGGAGAATACGTTTCTTCATAATCAATTCCAGGCCTTTGAGAAAAACCTTGTGCAACAAGTCGAGCTTTATATCTTACTATTTCATTTTTCTCATTTCGCTTTCGAATAAAAACCCATTTGTATCCAATAGGTTTTACACCTTCAGGTGTAAGGACTATAGGTCCAAAAACATTACGTTTATTTAGCGAATCCAATTCAACCTGGATGACATCTTTCCATTTTATCCAATCCTGTCGATTTTTACATTCATCAAAAGATTTTGGTTCATGATCTTCATTATCATTTATGATGTCAATTGCCACATTATAAGAAAATATATCATCAATTTTTTCTATATCTTTTCGGTCCCATATTTTTCCAGTATTAATATAATTGATAGAGATTTCACGATTCTCATCAGTTTGTAGTTCTGACATAACATTTTCATCTTCATGTGTTTCTTCAGGAACATCATTCTCTATTTTGCGATCATTACATGTTTCTTCAGGAACATCATTCTCTATTTTGTGATTATCGTGTTTTTCTATGAATTTTTTTTCTAGGATTTTTATCCTTGGAACCGACTGGCCTTCCACGCTTTAGGCGTTTTACGACATCATGAGTTTTTTCAATTTGTTTATTTGGAATTTCAATTCGAGCATGAGCATTTACATCATGTATATATGATTTAGTTATCCTTTTTGCATCTGTAAATGCATCTGGTATTTTATTTGCTATTCTTTGCAAGTGCACAATTTGCTGTACATTTTTTTTCACATTATTTTGTTCTTGGATCCAGATGTAACAATGATGATACATACCATGTAATTTCCTTTTCGGTATGTTTCTTTTCTCACCCTAACATTGCAGAGAAGATTTTCTCATTAAAATAACAATCAGCAAAACGTACTGTGAACACGTCGCTGTCTGAGGTTCAAGATATCGAATGATTGATGGACTATCATAACCGATATAAATTTCAATATTTCTTTGAGGTCTCATTTTCTTTCGTCGAGGTGGTGCAATAGGCACATACACCATATATCTAAAAATTTTCAGATGAGAAATGTCTGTTTCTTTACCAAATGCAAGCTGCAATGGGAAGTATTTATGATATGCACTTGGTCTGATGCGAATTAATGCAGCGGCATGTAAAATTGCATGTCCCCATATAGAAATAGGTAGCTTTGTTTTCATAATAATTGGTCTAGCAATCAGTTGCAGACGTTTAATAAATGATTCAGCCAATTCATTCTGTGTATGCACATGAGCAACATGATGCTCAACAGTGATTCTCATAGACATACAATAATCATTGAAAGTTTGGGAAGTGAATTCACCAGCATTATCAAGTCTAATTTTCTTGATTGTATAATCGGAAAATTGATTCCTTAATTTTATTATTTGAGCAAGTAATTTTGCAAATGCAACATTTCAAGTTGACAATAAACATACATGCGACCATCTGCTGGAGGCATCAATCAATACCATAAAGTATCTAAATAATCCACATGGTGGATGAATTGGTCAACAAATATCACCCTGAATACGTTCAAGAAACATTAGTGATTCGGTTGGATTTTGGCTGGTGATGGTCTTATAATAAGTTTTCCAAGAGAACATGCTTTACATTGAAACTTAGTATTCTGAAAGATCTTCTGGTCTTTCAGCGGATGATCATGTGTATTTTCTATAATTCTTCGCATCATTGTTTAACCAAGATGTCCTAATCGATCATGCCAATTTGTTAATATTGAAGAATTATCAACTACCATGTTTGATTCAATGTGACTTATATGTGTATAATGCAATTCAGTAGAGAGCATTTGTAGTTTTTCAATCACATATTTCTTTCTTGATTTATATGTGGTAAGACACATATTTCTCATTCTTTTCATTCATTGTTTGAGTATCATACCCATGAGAATAGATATCATTAAAACTCAACAAATTTCTTTTCTATTGTGGTGAATACAAAGCATCATTGATCAAAAAAATTTTACCATTAGGTAACAAAAATTGTGCTTTATCACAACCTTTAATCAAGTCTACAAGACATGATATTGTATTCACCATTGTTTTTGTTGGTTTTAGTTCCAAGAAATATCTTTTATCTCAGATGATATTATGCATTGTATCACTATCAGGTATGCAAACTTCAGCTTTGTTCATATCATTTTCCATAATTGAACTTCAAAAAAAAATATACAATGAAATAAAATTACTGACAATACATTAATAAAAATAAAATACAATACAATACACACGATAAAACATTATCATACAAGTACATGGGAAAATAAAATATTTTACATATCTATTCCACCAGCAAATTGATCATTGTCCGAGAAATCAATCAGAAAATCTCCAGAATCAAAATGAGTTGAATCACTCAAAGGTTCACTGTGTTCAGTGAATTTGGTCTCCTTTTCTTTCTCCTTTATTGATTCTTTATAAAGTTTACCAAGGTGCTCAGGAGCTCGACAAATACGGGACCAATGTCCTGGAGTACCATATTTAAAACAAGAAATTTCAAATATTTTTGAGTGATTCTCATTAACACTCATATTCTCATGATGTTTTTTCAGTGGATGGTTTGGGACACTCTTTTGAGATGAGTTATTGAAGTAACTATCTCGATTATTTTCAAAACGACGGTCGCGTCCACGACCACGACCACTTCCACGTCCACGATCACGACCTCGATTTCGTCCTCGACTAAAATCTTGTCTAGAACTTTGATTTTGATTTTCAGATTTAAATTCATTTTTCCTTACAACATTTACTTCAGAAAACGCCGTTGAACCAGTGGGTCGTGCTTGATGATTTCTCATTAACAGCTCGTTATTTTTTCCGCCACAAGGAGACAGGCGATAAGTTCAGAATATCTCAAAAATTCACGCACTCTATATTGTTGTTGTAGAGTTATATTCGATGCGTGAAAAGTGGGAAATATTTTTTCAAGCATTTCCAATTCAGTAATCTCGTGCCCAAAAAATTTCAATTGTGAGATTATTTGATACATCGCCGAGTTGTAATCACTGACTTTCTTAAAATCTTAGAATCTCAACGTATTCCATTTATCCCGGGCGATCGAAAGTATACCTTCTCTTATATGTTCGAATCTTTCTTTTGATCTCTTCCTGAAAGCCATTGGATTTTTTTAATTAGATATTCACATTTTAATCTCTCGTCGAGATGTCGACGCAAAAATATCATGGCTTTTACCTTTTCTTGTGATGTGGATATGCCATTTTCTTTTATGGTCTCATTTAAACCCAATGACTCAAGATGCATTTATACATCGAGAGTCCATAACATATAATTTTTCTCCGTAATATCAAGAGCAATGAACTTGAGCTTTGCCAAGTTTGACATGGTGGTACTAAAAAAAATTATGATACATTTTATTAGTTAATGAATATTGCAATACAAAGTAATGGATAAACAACAAGTACAAGCATTCGTAAAAATAAAGAAAACACACGAGGAGGATATTCTCTGATAAATACAAGATTCGTGAGTATTATAACCAAAATAATTAAAAATAACCTTGAGAAAACCATCTTCTCTTTTTTTTGCTTTGAAAATTTGAGGAATAATAATTTTTAGAGAAGAAAAGAAAGTTGTAGTGATTGAATGTGTTTGTGAGATCATATTTATATGGCAAAAACTAGCCGTTTTGTTACCGTTTATGACCGTTGGTGTACAAAAAAATAAATGTACGTATTTGTATAATTTTATAGTAATAATATGATGTATATAATATTAGTCATGTTTAAATAATTATGTATATCATATCACATTATTATAATGAGGTGTCTTAAGTTATTTTGTTTAAAAATATTATAGGCTTTTATACTTGTCGTATCCCTTACCGGGAATGTGGGATGTCGTCTTAACTTCCTCCCAAGATTTATAACAAGTTTTTTGAAAAATTTATTTTTATTATTTCTGATCTTTATTATATAATAACATTATATTATATATTAAATATATACACACTAAATAAATAAACAGTAAAATAAATATTATTACTTTTGTTACCTTTTTCTTCTGTTTGGGAGCTTGGAAAAATATAGAGGACTTTTAGAGATTCGTGCTGATAACGTGTTATGAAAAAATAAAAATTTATGGTAAAAAATAAAAATATCAAACTCTCAAAATTATCAAACTACACACTTTATAATATTTTTCTCTCAACTCAATTGTGAATTTCTTCACAAATGGTGAGGCTATTTATAGAATTTCTTTGATAATAATCCAAAAAATAAATTACATCATTACCTTCATCATCACACAAAAATTTCTAATTTTTACAATTCTTATTTTCAACATTCAAATATTCAATACACCTATTTTGAATATTAATTTTCAACATATTCTAGCTATTATGTGTATACAATTTTTTTTATAATTATCGAAAAAAACTAAAGTGCTATTTGAATTGTTGTAATTAAAAAAATAAAAACAAAAATATTTGTTGAAATTAATAAAAATAAAAGTGTAATATTGATATCATCATAAAAGTAAAATTGAAAGAGCAAAAACAGACCAAGACACCATTTTTGTTTCTATTAGTAATTGATATATATATTTATATGTTCTAACTTTCTGTAACTTTTTTTTAAAATCATAATATCATTTAGTTATTGACAAAATTGTTATTTTCGAATAAAATGTTATTTACAAATTTAATGTGAAAACATTTTCGTAATTATTTTTTCAAAATTTAAAACGAAGGCGGATATAGATTATTTTAATCTTTACTATATTTCTATATAAAATGAAAGATTATAAAAATTATAGTGCGTAATATCGATATTTTGTAAAAAAAAAAAAGTATAAAATAACTGAAAATTTTGTTTTAATCTCAAATTTTAAAAAATGTTTCGTATATTCTCTCAAAGTCTAACAAAATTTTATACAATTCAGATATTTTAAAGCTGGGATAAAATATAAAAAAAAACATAAGAATAAAACATCGCTTGATTAGAATTTATTGAAAATAAAAAGTAAATTAAATGAAGTAAAATTAACAGTTAGTTTAATTATCAATATTTTTATTTTATTTTATTCATTTTTCCATATTTATAAATTTAACTATAAATTTTTTTTGAATAACTAAAGGTTCTAGATAACTTATTTTAGGAAGCAAGATTATAAATAAATTTACCAAAAAGAAAGATATTAATAGAAGAATGGTATTGTCTATTAATATTAAAAAAATAAAAATAGACTCTTTAAAAAATATACGTGATTTAAATTTTAGACATCATGTGAAGTTGACTTTCGTAAAAGGAAAAAAATGTATTTTTTATTTCTAAATGTTTGATTTAAAAACAAAACAAATTCACACGTCAAATTCTTTTGATATGTGATATCTTTTTTTCTCAATTGATAAAAATAACAGATTTAAAATGAGTTTATAATTGAATATAATGGACTTATATAGTAAATTGGGTTAATGATTTTCGTAAAATGAGGACGAAGTAATTGTTATAGAGATCCATTATAAAGTCACACAGAGGCGGACTCGGACTCGGACTCAATGCATGACATGATGCATGTAAGGCCCGAGATTTTATCATTTTAATCCGAGATTATTTAATTTATGAATTTTGGAATGTTGAATTAGATTCCATGGTTTTTGTAATTAATTAGGATTGAAATGAAATTAAAAAGAGTTGTGAGGACCAAATTGCAAATAGTGAAGATTTCAGGGGCTAAATTGCAATATTGAAACTTGAATATGACACTTGTCATGCAAATATAAAGTGGAATCTTTCATTTCAATTACAAAGGTTCAGAAGAAGAACAGAGAGCTCCCGAGAATTTTCAAAGCTTTTCCATCCTTTAGAAATTTGATTATTCAAGATTCGGCTATCAGAATTTCGATCTGAAGACAATTCTGAGATCCTCTCGTCGACAGCTACTACAGGACGTAAGTTTTATTGAGTTCTGTTATAATTTGAAATTATGATATTGGAGAAATTATTATTTGACCATTATTATGTGTTCTGGGAATACTAGACACCGTAGAATCGAAGTCAGATCGAAGAACAAGTTGATTTTGGAATTGTTATGATTTTCTGACTTTATCGATTGAAATTGATCAGATTTGGATTATTGATTGATTACAGATTGTAACGGATATGGGTTATGATTTGTAATTGATATATGTTGCTATTGTATTGACGGGGATATCGGGATGGTACCGTTATACCGTTGATTTGAATTAACTTCAGATTGATCAGATTAGGTATTGAATTGTGAATGGAATGTTGATATTGCTATTCTCGATATGTCATTTCAGATTTATAGAGACAGTCTTGAGTTCAGCACTTATATTGCTTCAGACCGAGACTACGAAAGAAATGTATAAGTCAATGTCGAACCCGGGAGAATGACTCGAGTTAGATATAACTTGAGTTTCCCTAAACCACATACTTATTGTTATTATATGCATTGATTTGAATTGATATGCTTGTTCTATTGATTTATAGAAAGCGTGATTAGACGATTGGTCTTGTGACAGAGGTGCCAGACTGTTATAAAGTAGTCACTGGCCCATTGCACATTGTCACAGAGGAGTTATTGGCGGAGGTACCAAAGTCTTTGACGGATAGGTCAAGACACTAGATGTTTGGTTTATATCGATGTTTGATTAGGAGTGGATTTACTTCTATTACTGCGATTCGATATAGTATGCCAACGTCTGGAAACGGGATCCCTAGACTAGGAATGAGTCTAGTCTGAGCTGTAGAGTCACGAGTTATTTACAGTTTTATATCGATTTATGTTTTCAGATTTAATACATGTGATTGATATTTGTTTCATGCTTTTATATCGATTATATGATTGCATGTTTTGTTGATTTATACTGGGATGTATTTCTCACCGGAATTATCCGGCTGTTGTCGTGTTTGTATGTGTGCATGACAACAGGTGAGATAGGATCGGGGTCAGGAAGAAGATGAGAGAGATCGTGATTAGAGTGGAGACTTCGGACTTTGATGTATATAGGGTTTGAAACATTTGACATTTAGTTGTTACACCTTAGTTTGAGTTTGATGTTTGTTGTACAAGACTTGTACTATTATACTGATATGTATAATTAGATTGATTTCATTACGTTCCGCACTATATTAAAAAATAAAAAAATTGTAGACCCATATTAATTACATTGATCCAATTATCCCAATGACGATTAAGAAGATGATTAGTGTCCGGATCTCCACAATACATGCACATTGCACGCGTCCACTACACCGTTGGTCCTTTGTCTCCACCCATTAATCTGCTTGAATATGCATTAGTTGTATATGTGTAACAATATGATTAGTTGAATGTCTCACTTTTCCACCGACCACGACTGAGATTTGCCCTCCAAAGATGAATTCTCGCCCCTCTGAAATCGTGAATCCCGATCGCACGACACATAAAAAAAAAAAGAAAAAAGAGTGGATGTTTTACTTCAAAAATATTTGTTGATAATTATGAGCATCATATCCAATTTTAATTAACCAAAAACCAAGTAAATTGAATCGATACTTCATGGATCAGTTGAGTTACACCTTATTAATTTTTTTCTTAGACGTGTTTTTTTTCTTCTTTCTTTTTCTTTCTTTTTTTTTTTAATTATTATTACATTTGACACTACTTTAACCATAATCACACAAAATCATTCAACTAATTTCGTTTCATGTATATAACATGTGTCATATTATTATTATTATTATTCTCAAATTTTAAAACTTAATATTTTATATTTAAAAATTACATGAATTTTTATTTCATAGTAAAACTTTTACGTTTGAGATTTAAATTTTTCGTTTTTATTGTTCTTATTTTTGTGGTAGAATCATATAAAATTTCAAAAATAAATATTTTAAAATTTAATTATTATAAAAAATTTATATATAAATATATATTCTATTCATTTATAAATGCCAATAAAATTACTCTAGCTATTGTAAATTCTATACAATATAAGAGATACAATTACTTAAATATCAAAACTACATAGCTTGTTTATATATTTATTCAAATTTACTAAATCTAAAATTTTGATAAAAAAATAAAAATGATATGCTTCCAAATCGTACTTGGAAAAAAAGTTGCAGAAGAAGTTTGGTGAAAGTGGTAATGTAAGTGATCATGAAAATAAGAATATTAGTGGTAGAGTAATTTTTTTTATACTTTTAAATTTATTTTAATTAGTGATATATTTTAAGAAAAATGATCTAGTGGGAAAAATAATTACTAGTAACGAGAATAAAATGCAGGAATTAGCTAATAATCAAACTAAATTGATAATAAAATAAAAAAAACTAATATATTATTTAATAACAGGGAGTGAATCTCCCGGATTAGGATAGAATTACCCTACTTCATGAGCACCATATCTGAATTTGGAAATGATTCCGCACATAGATAACGATTTATGTTAGAATAGATTAACTTTGTATGGTAAGTGCAATTAATTGATTCGGACAATGAGACATTGAGCCATCATTGTTAAACTGACAAGTAAATATAAAATTAATCCAGATCAGTTCATGTTGTCTTTGTTCTCAAATCAAGGCGTATTTTTATCACATGCATATAATAATCCATGTAAGATTATCCTGTAAAAAACCAAGTAAAATATATTATATGCTTAATAACTAATAATCAAGACAAACAAATAATGGGCGGAGCGCGACGGCGAAGATGGTGGATGAATGTGACTCCAGGAAAGGTTGCGAAGCCGAACATACGCACCATGCCGCATCGGAACAATATAAAGTAGATGGGTCCGACGCCGTGTGGAAGGCTCTGGGCCTGAAGCCGGTGAACGAGAACCTGGGGTAGTTGATATTACGTGGTTAATGACCTAATTTTGCATATATGTATTAAAAACGGTCATGAAATAAAATACGTATTGCTACAAATGAATAAAAACTTGGAAAATATTGGAATTTTAGATAAATATCGTCCTTTTTTTAATATCATAATAAGATAGATCGTAGTTAAAATCCATAAATTTGGAATGAGGTCACGATATGACAGGGAAATTAAATTACATTTTTTGTCAAGTAATTTGCATAATTTTTTATTTTATTTTTGGTTATCGATTAATTCAGGATTTTAGTTCTACGAACTTGATTTTCAATTTTAATCTTTTTTCAACATAAAGATGTGCAAACGCGTCAGCGATGTCCGTTCCCATGTCCATAATTTTTGTTGTTAAGTTATCTTTTTCGATGACACATAATCATTTTCCGAGTTATGTCAGCACTTCAACTAATAATGACTTAAAAAAATGCAAATCTGGACCAAGAATATAAAAAATGACCGATAATAAAACCAAAAATGAAAAATAGGCAAGTTACAAGGCCACAAATGTTATTAACCCCATTGGATATAGTAGTCTGAGATATAAATTTCAAGTGTTTTACAGTTTTAATGACTTCAATTTTACACTATTTGGTTGGTCAATAAATATAAAATCAGATTAAACATTATAAAAACTCATAAAAATACATTATTATTCATAAATATCACTTAGTAACCACACCCTACACAATAATTAGTAACATATACCATTATTTGTCATTCCATATTTACAGTAACTTTTTTATTCATACATATAAACAGCAACCAACTATAGTCAAATTTAAATTACCACGAGCTTACGTACATAACACACACACACACATACACATATACGTATATATATATGTATGTTAATTGTTTATAGTGATTAATTAGACTTTTCCAGGACTCCTATCCCCTTGATCATTATTATTATGGCGATTGAAATCGGGTATGGGGTAGGAATGGTGATTTTCCCCATCGGAACCACTCAGACTGCCATCTTCTTCAAAACCATCCAGCTTGTCGTCCATGTTCTCGTGCTTCTCAGCAAACATGGCTACCCTTCTTCCTTCGACCATTGTGAGGATCAATAGCAACACAATCAACAGCACAGGGACTCTCATCTTATTCTTGCCGCCCATTTTTCCTGTACACACATACCATATACATAGAAATCGGTGTTGTTTGCATGGGAAAATAAAGGGACATGCATGCAAAGGGTGGGCTCGTGAATTTTATTTTATTTTTTTTAAAAAAAAAAAAATAAAGAAAGAAAGAACAAGTCTTGTTCTATTAAATAATCGAATTTGTAAGATATAAGAAATAAACTTTTTTGAGAAATTATTAAACATAAAATGTGAGAATATTCTTATGGACTGCTGACTGGTTCGATGGCTCTTTTCCTAATAATTAATTCATACCTTTTTAATGATGAATGATAGCTTACTGTAGTTTAGAAATTAAACGCATACGTCTAATATATTGTTTTAAAAATGAAGAGATCGTGATATTATAATATGGAGAATTTGATCTTTTTAAAAAATTGATTGGCGTGTGTTACGATATCCCACGTTGAAATATTAAACTAATAAATAGTAGCTTATAACTCAAGAGGTTACAACGCCTAAAAACAAAACTTTTGGGATGATACTCTTGATCTTAGGTTTATAACTTAAGATCGATACTTTCGTTGAAAGTTGGCATAGCGGAAAGAGTGACTTAGAAAAGGGTTAACATAATATCAGTGTTGATAAAAAATTATAGACTATACATACACTGAATACTGAAAAGTGGATAAAAGACGTCTATAGTGGGCCGCCGTGGACGTCGACTTCTCAAGGAGTCGGCAATGTTACAATATCTCACATTAAAATATTAAAATAATAAATAGTGACTTATAAATTCAAGATGTTACACCACTCTATAAACAAGCTATTTGAGATGATATTTTTTTTGAGTTTATAACCTAACAGTTGGTACTTTTCTTTGGTTTATAACATAAAAGTGCGTTTTTGCTCATTTCTTTACTTTCGATATGTCCATCTACAAGTATAACGAAGCTTTTAAAGAGAGAATTAACTTACACACTGGAAGAAAGAAATCTGCAGGCTCTCTCTCTAGATAGAATTTTGATTGGTCTGAGAATTAATGAAGGGATGAATTCATATATATAGTAGGTAGGATTTATCATAAAAATTGTTGATGGGGTCTATTTATATCCACTCAGTGAGGCAAGATCAAGTGGGAGGTGCAACAACAGCAGTTGTCACAATTATCAAAATTATGACTAATTCCAATATTCATGCATTCATTTGATGATCAATTCCAATATTAAATTAAAGTCCAAAATGCAAAATAATATTAATTCGAGTGAAAGTAAACTATGCAATCGAATAATAGAAATTAGCTAGAGCTCAAACTGTATCATTTAAAATCGTTAAGTATCTAATAAAATTGATCACATATCTTTATAATTTAATTCGCAAACCATTCACAAATACAGTTATTCGGGAACTTTTTTTGTATTTTAAATTAGAATAGGTCTCTCGTGAGATAGTCTCACGAATCTTATTCGTGAGATGAGAGTCAACATTATTTATATCTATATTTTTGCCATAAAAATTTTAATTTTTTTTTATAAGTTACTCAAATAAAATATTTGTCTAACAAAATTAATTTATGAAAATGTAGAGTTTTCGTGTTCAAAATTATTTTTTGTTTCATAATTGAACGCATAAATAGTTCCTTCGCACAATCCTAGTGGATGAAGTTTGTCTAAAGTCAAAAGGCTACGTACAGTGAAAACCCTGCTATTTTTTGCCTCATCACTCATGATGCCAAATGTTGTACTGTGTACGTATATATTTATATATAGTATTATTTTTACTATAATTTTTTTAAGTATATACAAGAGTGGGGAAAAATAACGAATTTTCGATATAATCTAGGTTATCGTACCGAAAATAATGAATTTATCGAAATTTTTGGTATATCAAAATTTTTCGGTACGGCATGGTAACGGTATGTAATTTGAAATTTTCGATATAAACCGAAATACCGAAATATCGAAATAGTATATATAAATTAAAAAATATATAATATTTTATTATAAAGTTAAATTTTTAAAAAATATAAGGTATTTTTTTGGTATAAAACTCCATATCGATACCGTACTAAAATAAATAATTTAACTTTTGTTTGGACTCATCATGTTGGAACAGTCCAAATCAAAGTTCAATTAAGCAACTCGACTCATAGTTAAGAATTTAAATTGTTGAGAAGTCTTATCTCTGTCACCTAACCTTACAGCTAGCTAAAGGACTGGATGCTGGGCCTTGATTTGTTAAAAAGCTGACATGCTTGAGAAATCACAGGACCTCAGATATTGTTGCAAAGATACCGGATGAAGAAGTCGCATATTTTGTGGTTGAATTTTATTGGTGTTTATTGATGTCTTGGATCTCCAAACATATGTCGTGGTTGATGTTTATTGTCTTGATAGATTTGTTTTGTATATAACTTTCCTGATTTCTTTGACTGTCTTAAGGGATTTGTTTAGTATTGTTAATCACTGATCTTGGAATTACAAGAGAATGAATTTTTTTATATATACTTTCGGTATGACGGTATTTTACTGACACCGTACCGATCGAAACTTCAGCATACCGACTTTTCGGTCCGATATCGTTTTTTTCATACCAATATTTTTGATACGGTATACGAAATTTCGGTACGGTATACCTTACCGAACACTTCTAAATTCATATGTAATTAATTTTATTTAAAGAAAAATTTATATTTACAAATATTTATGCATTTAATTTGTATTATTTGTTACTTGATTATAAATTAGAGATCTTATTCGATCAGTGAAGGTTATATTGGTCAACTGTAGATAGTATAAATGATGTTCATTCCGTATTCTTCCTCTGTAAGTCTTTCATCCATCCATCCATCCATTTTGGAATTCTTATACGTGTACTGTAAATCTTGTCAATGGAGTTTTCTTTGTCCTTATATAACCTTCACTAATCTAATGGATTTGATGGCGGGTTTGAAATGACAAAATTACGGAGAATAAAAATGATAACGAGTTAAACTTTAATATATAATATAAATTTACTGTCTTCCAAGGGGAATTTTAAATTTTATCGAAATCTTTGAATAAATAATCAGAGGATTTCAACGATTTCGAATACAATGATATAGATTCATAATATTTTTCATGTATATAATTGAAATTTTATTTATTTGAAATCGTTCCTCTTTATTTTCGACTCTTATGAATTGTTATAATAGATTTCAAATCATCGTGAAATAATAAAAATAAAGTAAAATTCATCAATCAAATCCAACTCTCAAATTCAAATTATTAATTCCACTGCAAAATCATGAAATCCTCGCATGCATAGTTAGTGAGCATTATGCATGACAGTAACCCCACCAATAATTTCGCTAGAATGTTGACACGTTTCATTGTATCCATAAATAATGATCGATAACTTCATGAAGTTCAATCTTTTATTTTCCATCTTTGATTTTATGTTCGAACAAAAAAAGAAGAAGCAAACCTAAGATCTTGAAATCAATGGCAAATTAAATATGTCGTTATTTTGCTTGAATTTTTTTCCAATAAGCAACGATAGTTTATTTGCTAAATAAGAAATAAAATTTAGTCAATTACAATTTATTTTTATATTATTAATCTATGAGGATCAAAGATAGTGTTTGGAGTAGGTGAATAAGCTCTTAAATTTTTTTTTTTTCAAACTTGAGCTGACTTTAACATTTGTGAGCTGTTAATGTCTATTTCTTGACTGATTATACATATTTTTGTGCGTGGGTACGTGTGTCTGTATATAAATATATTATGTTAGGATAGAGAAAGAGTTTAAAAGGAGATGGATAAACTCTTTCTAAAATACTTGAAAACTTTAAAGTTTTCTTAACATTTTTTAAGCTGTTAAGAAGTATTCTTAAATGGTTAGATTTAATGGACCACTATGAATATAAAACAAGAGTGGAAACAATCCGCTTAAGCTAGTGATAGGCACGATGGCCGTCAATTTAATAAGAAGCGGTCTAAAAATTTGTATGTGCAAGAATGTGAAATTGCATAGATAAAGAACATAAAATTTTTTTTTATGGATATTCGGAGATAAAACTCCAACGTAACCTCTTCTTACAATTATGAAGGTTTCCATTAAAAGATTTTAGTTTTACAACGTCTTGTAACAGTCCGTTTCATTCGGGACTTACCATATTGCCTAAACTAAAACTCTTAGCGATTACTTTACAAAGCTTGGATATTTAATAATCCTCAATTCATTGGAAAACACAATAAATAACAATGACACAATTGTCAACTTTGTAATGGTTTGACTTGTTTGAGGTAGCACAAATGGATCCTTGAATATCTGATATATTCATATAAATGCATGCTTTGATTGAGCAGTGAGAAAGAAGGACTTTTAAGTGTACTTAACAATTTTGTAAATACGCAGAATCTTGATTTGTTAAGAGTTTCAGCAATTTGAAAAATACTTCAAGAGCCTTTTTTTTAATGCACTGCATATTTATAGTAGAGTGCTCAATGATCGAAATTTATTTTCAACGATTATATGTACTGTTTCTAAAAAATATGGGCATACTTCTTACTTATCATTAAATACTCATAAATGCTCTCTTAACTTTAATTCGATGCTTTTGATAAAGCTGACACACCGTATCCGAATAGAGTTGCTTCTTGTCATTTCGATAGTTGGTAAGATATTTCAAGCCCTTTAGGATTTTAAGTTGTTCTGTCTAGAAATCAAACCAATATACTTTATTGAAATCCGGGCTTGAAATAATCAGGTTGGAGGTAAAGAACACAAGATACATAGAATTTTAAAGACAATATCCTTGGAATCCATTAAAAGATTTTTATTTATAAAACTTCTTGTACAAACTCACTTTAGTTAGAATTTATCCAATGCCTATACTAAATCTCTTAGTATCTTTTAAACAAATACGAAAACACCAATGTCTATTGAACTTTAGGTCCGTATAAAAGCAAAACACAACTTTTCAACATATAGCTTGAGCATCTAGAGTTGGTAAGGCATCACATGTAAATCCTTGATGATCGGAAATGAATAGAAAATGTGTGCTAGATAGCATTTTGAAGATGCACTACAAGAAAATACTGAACACACAACACTTAAAAGACAACGTTTTTAAAAAAAAAACCGTTGTCTTTTACTTTTTAACAACGGTTTTAGTGAAAACCGTTGTTTGTGAGCATTATTTTCAAGCAAAGACAACGGTTTTCTAAAAACCGTTGTCTTTTAGCTTTTTTTGGGGGGTCAACGGTTTAAGCAAAACCGTTGTTAAATATAGAGACAGTTTAAGAAAACCGTTGTTGTTTGTCCAAAAAACACGCTAATCCACAACAGTTTTCTAAAATCATTGTCATTTGTTCAAAAAAACACGCTAATAAACAACAGTTTTTGCTTAACCGTCGCTATTTAATAAAAAAACCGTTGCTGATAGCGACGGTTTTTGCTTAACCGTCGCAAATTGCTATGGTTTTTGCTTAACCATCGCTAATAGCGACGATTTAAGAAACAAAATCGTCGTAAATTGTCTATAAATATTCGCATTTTCGGTCCATTTTGTTACACACGATAAATTTTTCTCTTTTAGACGATTTTAGTTTCGATTTAGGGTAAGTTTTTTCGCTTCGATTTTTAGTAAATTTTTAAGTGTTAGTTAAGATCATTAATATTATTAGCTTAATCAGATTGTAAATTTTTTTGTAGATTTATTAAATTAAAAAAGTAATTTTTTTTATTTTACTTAAAAAATTAACGACGGATTATGTCTAGAAACGGTGTAGTAAAAAACCGTCGCTAATTTCAGTGACGATATATCATAAACCATCGCTAATTAGCGACGGTTACGGTTCAAAATCGTTGTCGTTTAACGCACTTTCAACAACACTGTCAGTTACAACAGTTTTAAATGACCTAGGACAATGGATAAAATTCGTTGTCTTTTAGCATTTTTGTTGCAGTGATAGAATAATAAAGAGTGCTTGAAATATTTTATGAGACAGATTGTAAAGGCTTCAATAGTTGTTTTTAATCTGAATCATTTCTGTATAAATATGAACTCCTTCAACAACCAAATCTTCAATAGACAAATATTAGTACCGAAATTCGACACAAAATCAAGTTGTCTTTTGTCTTCTTTCCCTTCATAGTGTGCAACAATTAATGCTCATCGGCATGTGTCCAAAAATGGCAATTAATGGCTTCTGAAAGGTTGATTCACGAGATAGAAAAATATGCGCGTATCTTTTCTTATTAGGAGACATCTTTGACCAGCTGGAGATTTTGGATAGTGTGCATGATTTGTTTATTGATCTTCTAACTTGTTGAGATGGTGTGTAACAAGACTAAAACCATCTAGAGACTTATCTGCAGCTTGGGTGTCTTGTAGAGCCTGATAGAGTCCTTAACACAGCTTGATTCGACAGATAGCTTCTCAACCTAACATTGTTATTTGATTATGCAGTTTAACAAGATTTTGAAGATTAGATTGTCCGGCTTGATTTCGTGATGTCCAGCTTGAAACATGTTAATACAGAAAAAAACAGTTGGACTCTGAAATAGCTTGTTGCATGATTTTCACTCGTAAACCCACAATTTCAAGTTTTAATATATGATGAATAAATTATCGTTCACACGAAAAGTTTAATATATAAAAGTATATCAAGTAGTGTAATTAAAATAATGTTAACTTTATTTAGGAATTCAATAATGGGTTGGATTAATTATTTAAAAAGAAACTACTATCAAGCAAGCATAAATAACAAGAATTTAATGAGAAAAAGAATCTACTTTGATTATCCACTATGTTTAAATCATAATGATGTTTATATTCGTAAATTCATCTCGTTTACTAGGAAAAAACATTTAATTATTTATTCTCTTAATCAAGTGATAAATAAAATTTACTATCAAATATCAATTTTGATATTCCTATATAAATATAACATCAAAATATATGTGTAAATGATTTTTCTTATACTGTCTTCGATGTGGTTATACGTCTTTAGAACTATATAAATACCCACAATGTGTTTCATATGATCTTAGTTTGGATTTCCTTTCCTAAGTGATATATCTCAATTATTTTATCAGATAATCTGTAGTCAGTAAATTGAAAGGCATTTAAAACTTGATAACACTAATAAATGAAGATGAATTTAATCATATAAATCAAAAGGTCATAAACATAATTTCAACTAATTTGCGTCCTTCTTCTAGAAAATAAAATTAAATATAATGAAAAGAAAGAAAAACAAGTCAAGTTTTCAATCTTAGAAGAAGAGAAGAATATAAACGAAGTCGAATTTGCTTATCCATTCCCGAATTCCGAGTTCTCATTCGTACCATGGCTCATTTGCTCCCAAAATGTTTTGCTTGGACGTCTCTCATCTCACGTTTTTTGTTATGTCGTGTTTGATCTCGTTCCTTCCACGTGTTCCACGATATTAGCCCTTAAAAGCTGCCCAAATCCTCTTAAAAACCCCAAGGTGAGTGTTTTTCCTTTTCAAAACTCGAACCGGTCTATTTTCGCACGACTCTAGCTGCTGAGGCGCATGTTTAATCTTTCCCGGAACTGATTTGTGAGGGTTAGGCACTGAGGCGCCATTTATGTTGAAGCATGGGCGCTGCATATCTGTTTACGTAGTTTTTGCTCACAAGCGCACGAAGTCAAGTTTTAATATATGATTAGTAAAATACAGTTCTCGTGAGAATTGTTTAATCAAGAATTATACCAAATATTGTAATTAAAATAATCTGTAATTTATATAGAATTCAATAATGGTTTTTTTTTTTAATCAATTAACTAAGAACAAGTAAACCCCAAGCACATACAATTAACGCAAATTTGATGAGAGAAAATATCTAGAGATTTAATTTTACTTAGCTTACACATCATTTACTTCCGATTGAATTTATACACGTGAATTCAACCTATTTAATAATCAAGAACACTTAATTATTTATATTTCTCTTTCTCAAGTGATAAATAAAATATTCCATTTAGTGTTGACCTTAAAATTATTTTTAAAAATGTAAATTTAAATGATGTATGTAAACGATCGTTCTTACCTGGACTCCGACGGAGTATGCCTTCCTAATGATATAAATACCCAACGGTGATAGTTTTTTGTGATATTAACCTTAGTCACTTCTCTCAAATGATAAATTGTGACAACTATATCAATTAATTTATAGTCAGTAAACTGAAAACATTAAATATAAGAAAACACATAGAGGGATTCAATCATATAAATAAATAAGTGGTAAACATCGTTTAAAGTCAAACTACGTCATTCCTCTCGAATAAAAAATTAGTTCATCATGCAAAAAAAATAAAATCAAGGCACGTTTGTAAATCTAAATATTAATATAAGAATTTAAGAAGAAAAGAACGATGGTGACGAAGCCAAAGTTGCTTCTCCATCCTCGGATTTTGCGTCTTCGTCTTTGTTCCAAGTTCTTAGCTCTCCAATTCTTTCTCATGTGATTCCCTTGACCGATCTCGTGATTTCTGCTCGTGTTGTGTGTTCAGCGTCTCCTTCTCGTCCCCTCTCTCAAGTTTTGATGATATCTCTTTTTGAAAAAATTCACTGGTCTCGTAGGCCAGGATTCTAGAGTTCTTTTTCGCACAAGAGTGTCGACGCTGAGTGAGTGGCACTCGGGCACCTCCTGCTTGCACAATTTCTTATCGTGTACATTCAGTGTTAGACGCTAACGCGCCATGTGCTCGACACTTAGTCGCATGTCCCGTGGTGCTTCATCCTTCTTTCTTCAATGCAGGATCAAGCTACTATTACTCTACTTTTGCACAATTTTGGCATGCTCAAACTCTTCAAAATTCTTCCAATTCTTATCTTCTTTAGTCTTTTCCTTCTCTTGGCAACATATTATCAAGTCACAGTTGATCATATCACTACAAACACAAAATTAACAAAAACCACGCATAATTTTGTCCAAAACTAGCATGATTCATTTGGGTTCTAATCACAAATTAAGTGCATGCAAAATTTGCACTTATCAATATCTGATGCTCAGGTGCCTTGCTCTATCTTATGCTTAGGCGACTGTTTCTAACATTTTTCTTCCTCTACAGCGTCGGGCGTTAGGTAGGCGCTTGTCTCTCAACGAAACTTCTTCATTTGCTCCATGCTTTTCATGTTTATGCTCTTGTCCTCTTTTAATTTTATCCTAAAAAATGTCACGGCACTTGATTGTTGCCTTGATTTCTGCAAACAACAAAACAAACACAAAAATGCATATTACTACTCTAAAACTAACATAATTCAATTAAATTCTTATCACAATATAAGTGCAAAAGTAGCACTTATCACAGTTTGATACTGTAAATTACACGAGTTAAAAAAAAAAATCACACTTACCATAATATGTTTAATAAATTTCTGTTGGTTTTTGAAAAAGGTCTGGTTTTGCAACCGGGAATGCTGCTCGAAAATGGACACTACCAGCTCGAAAATAAGGCAGCTCCTAATTAGTCGAATTTATCTCTGAGTTACGACAAATTTCTGCCCAGTTCAAGAGCCACTTTCTCTTCGAACACTTGCCCATTCTCTCTAATCTATTGCCTTTGTTCCAAGGTTGTTTCGATGTTTTCTTCCATCAGCTTGAAGAATCCGGCTGAGCTTCTGTACATCACAAACACCATATCCATTTGACCCCCCATGTTCAATCGTGTTCACGATTGTTGCCAGTGATCCTAGTACAATCCCCAATAACGAAGGCATTGATACAAGAAATGGCGATCCAATGAAGCCTACATGTCGCAGCTAACCCCGTCAGTATAGGTCCACATACAGCTAGAATCTCGTTAACTTTAAAAATAATATTTCTCAGTACCCTTGTTATCATCAAAACGAAGATAATTTTAATCTAACTTAATGCAAACTTAACAAAACAATCCGATTACAAAAATAACCAAACTAATTACAAAAGTTCTACGAATAAACAATTCAAATAACATTTTTATTGTTTGAAAGCCCAATTAATCATGGCAGGAGTGGACCAGTGGGACAATTTGTAGTCTATTAAAACCCAGCTTAATTAAATTATCCGTTTAGTTTTTTTGATTTGATTAGGCTTAATCGGGCAGGGTCTCAAAATTTCTCATAATTGGATCAATATGATATATATAGCACTGAATTTAGATGGCGAATTTGATTATATAATTTGCATCATTTTTCAATAAATGGGTGGTTCCTTGTAAAATCTTATTTCGTGTTTAATGTAATTAATGATCCGAGTATATCTTTTATTTAAGCAGTGCTACAAAATAGGTGTTTATTTTTTATTTAAATCATCATATATGATCTTGAATATTAATTTTTGAAGGATCGTTTGTGCTAGCACCTTCGAAGATGCTTCAAACAAAATATTCTTCAATGAGCTGTAATAGCTCGTGTTCTAAGAATGTTAACATCGATGAATTAAATCGAGTTCGATTTAAAACCAAGGGGAAGAAACTCGAAGTAATCCTTCGTGAAGAAAGCTGTTCATATTTGAAAACATTTTAACTTAATTATGTAAACTGAATAACTGAAAAGCAAGTGATTAGTTGTCGCATATATCAGTTCATTTATAGTAAGAACTGAACTGACGGATGCACTAACTGGTCAAGTCAATTTGAAAATAATAGTTAATCAGTTAAGTACACAAGATATGTTTATGAATGTTCGGAGACTTCAACTGCTCCTACGTCACCTCTTCTACCACCTCGGGTAGGATCCATTAGAAGACTTTGATTTATACAACTACTTGTACAACCCAGCTTAGGACTTACACTACCTAACTGAACTCCTAGTCTAGACTGAAGGCAGCACCTTCCAGCCAATACTTATTTAATGTCTATGTGTCAAAGACTACATACATAAGTTTAATGTCTTTGTACAAGACTGTATTTTGAGTTGTGGTGGTGTTCGTGTGTGATAACTGAAAAATAAATACACCAATAAGGTGTTCTCACACACTGAGGGAAATAAGCTTCTAAACTAAGCTGATAAAATGATGAAGTGTCCCTCTAGGCTGAATGCTTCTTGAAAACAGATAGGCAAATATGTGTGTCATTTTCTTTTTACCACACTCTCTCTAGTTCTCTCTTATCTCTTCGTCTCCATTGATCTTTTTTTTATATAGGCGGGAAACTGATCGTACAGTGAGACTCAATAATTGTATCCGCTGCATCTTGAATTTGTTCATTGGACTTTGTGTCTCGACTTTTCGACTGTCATTTTGGAACGTTTGTCTTTAATGCTCTGATACAACGTTCATTATTGTCATTTGATTGGACAATTGCTTTGTACCTTTGTGCATAGTTGGATCTACTTGAATGAGTTTTTCTTATTCTTGAACTGAAAGATTCTAACTGATGCTCCGAACTAGTCAGCTGAACTGATCTTCAGTTGGGCTGGCGAAATCAGTTGACTAAACTGATTTCGCTCTTGTTCAGTTGAACTGAATAGCTGGGCTCTTCATCGGTTGAACACTTCTTCGGCTGGCTAGACTTATGAGTTTCTCCTGTTGAACCACCTATCAGCTGGACAATCAGCTGAACTGCTCATTTGACATATAAGTTTGTCTGATTCAGTTTGTGCGATCAGTTGGGTCTTCAGTTTGTGATTTAGACAACTCGTAACTGATCCTAGCTTCTGCACACTAAGGTAAATCATTAGTAACAAAATAACAAGTTTTGTTAACATCAAAGTCAAGATTGCTATATTGTTGAAAAGTTCCAACAATTTTCATTTTAGGATAACTGATATTCATGATCTGTAACTTATATATCAGAATTTTAGTTTCTTAACTTATTATATGCAAGTAGATCATGTGATCAATAAAAAATTATTCAATTATGTTTTTAATTTAAATACGAATAAATTCGTAAGTAGATACCTATGCATTTGATAGTTTTGATATGCTAAATACTCATCGTGCATATATATGAATATTGATGATGTGTCACTCACTTATTGGATGTATAATAGATGTACAACATATATAAAAAAACGGTGGTTTTTTTTTAAAAAAAAATTGATTTGATAAAGAGAGCAGTGCTTTTAAAGAAATAATTTTGATTAATGTACTCCACAGTGAAATCGATTTTTTATTTATCTTTTTGTCATTTTTTAATTCATGTCTATTTTTATTTATCTTTTTGTCATTTTTTAATTCAATTTTCTAAAATACTTATTAATATATCAAATCGGTTTTTAATATTTAAGATTTCAAAATAGATATAATAGTACGTTATGTATATCTATATTTTATTAATCCAAATAGGATCATTAGTCTAAAAGTCAAGTTAAAGGTACATTAATAATTAACTCTGGGATCAAATATTTCTTTCGAAATGCAATGATTACGAAATAATAA
The DNA here is from genome assembly GCF_012295235.1 of Primulina huaijiensis. Taxonomy (NCBI): domain Eukaryota; kingdom Viridiplantae; phylum Streptophyta; class Magnoliopsida; order Lamiales; family Gesneriaceae; genus Primulina; species Primulina huaijiensis. The sequence continues at coordinate 4,500,432 of NC_133319.1, read as the reverse complement.
TTTATTAGAGATATTTCCACAACTCCCAAGGAAAACATTAATATTTGGTTTTAGATAATGAAATCTTACTTGCCGTGTGGATAAATTATGTCTAAAATTAAAATTTATCTCAATCTATTATAAAGAATACACGTACAAAAAAGACCCCCAAAAATTAAAATTTATCTTAAAAACTCACTCTATAATCTTGACACACTTCTTTTTCTATTATGGTGAGAGACTATCTATTCATTTTGGGAGTGCTGAGATATGATTAAAAATATTAAACAAAAAAATCTTTCTCATATTAAAATTGTAATTTATTTAAAAATATAAGAATACACAAGAATATACTTATTTTTAGATTCGTTTCTCGATATCAACATTTATATTTGAACACGAAAAATCAATTATAATAAATAATATATTACAAATAATCTTTGATTTTAATAGATTTAAATATTTCTATTTCTTATTTAAAAAATTAAAATTAAAACAAAACGTCCACATGCATAAAATTTCAACTTCTCGTGGTATTAATATATGAGTAAGTTTCTCGTGAGACGGTCTCACGAATTTTTATCTGTGAGACAGGTCAATCTTACCGATATTCAAAATAAAAAATAATACTTTTAGCATAAAAAATAATATTTTTTCATGGATGATAGAATAAAGGCAAAAGGAAATGAATATCATAAATTTAATAATCGATTTTATAAACATTAATTATAATTTAAAAAGGTGTCACTTATGCTAATAGTAAAATAAATAAATAAATATCATCTTCCAATGGTTTATATATCCCTTGATATCTTTATTTTTTAGCGTGAGTTTTTGTCTTTATCTTGGTTTCTAGAATTTTATTGTTGCTTGCAACAATGGTTTTATTTTATATATAATTTAACATAATATTTTAAAACTTGTACGTAAGGGAACTTGAAATTTGATTGTAGTAAAGATTTTATTTTAATTTTTAATGTAAGAAATAGAAATATTAGTATTCATTTTAATCAGTATTTATTTATAACATTTTATCATACTATATATATTTGATTTTATATGTTCAAACCAACAAACAAATATAAATCAATCGATAATATAATTTAAACCAACCATTACTTTAATGTTTTCACTTAGTTCAAAAGATTTACAGATGGTGATAAACTCTTTTATATTAGTTAGAAGCCCACTCAGACGGAAATGTAAATTGAGGGATGTGAACGAGTAGACAGAAATTAGAAAAAGAAGACATCGAACACCGACACTCAAAACACTTAAACATCTATTTCAGATAAAAAAATGAGCATTCTACGTCAAGAAATATCAATATACGTCGACTCAAATTTTACCAACTCCCCTTTAGGCTACAATAATGTTTGCACGTTTTAGTGTTATTAAGAGATGGTTCAGCTGTCAATTCCATGAAATGCATGCATCGTATATGACCACGGAATAAGATAAGAAAGTTATGTTTATCAAACATTTTTCAAATGAAAAGTTATGGAAACATTTTTTTCATTTTGAACGAGGCCATGAAAAGACAAACATTCCAAATTATTGAATACTATATTAATCCAAAGTTATATTTTTAATATATTTATCGGACAAAATTTATACTAGAATAATTAATTGTATTCATATAAATATTGCTTTGACAATGAAAGCAAAGAAGACGATGTGTACTGTAATATGGTAAACAGTGAAAATATGTACTTAATAAGAGAAGCCTGTATTTTTCAAAAAAGAAAAAGAAAGTGATAAATCCACCTTACACATCAATATTTCATGTAATTCCTTAAAAAATAATAAATTATTTATATCAATGTTTAAATCCAGAAGTGTTATGCAACATTATTGAACAGAATAGTTCCAAAAAAAAGGGAATAAGGTACCACAAGCCTAACTTTTAAATTTCAATTTATTCAACACAAAACCCCAAAAAATCAACCTTCCCGATCGACCATGATGCGCGCATTCATTGAATATTATTATTAATTATATTCATAGAATTTGTACTATAAGTAGCCAACGCTGCATTTGATAGATATTCACGAAACAAATAAAAAAAGAAAAAGAAAAGAAAAATGAAGCTGGGGATCCAACACAAAACGCTTTTTCATTCTTTTTTGATTATTCTTGTTCTTTCATCTGCATGCTTCACAAGAGCTCAAGAATTCGGTAAGTTCGTCGAATCAAGACATGCGCAATTTGATGTATATTGGGATTTTTTTGTTCCGATTTATCAACTACGCTCGGGGCCAATAAAGTGATAAAAATTATATATTTTTTTATTATTTACGTATACTTTTAGATGATGAAAATGAGTTTAGTTACGACGAAAATAGTGAGAAGGGGCCATCGCATTGGGGAAGCCTTCGTCCAGAATGGGCAATATGCAGTACTGGGAAAAAGCAATCTCCGATTGCTATACTGAAGAAAACAGTGGAAATAGCGCCAGATTTGGGGAGACTCCACAGATATTACAAAAACTCAGCTGCCACCCTTGTCAACACAGGACATGACATGACGGTAACCTATGCATAATGGATCGTCTATTTTAGTTGAGTAAAATAGTCGTTTTAGTCTTGTAAAATATCATGTTTTCTGCTTTAATTTTCTAAAACTGAGTTTTAGTATCGTAAATTGTTAAAGTTGAGTAAAATTACGAGAAAATAGTCACTGACCTTAAATTAACTTACTAACTTGAACCGAATGAAATATTGTATTATATAACGCGAAAATCAAACATCTGAAAAAAAATGTAATACTCAGTTATTTTCAATACTTTGTCGTCATCACCACCCCATCTTTGCTAAGGACATAGTAAACAACCTCTCCTCTAATCCCCGTTTATTAATGCAATTAAGTCTTTGATTTTCAGTTTCATCAGAATTTGATTAATATTCGGACATTAACCTATTATTGTTGTTGTTATTATTATTTTTATTTCGAGAACAGGTAAGATGGGATAGAGCGGGTTTTATCCAAATAAAGGAAACCATGTTCGAGCTGAAGCAAATTCATTGGCACTCACCTTCGGAACACACTCTCGATGGCAGGAGGTATTTTAAATTTTAACCCGTAATTTATTCCAATTCTTTTGATTGCAACGCGTCAAGTTCATAATTCACAGGTTTGAGATGGAAGCTCATTTGGTACATCAAAGCGAGGACGATCGCATAGCTGTAATTGGAATTCTGTACGAAATCGGACGGCCCGACTCCTTTTTGTCATTGGTATACACAAATTATTTATGGAAAATTTTAAAAATAACATTGGTCGAACTAATTTTTTGAAAAATAATCCGTATTGGGTGTATTCACATAGTTAATTTTTATATATATATAAAAAAAAATTGATCAAGATTATCTTGCCAATTATTCCAAAATTTTTAACTTGATCATGTTATTTTGTACTAGGTTATCCAAGAATTTTTTTTAAAGATTTTCAAGATTATCTAAAGTTGTGTGAGATAATTAAATTTTTGTATACAATTATCCATGAAGCTCGAAATTTAGGATGATAATATGTTTATATTTTTATTTTTGGTGTNCTGTATTAAAAGACTTGTTGTTTTCATTTGTACAGTTGTAAAATTGATTATCGTTTTTTAAATAACTAATTATTTAATATAACTATATTTTTTAGATCGAACCGGATCTGCATGCAATGATTCATACCGGAGAAATCGAAAGAAGCCTTGGTGTTGTGGATCCAAAAGTTATAGAATTTGGCAGCAGTGAGTATTATAGATATGTGGGTTCACTCACTACCCCACCTTGCACCGAGGATGTTATATGGACAATAATTGCAAAGGTATGCGTGTGTGTCTATATATACACACACATATATATATATATATATGTACATCCACTAGCTAGATAAAAAATACGAGTAATGTTGTTGGACAACATATCAAAATTATATATACATTACTCGTATTTTATATATATTGATTGTGTAATTATTTTCCAAATTGTAGAAGGTATTTGATAAATTTTATGTTTCACTTTATTTAGGTGAGTACTGTGACAAGAGAACAGGTAAATTTGATGCGCAAGGCAGTTCACGATGTAAGTTTCCCATCCCATGCCTTTAAAATATAATCTCATTACATTTTTAATTAGTTTTTAACATTTTTTACATATAAATAGTTGTTTTACATATTTAATTTTTTGGGTAAAAAAATTTGGACAGGAGGTGGAAACTAATGCTAGGCCAATACAACAACTAAACAAGCGTACAGTGAAACTCTACACACCAAGACATAACGAGATGAAATGAAGTTCCTTGAATTTAATTATATTTGCATCGTCTTTCAATAAATGGGATGGGTTCTTGTAAAATCTTGTGTTGTGTAATTGTGTTGAATGTAATAAACCGAGTAAAATATTACCAAAACCTTCTGTTTTGATGATTAATGTTGCTACAAATAAGTGTTGATTTTTCGTATATATTATAATATATGTAGGGGTGTTCAAATTTCAGAAAAAAACCGAAAAAACCGAAAAGTTCGGTTTTTTTAAGTTATTTGACCTGATTCATTTTGAGTTTATAGAAATTCGGTTTTAAAAAATGAAATATTTTGAAATTATTTAGTTTTGCTATATGGCACCCAAACATGCCTTGAGCTTAGAACTTAAAATATGTGAATAAATAATGTTTTGAGTTTTTGAGAAATAAGATTTATTATTCTCTATTCCTCACATTTATCTTCTCTGTTTATCTCAATTTTTTCCACTTTTCCTCTTCCTTTTTCAATCAAAATTCAAGAACTAATGCACACAACACAGCTTACTCAAGAAAAAGAAGACCTAGTGCTGCTTCATACATATTTTTTATTTTTATTTGCCGATATATTTCTTATTTTATATTTGTTTGGACTTGCTAGGCAGTTTTATAAATGTGTTTTTTCATTATTAAATTTAATTATTTTATTTTATTTTCCTCACTTCTTCCAAATTTATAAAATTTTATTTTTCTAAAGATTTTTTTTTATTTTTTAGAAACAACTCAATAATAATTAGTATTTTTTAAATAATATTAACTAATTAGTATCTTAAAGCACCCAAATTTTAATTAAAAAAAAAAGTCTAGGACAGGAAAAACCGAAGCGAAAATACCGAACCATATTTTTATGATTATATTTATAGTCATAATCAATCATACAATGAAACTCATTTTGTTTATATTTTTATAATCTATATGAAAAAATTAGTTGAAACGTGAATAATAAATGTATCAAATAAAAAAAAAATGGCTTATAAAGATACTTACACTACAAGAAAAACGCCCAACAACAACGCATATACAACAACGGTTTTTGTGAAAAACCGTTGTCGTATAGTCTTTAACAACGGTTTTAGTGAAAACCGTTGTCGTAGGTAAGTTTTGACAACGGTTTTCATAAAATCGTTGTCTTTTCGGAGGTCAACGACAACGGTTTTCTAAAAACCGTTGTCTTTTGAACCGTTGTCTTTTGCCGTGTTTTTTTTATCAATCGACAACGGTTTTCAAAAACCGTTGTCGATTGGCGTATTTTTCAGACAAACGACAACAGGTTTAAAAAACTGTTGTTGAATTTAGCGACGGTTTTAATTTAACCGTCGCTACTTTAGCGATGGTTATAATAAGACCGCCGCATGTTTACGTTTAGCGACGGTTTTTTTTACACCGTCTCTAAATTAGCGACAGTTTTAGTAACCCCGTCGCTAAATGTAGCGACGGATTTAAACAAACCCGTCGCTAATTTTAAATTAGCGACCGTTTAGAAAAAACTGTCGCTAAAATGACCGACAGTTTTCAAATTTACGACAGTTAAATGAAATAACCGTCGCTATTGGCGACGGTTTAGCCAAAAACCGTCGCCAATTCTCTATAAATAGCCACATTCTCGGTCCATTTTCACAACATCACTTTACAACACTTACACGATTTTAGTTTCGATTTTGAGTAAATTTTTTCGCTTTAAATTTAAATTTTTCTGTGTTAGTTATTACAACACTTACACGATTTTAGTTTCGATTTTGAGTAAATTTTTTCGCTTTAAATTTTAAATTTTTCTGTGTTAGTTAAAATTATGAATATTGTTAGCATAGTCAGATGAATATTGTTAGCATAGTCAAATTATAAGCATTTTTTTTAGATTTATTAAAAGTAATTTTTTTTNTTAGATATTTAAAGGTCGGACCTTAGTCCTACCTATCTTTCAGGTGAGCAGTACTATTGAAAAGTGTTGATTGCGTTATTATATAATTATTTTATAAATAATTAAGTAAAGCCAAAATTATGTTCATTGATCCTTGGTAATTTTAAATAATTAATGTTTAGGCACAACATCCTTAATTATGCTAATTATACATTGAGTTGGTTGAGGATGGCTTGACGGACATTTATTATCATAAATTATTAAGACCATAAATATTTATATATTTGTGATTTAATATCTTAATGATTCGTATAATTTTAGTTTATTAAAGAATATACATATCATTTCTAATTGAATTAAAATTCTACATTAAATTTTTTAATAAAATTTAGTTATAACATATATAAATTACATAAAAATAATAATTTTGTAATTATTAATCATTTCATCGTATTTGATTGATTTTGCTAAAAATATTTAGTAATGAATAATTATAGAGAATTATATTTATGCATAAAGAATTTAATGTTCCAGTGATTCATATTATTTTAATTAATTGAAGAATAGCTGCAACGTCTTCGATTGAATTAACATGTTAGGATCAAGCGTTTGCGTACTAATAAGCCAATAACTATAATTATTAGCTAAGACGCAACTTTATTTTCTTATACTCGTAGCAGTGTATAGTTCACCTACTTGGGTGCTAATAGGTTAGGCTGTTAGGTCCATGATTCCAGAGAGGTGCATGTCTATCTGCCGGTACTGTCTTATATCCCTTATAGATCAGTCTTACCATTTTCCTTACAATCGGTCTTGTCTCTAATAGAGACAATATTACCCGTTAAGATCCGACGTCATTCTTTTACGGTCCACCTAGCCAACCAGATCGAGTGATGCAAAGCCAGCAGCTTCATGCACGAGAAATCCCCAAGAGATCGCTCATCCCAATATTTTCACTCATACATGCTTAATCCAAAATCCCCATATGTTTCTCTAGAGACTTGGACTAAAGATATTTCTGATACCAATTGTTAGGATCGAACTCTAACCATAAGGCCGAAATGTATAGCTTTTAGTCAATACACAAATCTTAAAATCAGAAGACCGGAAATCAGCGGACAATAAAAATAAATGAAATTCAGAAAGCAATTGCATAGAGATTTGTATATGGAAGTTTGCAGGATAAATATTTTATATGTCTCTCCTTCTTCTATTTTGAGAAGGATTCCTATAAAATACTTTGATAATTACAAATATTGAAACTACCCATTTTAGTAGAACTTACTAACGACCTTATTAAAACTCTTAGGCATAGTTTGGTACACATGATAGGATAAACATGTGATATATAATATAAAGATAAGTTAATGATAAATAAGATGTAGGATATTATATTTAATGTTTTGTATGATTTTAATAAGAGTGACTAAATTTATATATTAGGATTGTAATGACAAAATTAACATTATCATAATAAATTTTATATTTTCAAACTTGTTGCTTGAGTTCATATTTCTTATCTGTTCATGTGCTGACAGTGCTTGCATGATTTATTTATTTTTACCTAATTTTATATATTATATAATATGATAATTGAGCC
>NC_133319.1:4248192-4492426 GCF_012295235.1 Primulina huaijiensis | reverse complement strand
ATTTATTTATTTATTTATTTATTTGATGGGACGGTGAAATGAGAAAACGATGAGGTTTATGATTTTTATATATTGAGAGCAATTAAGTCATTTGTAGTGTTTTATCATTAAATTAAAATTATCACATCTCATTAAAGAGATATTTTATCATTGTATAAAATTATTTATTATGGGCCCATGATATTATCATGAACTTTCTAAAAAGGTACCAAACGTTGGATAAGAAAGACTATTTATCAATCCCTCTCTTATCAATTGTACCAAACTATACCTTAGTACACAACTTAAACATTTTTGAATAAAATCTGCACATAAATACTCTTTATGCCAGTTACAAGATTCACAATTTAAATAATCAATATTTGATACACTTGTGAGTGAAAAACTTCAGCACAGACGATCCTTGAATAGATCCGATAATATTTGGAGTGTGTGCTTAATAATATATAGGTAGGACTTGAATCTCATATAAAAGACGTATACAATTCGTAGAGTGTGTAGAGAGAATTCTGATTCTTGAATTTGGTCTTTTACAGAGAGATTGCAACGTTCAAATTTGAACAATTGTAATTCAATTATACTGAAGTCATAACAGCAATAATACTCGATTCCAAGTTTCATTTGACTTTTCTTGAAATAGAATATGACAGTAAATGTATGAGATACTGATATAACCTGTGTAATGCCCGAGATTTGAATTATCGTAATCCAGAATGATTTGTTGATAATCGAGGTAATTATAGACGGACCACTCCGAGACCAGAATTGGAAAGGCAAGAGTTGGACATAGGTGAGCTACAGTAGGTATCGCGCACATGCGCGGCAGAAATGCACGCATATGCGCGCAAGGCCATTGCCGAGGCAGAGAACCTCGCGCATATGCGCGAGAAGAGGGCGCGCATATGCGCGAGCTGGTGGACTGGAATTATCCGGAGGCCGTAGGTCTCGTGCATATGCGCGAGAAGAAGACGCGCATATGCGCGAGCAGACGAGAAGCTATTGCGCCGAGACAGTAGGTCTCGCGCATATGCGCCGATGAGGGTCGCGCATATGCGCGAGACGTGTTTTGCAAAGAAATGAGCCACTTGGCTTGTGCATGCACGTGGATGTATATATAATGCTTTCAGCTTTCATTCCTCAAAAACAAAGAGGGAGGATCGAGAAAGGTCAGGGGAAAAACGAGAAAAATCCTTACGCCTTTTTAGATTTGTGATTATGAAAGATCCGTCCGTCAGAATTTCAATCCGACTTCGGTACTGTGTTCCTATCGGCATAGGCTACAACTGGACGTAAGTTTTGCTACGTTCTGATATGTTTTAAAATTATGATATTGTCAGAATCGGCTATGATTCCTATATGATGTTTTTGACATGTTAGACATCGTATAATCAAAACTAGATTGAGGAAAAGATACCATATGAAATTGTTATGAATTTTGGAGTCGATTTGATATCAGAATTGAATTGTTATCGATTATGAGGTGTTGGGATTGAGATCTGATTGATATGGTATTGCTGGGTATATTGAGATTATGACGTTGTGCTGTTGAAACAGAATTTGATTTACTTCTGATTATATCCAGTATTGATTGAGTGGTGTATTGATACTGTACCCTCGATACTGTTATTGCCAGATTGATATTGACAGGCTTTGAGTCAGAGACTTCGACATAGTCAGAGTAACAGAGTGAAAGGTATAAATTAATGTTGAGTTGGGATTGCACAACTCGAGTGAGGTTTGACTCGAGTTTCCCTAAATCACATACTTTATTTGATTGCATTGATATTTGCAATTGATGAGATTGATGGTTGTAGTCTATTGATTCATAGACAATGTATGTACTAGTCACCGGCTGATTCGTCTGGTCATCGGCTGATTTGCCTAATCACCGGCTGATTCGTCTGGTCAGTGGCTGATTCGCTTAGTCCTAGGCTGATTCGTCAATTCTGCGGCCGATTCGCCCAGACACTGGATATACGAATTATATCGATGTCGTTTAGGGTTGATTCATTCCTATCGATTGAGATTCGATATATTTGTCAATATCCAAAACCGGGATCCCTAGATTAGGAATGAGTCGAGTCTGAGATGACGCGTCGATTGAGTCGAGTCTGAGATGACTAGTTGATTTACAGTTTTATATCATTCATGTTTGTTGATTTGCTACATGTTAATGATAGTTGTTATATGCTTTGATATATGTTTTTATATGATTGCATGTCTACATTGTTTATACTGGGATGTATTTCTCACCGGAGTTATCCGGCTGTTGTCTTGTTTTGTATGTGTGCATGAAAACAGGTGGGGCAGGACCTGGAGCAGGAAGAGGATGAGAGATTCAGGATTAGCGTGGAGATCCGGACTTAGAGTAGAGTGGTTTAATACTTGATCTAGTAACTAAACTTTAGCTGAAATAAATAAATGGTGTACAGGATTTGTACCATTAGATGTATATGCGTATTAGAATTGATTACCTTACGTTTCCGCACTTGTATATCTTGTATATTAAAAAAAAATTTATGTCCCACATTACTTAGTTGTTATATTTGATCCTAATAACAATTAAGTGTTGAATTAGGTTCGGATCCCCACAACCTGTCATAATAAATTTGTCTTTATGTCCTAAAATTTTTTTGAATCGTATGATTTTCTCATGATTGAGTTTGTCGAGATAAGGAAAAGTTCAAAAATTTCAGTAGATCCTCAATCGACATTAAATCAAGTTTTAGCGGTGACTTCTCAAACCGAAAGCAATAGACCTACAGACAAGAACTGAGCTTTTGCTGATTTTACTTTTTTTACTGTGTTATCACTTATTATGTTTATATGTTGCAGCACATCACTAAAACTTAATATTTGTCCAACGTGATATTGATGTGACGATGATATGTGCATTACCACATCAACACTCCTGATGAAAAAGAACAAAAATTGCCAAAAATTCAAAGATACAAGACTGTGACTGAAATTAATCGACAACATAAATTATCATTATTTGTTATTTATATATGAATATCACATAGCAACCACTCCTACATAGTAATTTATGTGAATAAGAATCTTTGTTATTCGATATTCGCACTCAAGACCATATAATACTTGAAGGTTAAATTCATACACCACATGACACGATACAATACGACTTGTGGCGATTAATTAGTCTCTGCCCGGACTTGTATCCCCTTGATCGTCGTTACCACGCCGATTGAAATCAGGGATGGAGTAGTAATGGTGATTATCCCCATTCACATGACTTTTGCCACCTTCCTCTTCGTAGCCATAGTTCCCCATTTTCTTGTGGTTCTCAGCCAATAAGGCCACCCTTCTTGCTTTGGACAAGCTGTTCGTGCTCATCGTCGCGATGGTGATCAAAAGCAATACAATTGACAGCACAAGGATTCCCATCTTGCCCATTTTTACCAGTTTCCTGCCATGCATAAATAGAAAATTAGCTAGCGCGTGAAAAAATTAATGAACAATATGCAAATTGAGGGAGGAAATTGTGAATTTTTACGAAAAAGAACCAGTCGTGCTACTAAGTAATTGACAAAGGATAGGAAAAAAAAGGTTAAATAAAGCTTTTTGCGACATTAATAAACATAAAAAAATGTGAGGATTTCCTCATCTGGACTATACACATTACAAACTTGACCAAACAAGAAATAAAATTTCCTTAGCACTTGGGTGTTTTTGTTCATTTCTCTTCCTCCTCGACATCCACATAATGAAAAGTATAATGAAACTTTTAAAGATAGAATTAACTTACACAATCTAAGAAAGAAATCAGGCTCTCTTTCTATATATAGAAATATAGATTGGTCTGAGAATTAATGAAGGGATGAATTCATACATATAGTAGGTAGGATTTATCATAAAGAAATTGTTGATATATAGGGTCTATTTATATCCACTAAATGAGGCAAGATCAAGTGGGATGTGCAACAACAGCAGTTGCCACAATTATCAAAATTATGACTAATTCCAATATTCATTCATATGATGATTAATTCAAATAATTAAAGTTCAAAATTCAAAATAATCCGAGTGAAAATAAACTATGCAATCGAATAATAGAAATTAGTTAGCTCAAATTATATCATTTAAAATCGTTAAGTATCTAATAAAAAACAAAAACTTGTGTGAGACGGTCTCACGAGTCGTATTTTGTGAGACAGATATCTTATTTGGGTCATCCATAAAAAATATTACTTTTTATGCTAAGAGTATTACTTTTTATTGTGAATATCGGTATAGTTGATCCGTCTCATAGATAAAGATTCGTAAGACCGTCTCACAAGAGACATACTCCTAATAAAACTAATTACATGTAGTTATAATTTAATTCACAAACCATTCACAAAGACAATTATTTGGGAACTTTGTTTGTATTTCAAATTAAAGTAGGTCTTTTGTGAAACAGTCTCACAAATCTTTCTTCGTGATATGGTTTAAGATTACTCATATAATGTAGCATTTACTCATAAAATTGATTCGTGATAACATCCAGCTTTCATGTTCAAAATTATTTTCTGTTTCATAATTGAACGAATAAATAGTTCCTTCCAATAATCCTGGTGGATGAATTTTGTATAAAGTCAAAAGGCTACAGACCATGCTATTTTTTCCACCTGATGTCTCAGAAAGTATTGACCATAATTAGTATGATTCCCTCCACTAAATTTAATAGCCTTGTAACTTTTGAGAGCTGAATTCTGTTGAAATCTTAAATAAGAATTTTTTTTTAATATTTCTGAATTCTATGAATTTGAATTATTTTTTCATTTATATATTATTTTTGATGATTAAATATAATAAATTTTGATTTTTCGTGAAATAAAATATTTAAAAATTNCTAGTAATTTTCCTAGAATCTTATCTTTATTTTTGAATGATCACATTTATTATTGGCCAAACATTTGGAGTTCGTATTTGAAAAAGAATTCAAACAATATTAATAGCCGTTGGATTTAATACCTTTGTGGATGCTGAAATAAACCTTCCCTATCTAGATTACGATATCTATTTAATTAAATTATTCTATTCTTAAAATCGTTCAATTTATTACTATAAACTCATGCAAGTCAATTTTTTTTATTTCTAGTTGTAACACATATATTTATTTTTTTACGATTTTTTGGTAGTATATATAATTTTCTTTTTTTTTTTATGATGAAAGCCAATTTTGACATGGTAATAACCTATTAAAAACACGAACTTTTTAATCTGTTTAGTTTCTTTGATTAATGGGGCCTGATCAGATCAATGGTATGATTTAAATTCATTCATATATGGAGTTTTTATAATAATTTACATTTGAATATATAACATCGGTTCCAACTATTCTGGATTTTAAACGGAGATATTCTTATTGTAAATATTTACGAATAGATCTTTCTTCTTCTTTAATCGTCTAATCAGGTCTATGATCATAAAATATAATATTCTCCTAATTTAAATTAAAAAACTAGGAGAAATTTGACGTGGATATTGATCACGAGAATAAGACCGTGGTATGGAGAGTCTCGGCCGAGAAGCTTCCTAAGCAAGGTGTTGGTCAATACATGTTTCCGATTCTCCAATCACAAATTGGCCGTAACAAAGCTTTTGTTTTCACCAATCAAAATCCACCATATAGACAGCTTCGGGCTTCCGACCCTCATTGAATCGAGGTAGATCGAACTTGAATCCCTTGAGGCCGCACCGGGACAGTTCATTGCCTACTCCGCCGCCTTTCGGAGTGGGTAGATTTCTCTATCATATATGTGAATATAATTGAATATATAGTATATTTTCAACAATAGTAATAAAAAAAATCTTCTACGTTCTAACTATCATCCAGACATATATCAATTCAATTGATCTAATTTGATAATATTTTTTGAATTATATACAAGATAAATTATTTTGTCAGAAAATAACACCAAATATAAAGTTATTTCTCATAATATTTATTTAAGATACACCAAAAGTCGCGAGAATCTTTTTTATTCACATTGAACTTGAAACATCTTTAGACTTGATGTTCGAGCATCCTAGTTAGAAACCAGTCTGCAACTTTGAGCTTTTTATGTAGACCAGTCAGGTTCATACGACCAGACTTTAAGTATTGAAGATTAGGCTATCCAGCTTGATTTCATGATATTTAGCTTGAAACTTATTAACAGTTGGATCTTGAAACGACTCGATACTATTTGTTGTCACCGAAATTAAGACATTTTCCAACTAAAAATTTAGAATTTGGTTAAACAACAAACATATAGTCATGTAATTAATATAAAAAACAATGTTATACATTCGATTCAACATGTTGAAAGGAATGTAATTTTATGATAAATTATTGAGATGTAATAATTATCTATATATTTAAAAGATTGATCTAGGTACACGTTCAGTTTGAGTTAATATATGATTTAAAATATTATAATTAATGTTTATAACTTTCTGTAAAATAAAAAATTATGAAACCTATATTATTAATAAACTAGTACTTGCTATATAAATATTCCCGTGCATCCAAAGCAAGGGATATTTTATTTTTTAACCTTGATTAATTTTTTTTTTAAGAAAATGAAATCTTCAAGTATATTTGTCATTTTTTTTTAAAAAAATAATTGATTTAGATTATTTAACCAATTTCTCGAAAAATCAATTAATGATATCATCTTGATACTCTGATTTAGTTGACTTCCATCATCTGTTTTGATCTTAATATTAAAATGTGAAAGGATAAAATTTAATTTTTAAAATATTTTAGTCATATTTAAAGGGGAAAGAAAAATGGAAAAGATCGAATTTTTAAAAAATTTAACAGACTAATGAATTCCCCGAAAACCCTTTGAATTTTGTAGAAAAAGAAAAAAAGAAAAAGAAAAGCTCCAAGAATAATAAAATTTCTGAAAAGAGAGAAAGTAAACAAACCATGGGGCTCACTTTGAAACTAGGTCCACAAGGGAAACCAATTGGAATACGACGCGTGTCACCTAACTCTGCTCCATTAACTGCACCACCGTAGCCGATCAAGAAAAGGGACGATTCCTTAACATGAAATCCCACGTGGCAGCTGCTTTTTTACCTTAAAAATTTTCCAATCGGCATCTGCATCTGTGCTCGCTTCTCCCAATTCACGAAACAATTTACTAGGAGCGTTACATTTTCATTTCACCAAATAAATTCAGTATCACCCCCATTAATCCGCCATTGAAGTTGTATGTTTTGGCTTAGCCTTCAGCTGCGTAAAAGAGGGAAAATTATTCTCGTATATGCTTTTAATAAGCTGTGCTTTCTCTTTGAAATTCTTGCATCTCAGTGTCTTTAGTAAGATTAAAGCTCATATCTGGTTCCCAGAGCGAATCATCACTGCGATTTCGTGAAATCATATTCTGCAGATGGGATTTTAATTTGTTCTCCACTTCCGCGAGGTTCTCATTGATGCACCAGAGATTTCATTTTCTTGGCCATTTTCGTTTCAATGGTACGGTTAATTAATTCTAAATATCCCCTTTTCATTTTGAGGTGGGATTAGCCAATTTATTAATCAAACTGAAACAAAGAGCTTAGTCAGAAGATACCGCAGCATTTTCTGTTTCATCGAGCATTATATTATGGATATTGGAAATTTAATATTAAGCTAGCAGATTTGTTCAATTTACCCATATCCCTGGTTACTGTATTATCTCCATTCGTATAATGTTTTGCCATTTTGTTCGGCTTTAATTTTTCTTTAATCTTGGAACAAAAATCATCACATTAAGATTAAAGACTTGCGCTTTGAAGTATTTTTTTCCATGGAAAAAGATAGGAAGACAAATCGCCTTGAATTCTTTAATCGACCGACAACGGCTATTGAGAATAGTGGGACAAACATAATTAAAAGAAGGCATGTTTTTTCTCAAACATCGTCATCTAAAAAGATAAGGAAAAAAAATAAAGTTTTGATTTTTTGTGTTTCAGGGTTGCGCCAAGAACTGAGTCGCCCATGCCCGTGACCTCCCTAAAATGCCTTGTAAGCAAAGTCTTTCTAACCGTTGGTTTTGTATCTACAAACATTGGACCACTCATAAGTTTGAATTATTTGCTTTATTATATCATAGACTTGGGAAGAAGATTAATTTAATTAAATCCCACGATTAATGTACCAAGAATTTGGTTCTTCACTAAATCCATTGTATTTTTATTGGTTCAATATCTTGCGTTACAGTTAAGGTGTCTCTTTCTGATTTGGAAACTGTACCTCTCAGAGTTGTTGATGTGGCCGTATTTTTTATTTTTTTTATTGGATATTCTTTCTTGGCTTCTGGACTGAACTCCAACTAAATCCACAGGTCTTTTTATTGATTTTGCTGTGGGGTGATTTTATTTGGCATCCATTTATTGTTTACTTAGGTGTCTCTCCTAATATTTATGACCAGTCTAAGCTGTCATTTGATTTGGTTGTGCTGTTGCTTTCACTCGTTTTTCATGCTTGAAGCTTGAGGTAACCAGTTAGCAAGAATATTATCTCTTTTGCTTCAAATAGCTTTCAAGATTTCTTGTTGGATCATTACATTTGATCCCTAAAATTATGTGAGTAATGTTTCAGCACGTTCCTTCCGTGCTGCCTTATTCGTGTATAGTCCACTCTGGTACAGAATCTTCAATCCAAAAATGGAGTTGCCATAAATGTTATCAATTGTGGCTGTCAATATTTTTTGACTTGTGCTTCTCTCTTGATTGATTTACTATAAGAAATCTGTTTTGAAGTGAGACGCTTAGTAGTCATAGACCGAGTATTTAAGAATTATTTTGATAAGTTGTGCTGATAGATCATCAAAATCTTCACATTGGCTTGCATAATTGCTGTTATCCTGCTGGCTGTACCGTTTCTCATTGAACAAATTTACGCGACATTTTTCGTAACAGTTGCTCTACTTGTCATCTTATCAGGTATTAGTTAGAAAGCTCGACTGCCTACTCTAGAGTACAGGAAAGATTTTTCAATGGATTTCCAGCAATTATTCTTCCTAAGCTGCTGTTTAAAGCATATCAAATGATGTTAGTTTCCCTTTCCACCTTTTAAATCACAAGAAAATAATATTCTTTGAATTTTTTCATTGTTTTATTTTTTGAATTAGCACCTTCTCAAGATTTTGCTCTTATTCAAGTTGGCAGACGCTATCAGGTCAAAATCAAATGAGACTTCAAGCAGAGATTGCACTTCTTTTCGTCATTAACTTGATCTGGATACCGCATATTATATGTGGTTAGTAACATCATACTCAATTTTTTTAATCACATTCACAAGTGTTTGGTATCTGGAATCAGGAAACTAATCCCGAGCTTTTTCATATATTTCTTAAACAAATTCTTTTTTTTTGAGCTACCGAATTCTACATAGAATGTGTTAGTAATGATTTGAACTAACAAAACTCAATGTGATATAGCAGTGGTGGAACCAGAAATATGAATTAAGGAAGATAAACAGAGAACTAAAATTGTTTGATGACATAGGTGTGGGAAGAAATCCATTTATATATAAACAAACAATATGAAAAATACATAGGTCCATTGAAATTTTAGGAGGGAGAAACTCTTTTCCCACCATTGCACAGATGTTATTAGGTGCTCAGCGTTTCATTTTTTTCAGAAATTCCCATGAGAGGAGTCCATAACGAAGCTGCATTGTTGCAATATATGCCTTAATCCTACATAATAACTGTGTTCCTTGTACTATTTTTCAGATGGAGTATCGACAAAGTCTGAAATGAACAATTGGACATGCACGTGTTCTCTTTCACGTCAAGGAAACTTGAATTTTATCCCAGCAAACTGCTCCTCATTCTGTGATTGTAGTCCAGGTACCATTTCTTATTTCCTTATATGAATATAATTTTTCAAGAAAATATCATTGACATGATGTCAACCTGGTATACAGATGCAGGAGGGTCGAGTGAGAACAGGTGGACATGCCTTTGTGCTGCTTATGGATTGCCTAAACTGGCTGCTGCAGATAACAATGGCAGCTGTTTTGCAGCGTGCAATTGCAACTCTGGTAACTCGAGGCTTCAAAAACTATTATGAATCAAGATATTACAATTTAACTGGTTAACTGATCTTGCTTGATTCATGTCACAGAATGAGTGTTAACTTGAATCTGAATCACAAATATATCATTTTACTCTTTTCATTAACTATTTTTCTTGACAATTAGATTCATCTAGGGCGTCCTGATTGCTTGGCTCGTGCAATTCTTAAATAATTTGTGACTATTTGTTGAGATTAATGATCTTAACTTCCTCAAAGTTTGGACTTACTAACGAGAGCTTCCTCTGAAATCAAAATCACCACACCTCCAATAAAGTTCACAAAATTTACCATCTTGAGAGAAACCGAGCTGTTGTAAAAAGATCGGTCCAATAGGGCTATGTGCATCTACCTCTCGGTTTGGACTAACTAGCGAGCTAAATGTATATTATCATCTAAGAAGTTCGAAAGTTCGTTTGAACCATGGGCTTGAAATGATTTGGTCATTTGCATATGCTTATGTGCTCTCCGTCATCAATTTTTTTATAGGGACTTCAACCGAGTTACAGCCATCGAAGAAGCAAAATTCCAGAAAAATGGTGGCTATAATCCTTTTGCTCTGTGTAATCATCACTGCACTTGCATTAGTAGGTTCGGTGCTATGGCATTTCTATATAAAGGATAAAAATACCACTCAGTGGCCTTTATTCTCGTTAGATAGACCAAAAAGCTTCAGCAGTGCATCCAACTTGATAAGCCAAGATTCTTCTCCACTGTCGGTAACCAAAGGTTGTTAGATTCTTCTCTTGAACCTTTAACACATCAATTTCTTTGACAAAATCTATGCACTTATTTCTTTGGTTATCAAATGACAGTACTTGTGTGATTGAAAATGGTCAATTCTTGAAATCTTTGTTCTTACTGTGTGCTGACTTAAAGGATGCATTCCGAAGACATCAATACTTTTTAGAAGCAAAACAGGAGCACTACATGGATCGATAATGCAATTTCCATATTCGGAACTTGAAAGTGCAACTAACCGGTTCTCTGATGCTAATTTGATTGGACTTGGAGGAAGCAGTCATGTCTACCATGGTAATCTAAGAGATGGTAGAACTGTTGCAATCAAGAGAATGAAAATTCAAGGTGGCCCGGATGCAGAACATGTTTTCATGACTGAGGTAAGGCCTCAAACAAGCGAATATTATATTGCTTACTGATATGGACAGATCCAGGAAATCTGGGGAGGGGGGTAAAGTGAGTGCGGGGGCGATTTAATGCATTCTTGCGGAGAGGGATCAAGAGAGCCAAGGAGTGCTTTAATGCATCTGGGAGAGGGGAGCGAAACATGGAGTTTAAAAATATTACTCATGAAATATCAAACTTTTACATGTGGGGCAATAGACATCTTGTTAGATCCGCCGATGAAGTTATCATTTATGTAAATCTTAGTCATTAAACAAAAGAAAATGTCACAAACATTCCCTTTTCTGTGGAATCAGATAGAACTGATATCAAGACTTCATCATTGTCACGTGGTTCCTTTACTCGGTTATTGCTCAGAGCACCAAGGAAAACGGGCTGAGAGGCTTCTGGTATTTGAATATATTCCTAACGGTAATCTGAGGGAGTGTTTGGATGGTGATTCGGGGCAATTTCTTGGTTGGAGCACTCGAGTTGCAATAGCTCTTGGAGCTGCACGCGGCCTGGAATATCTACATGAAGCTGCCGCACCTAGAATTTTGCACAGAGATGTTAAATCCACAAACATACTCTTGGATGACAATTGGAGAGCCATGGTATAAAAAATCTCCTGAAGTGAATAAATTTTAGGGAATTTGTGAATAAATAGTTGGGACAAAATTATATGCATTCAAATTTATATCTTCGAATGCAGATTACTGATCTTGGCATGGCGAAACACCTACAAAAAGATGGTATCATCAGCTGCTCCAGCTCTCCGGCTAGAATGCAAGGCACCTTTGGTTACTTTGCACCGGAATATGCTATTGTCGGGAGAGCCTCGTTAAAATCTGACGTTTTTAGTTTTGGGGTCGTTCTTCTGGAGCTAATTACTGGTCGGAGGCCTATCCATAAGTCGTCCAACAGAGGGGAAGAAAGTTTGGTAATATGGGTATGTCAATCCGTGCTGCTTATAGTTTCTTAAGGAGGAATCTTTCATAAAACTATGATCAAAGCCACAGTGTGTGTTGACTCGATATGTTACATATATAACGAAGATTTTACCTTGTTATCTGGTTCATTTATCAATCCAGAAACAGTAATTTACGAGCTTGATTTTCTTATTAAATTGTCACAGGCAACGCCACATTTGCATGATCATAAGAGAGTGATTTCTGAGTTGCCTGATCCACGGCTGAATGGAACTTTTCAAGAAGAAGAGATGCAGGTAATGGCCTATTTAGCAAAAGAGTGTCTATTATTGGATCCTGATTCTCGTCCCAGCATGAGTGAGGTTGTCCAAATTTTATCAACTATTGCACCAGAGAAATCTAAACGGAAAAACTTTCCCGTTCACGTCTTCCAGGTAATTTTTTAAGCAAATCACTCTTTTAAAGTACATTAGTAACCTAAAAGGATATGCTCTTCAGACATTTGGCCTGTTCGTGTCTTTTTTCAGGCGAGGTCGGGTTCTGGAAATCCAGAGATTTATGGAGACGAGCTTTTTGACACCTTGGAAGCTGAGGAAATCAAGCGAATTACATCTGAAACGCCCGCTCGAATCTCACTGCCATCGAATCCTGGCATTGATTTTTATTGTTTAAATAATGAGAATGAGACAGAGCATTTATCCACTGATATTGATAAGCTGATACTTTCGACTCCAAAATCAAGAAGTTGGCGGTTACAAGACGACGAAGTGGTGGATTTAACCGAACCCCGGTTGGAATCCTTTTGTTTGCCAAGTGCCGATTCTCATATAATCAAGATGTCATGAGTCTGAACTGACCAAGGCGCAAATAGATTGCAGAATAAGGAATCCAAGATGAGTCGTTTAATGTTTGATCGGGTATGATCTTTGGAGTTTACTGAAAGACGAGACAGCACTTGGTGATACTGCTTGTCGTTCTGTGTTTTTTTATTACTGTTTAAATGGGGATTGGTTGAAATTTGTGCCTAGCTTCAGTTTATTTATTCAAAATTCAAAAAAGACACTTGGTTCTCGACTATGTATTTTGTTGTATAGATGAACAAACAGAGATGTCATACAAAGGTTCTATAGAGCCTTCATTTGTTCCTTTTATTACTTGGTTTCAGTTCAAATGTACATTTCTAAACTTTCTTGTTCTTTCACCAGTTCATCACGTTCAATTTCAAAGCAGGTGCAATATTTCAGTACTGGCGTGATTTCTGCAACAAGTTTAGATAATAATGTCGACTCGTGCTATTGGCTTATTTGTACTCGGATGTAAATGGAGCTCGCTGGATTCAACTACCTATAATTTTTTTCTAAAGACTGAAGTTGGAAATTTTTAATTTCTTTTTTAGAAAAAGTTATTTTGCATTTCAAATGAAGTATTTGAAGTACATAAGATATAGTTTGGTACATGGGACAAGAGAAGGATTGATAAATTATCATTATCCCACGTTTGGTACCTTTTTAGACAAGGATAATGTATCCCTTTTATGACATGTGATAATTTTAATTTAATGATAAAAAACACAACAAATGACTTAATTGCCCTCGATATATAAAAATCTTAAACACTATCGTTCTCTCATTAAATTAAAATTGTCACATGTCAAATGAAAAACACAACAAATGACTTAATTGCCATCGATATCAGTGTTTTTATAACTGGACCGTTAATCGAACCGGTCAAGCCTTAAAAAATGGTTCAACGTTGGATCAATAAAATTAATATTTTAGTTATTTTATATAATAAATAAAATAGTAAAATATTGATTATTTATGTTTTTATAGTTTTTACTTAAAAATTAAGATGAAAATTACAACAAATATCCAAATAAACATCACTTTTCAAATTCAAAAATCCAAATTATACCTAACATGTAACCAAATAGTGATGACCAAGTTTAAGTGCCCAAGAAAACATCAAGTTTAATTATACAAAAAAGTAGCAAACATCAAGTTTCTTATACAAAAAGTATCAAACATCCAGTTTCAACTTTCAAGTTGCATCCTTTGATACCCACACCGCATCCAATTCTTGAAGTGTTCTTTCGTAGTCATTATCATCTTTATCCCCACCATCCAAAAGTTCTTCCAAGTCCAAAGAAGGTGTTTCTTGCATTTCACCAACACCTTTATCTAAATATTTTTTAAAAAATTAAAATAATACATGTTTAGCAAACAGAAAGCAAAAATTTGTTAAAATTTTTTTTCCGATTTTTCCGGTTTAACCGGGTTTTAACCGGTTTTTTCCGGTTAAACCTGTTTTCCGGGTTTTTACTTATCTCCGGACCGGTCTGGAGGCCGGTTCGCGGTTGAACCGGTCCGACCGGCCGGTCCGGTCCTGTTTGGAGAACATTGCTCGATATATAAAATCTTAAACATTATCGTTCTCTCATTTTACCGCCTCATCAAATAAATATTTTTATTATTTTTATATTATATAATATGATATTTATATAAATGAATTCGAGATAATTATATAAATGATTTTTATAAATCTCAATAAAAGTATTAGTATCTCTCGATTAACCTTAAAAATTGATATTTGACTTGACTCGCAAAATCAAGGGCTCAATTATCATATTATATAATATATAAAATTAGGTAAAAATAAATAAATCATGCAAGCACTGTCGGCGCATGAACAAATAAGAAATATAAACTCAAGCAACAACTTTGAAATTATAAAATTTATTATGATAAGGTTAATTTTGTCATTACAATCTAATATATAAATTTAATCACTCTTATTAAAATCATACCAAACATTAAATACAATATCATATATCTTATATATCATTAACTTATCCTTATATTATATATCACACATTTATCCTATCATGTGTACCAAACTATGCCTAAATATATGTTTGACCATTGAACATATTTTGGCTCTTTCAATAAAGTATTTTTATATAGTTATTGTATTAGTTCTTATACCTATTTTAGTTACTATGTTTATCTAATGTGTATAAAAAGATAGTGATTGCGATTATGATTTTTCATGTCATTAAAAAATGATACTTCTCAAATCTAAATCCATAAAAAAAAAACTTTATTAAATTTCTAAACTAATTTTTTTAGTGTTATTTATTTATTTTTCTAGAATAGTCTTATATCTAGTAATGTTACAAATNATATTTATGTGAATATCGATTAGATGTCAATCATATATTGAATGAAGATGAAACATAGAAAAATTACATATTCAATAAGAGAATGAAACTTCATCATATATAAACACACATTATAAATATACTAACATATCAAAATTTCTACGGGAAATTGACCTTCAGTCTCCAGCCGTCGATTTTTTTGTGTTCAGTCCCTGGGTACTTTTTTAGTACCACATTTTCCACATGAAGTGTACCACATTTTGTATGACATAGTACCACAATTTTGTGTGTAGGGAGTGAACCCAAAAAAATATTTTGATTGAAGATTTTTCACCAACTTCTCCAAATTTTTAACTATTGTATATAATATTTCATTCATTATTTATTTTAACTTTATCATCTTCATTCAAAGGTAAAAGTTAAAACCACGTTTGGTTGTTCAATGCCTCCATCAATCAAGTAAAACGAAATATAATTTTATATATTTGAAATGGAACACATGTAAGCAGCTCTCTTATTTGCGACATTAGATTGTCGGAACGTTCATACCGACCTCAAGAACACAAAGATCTCCCCGCTTTCTGCCCAGCAGTCGGCGCCCCCATATTTGTAATTCTTTCACACCCTAATTTAGTCCACTATGAAGTTTGTTAATTTCAAATATCATTTTTCTTCTTGAAGATATGTATGATCGAAAAAAATTTTGTTTTTATTTGGTCTCCGTTCTTAGGGTCGATCTCTCTGAAATGGTACAGGATTATGAAATGCATTTTCCCTGAGGTGAATTTAATGTCGAAGTTGCCAGTTTATCAAATGTTAGCATAGGCTCAATCCCCATGCGTCAATGTATCGTTTTTGTTTCCTTATTGGGTTTAAGATACCGTATCTTGATGAATGTGGCCCTCTAATTTCTGATGAATCGACTATAAGCTAGTTTGATTTGTTTTGGGTGGGAAACAGTATTATGTAATTAGTTTGTGGTAATGCAGCTGGGAACTGTTGTCACGTGCTTTGGAGACGTCCTCGCAGATCAATATAATTTGGGAAAATGGCGTGATGGAAGCTTAAATAAACTTGATTTCTGCGTTATTCTAATTGCCATTAAGTTCATTTTACCTTCATGGTGACATCTACTAAATGAATTTAAAATGGGGAATGAGAATTATGAATTGGTTACTGAAATTTACACAGCTTTCTTAATTGCTTAGATTCTTTGATGAAGTTCATCTAACAGAGTCGTTGCATGGATGAGAATGTGAGGTTTAACTGTTTTACGAATCTTTGTGTTATTTTTTAATGGCTTGTAAATGCATTTTATAGGATTAGCAGTTTGTGGGCTACAAATCAGATTTGTGAAAGTGACAGATGCGCTATATTCTTTTAGAGTTGCTTGCAAAATTGGTTGTGACGGTGTGAGTGACATTTGAGTTGCTCAATTGTTTTAAATCATAATGGGAACCTCACATCGCAGGTTTGTAAAGTTGCATCAATCTGTTTACAAAGAAACATGAAATCTTGGACCTGGGCCAATGGAGTGCTTACATTTTCTTTTTTGCTCTCCTTTTAATTGTCTATGAGCAGTGGGGTTTTTAAAAAGCCAAGTGGTAGTGCACGACTTGTGATAACAACCATTTTGGGAACGATGTTTGGATATTTCATAGGTGTTTCATTTCCATCTGTTTCTTTATCAAAGGTATGATCCTGATCATTTCATAACGTCTTCTAAAGAGAAAGTTATCACTATTTATTTAATTCTTCGACAGATTAATCTCCCATCAAGTGTAAGATCATCTATTGATGTGGCCTATATTGACGATCACCAGAATTCTGCTAGCCATAGTTTGCCAGAAAATGTTGGTTCAGGTGGTACTCCTTCAACACCTAAGGTAAATCTTTTCTTCAAAATTTTGCATCTCTTCAAAATGCAGAGGTTTTACTTTTTTTTTCTATGAGCATTCCTTTTAAGTTGTTAATTTATAAATATAGGTCCATGGGTGTTATCATTGGTTGAGTTCATGAGTCTTTTTTTTATGAAGATACTAGGTTAAACATCCTCTCATGTTAAATATTCATTCATTAACATCGACATATAGAATTTTAGATTTTCCAATCTATTGGATAGTGAACATTATTCTATTTCTTTCTTAATAACAAATTTGCCTACTGTATACTTGTCCTGATTTGGGAAGCTTAGTTTGCTTTTCTTTTCTTACTCGATCCTGTTTTCCCTGATTAGCATGTGTATAATCGTGCATTATCTGCAGTTTTGCTATGGGTACAAAACCAGCATTAGATATAAGTTCTGTATACTTGTAATTTTTAATGTTGTTTGATCTTTCAGATCTTTGTACCTACAAATCCTCGCGGTGCAGAATCTTTAGCCCCTGGAATTGTTGTCTCAGAATCAGATTTTTATCTGCGAAGACTTTGGGGTGAACCCAGTGAGGTAAGTTTTGAAAAGTGTGGAAATGGTTATAACTCTGGTCTACCTATGTTTATATCTATATATTTTCTTTTTTGTTGCTGATGGAAGTTCATAAACTAATATCTCAATTAGGGATCAAATTCATCATTGCTCTTTTCCATGTTTTTTATTGTTTAATGTTCTTAGCATTGCTATCATTATTTTTATAAAAACCATTTGTTATTTATTCTTACTAATTTACGTCGATCGCATTTAGGTTTTTTCAAGTTAGTTACTGAGATACATTATCGTTTATTATTTCATGATTCTAGTATGGGTTACTATTGGGAGGTTAGAAATTAAATTTTTCACTCTTTTTATCTTCTTCAGTTTGATGAATTGTCTGCTTCCATGTTTCTGTTAGGTTTTATCATTTGTAACTGTAGGCATCTTTGATAAGTTAGGTAGCACAAAATGCTTTACTTATATTTTCATTAGATTTTGTGGAATTGGAGCATGCTTATGACTGCAATCTGGAACTTTCAGGATCTGAAAATGAAGCCAAAATACCTAGTAATATTTACTGTTGGTTTGGATCAAAAGAACAATGTTGATGCAGCCGTGAAGAAGGTTTAAGACAGTATATAATTTTACAACCGATAACAGATTAACTTTTCTAGAATTCCATTGCCCTGGATTGATTTGGGTCTATTTTTTTAGTTTACTGAGGATTTTCAGATTATGCTTTTTCACTATGATGGCCATACAAGTGAATGGGATCAATTTGAGTGGTCACAACGTGCCGTACATGTCAGTGTTAGAAAACAAACAAAATGGTAATATTCCTCAGATCTTTGTTTTTCTTTATTGTTCTATGTGGGTGTCTTACCTTGTTTACTGGAGCCAAGGAGGTCCAATGGGAACGGATTGCAAGTTTTTAATGTTAGTTGAGTTGTTCACATTTGAAGGAGTAAAATTTAATTGATGTACTTTATAACACAATAAATCAATATAAACAATTATTTGTTGGTTTAAATACATCTATTTCTGCTGAGATTTGCCTATGTTTGACATGATTGTACCAGCTTCTGGATGTTATACTATCCCTTTCTATCATGGACATTTCAATGCAAGCAGTCCTCAGTGAGGAGGAGCTCCTATGAGCATATCCCCTGTCGCCAGAAAAAAAATGAGGCATCTAAAATTCATTTTTACCATCCTTGTGTTGTGGGTGTGGTTTTTGAAAATGGTGAACCGAACTGCCCTTATTGTTTTATTCAGCACTTGAGTCATGAAGTCCATGTTTAACTGCACTTGGCATAACTGTGATGAACAATGACCATATGGAGTTAAATTGTGGTGCACACGCCTCTTGTACTTCCATCTTTTTTTCTCAAATGAACTATATTAGTCGGAACTGGTGCCCTTTAGACAGGCAATGAAAACCATACATTGGCAACCATAAATGCCTCTCAACGTATGAGATCTAAGAACCCGTCGAACGTCGATACTTTGTTTGGGCAAATCCTTCAATCTTTAATTATTGAGTTTGGAAAATAGAAAAATCCCTAACCGACCAGCAAAACGTTATAGTTTTTGTCCTTAAAATCTATCATCCAACATCCCCAGGGGATGATTTTGGGAAAAGTACCATCATTGATGGCTGAAGTTCCCTTAGCAGAGATGTTTAGTGCATGACATATACCCCAGTAGAGGTTTTTTAGTTGACAAACTGAAAAACAATTTTTTCTTTTTGAATTTGATAGCTAAAGGACCAAAACAACACTACTGTGATGCGCTAAAGCTCAATGTCAATAGGGCAAGTCAGAAAAAGAAAACTAACACTTATCGGTTCCTGTCGAAAATATAATGTCAACTCGGAAATGTTACTCTTTTCATCGGTTGTTGACTTCTCTTTATTGTCTGGTTCATAGGTGGTATGCAAAAAGATTTCTGCATCCGGATATTGTAGCTGCTTATGATTATATTTTCATTTGGGATGAAGATCTTGGAGTTGAACACTTTAATGCTGATAAGTAAATATGGTCTTTTTAGTCTTCATACTTTTCCATTGTGTTAAATTGATGTATAATGTTTATTTATCCCCAACTGTTTTGGGGCCTTCTCTTCACAATAGGTATATTCAATTGGTTAAAAAACACGGTTTAGAGATTTCTCAACCTGGTCTTGAACCCAACAATGGACTGACATGGCAAATGACCAAGAGACGAGGTGACCGAGAAGTTCACAAGTAGGTTTATTGAGTAAATACATAAGTACACTACGGTTTCTTCCAAATCTGTATCATTTGTAACCAACAGGTGTATGTATGTTCATAAACAGAGATACAGAGGAGAAACCAGGATGGTGTAGTGATCCACATTTGCCTCCATGTGCAGCGTAAAAACTCTCTTTCTGCTATTGATCACACACACACACACACACACACAGATATATATATATATATATCTGAACTTGATATTGTCGGGAAATAAAATACTTGGTGACATATTGGCAGCTGGGGGTAACTGGATGGTGAAGGTAGTGCAAAGAAATTGCTTCTACTATCGATTGCGTTGGCACAGATGGGGAGGAATGGGAAGGATCTAATGGAACTAAAATCTCTTATTGGAAATTTGAACATAACTGTCAAATTTTTTACCTTTTCAGTACATCACCAAGGTTCATGGATAAATTGTTTCTCTAGAATGATTTAAGTAACACACAACTGGAAGACCACTAATTGGAAATGTGACCTTTAATTGATGATTAAATGTATCCAAATTAATATATGGCTTAGTTTTGTGTAATAATAGGTAACGGTGAGCTGGAAAGAAAGAATACTGATTATCTCAAGTATGGCTCATGGTCTACATAAAATATGACCTTATGTTAGAGTTATATGTGGAAAAAAATATTTGAATTTTAAATCTGCTAGAATTTTCTGGAGTCTTTCTCAATCAATGTTGATATCCATCAATCTCAAATCTAATGTCTCACCCGTAAAGTGTACAATGATAATGTATGTTATTATTTCTGTTTTTTGTTCAGTTTTGTGGAAATCATGGCTCCGGTGTTTTCTCGTGAAGCTTGGAGATGTGTTTGGCATATGATTCAGGTACTTCTCTATTTTTGGGATACACGACTCAGCATCACCTCTTTCTGTTTTTTGTATCCATTTATTATATTCATTCATATAGCTTGCCAGCACTTGGTTGCTGTTCCAGGGCTCTGTTTCAACCATGTTGTTGATCAGTGCCTCTTTAATTCATATGCTTGCAGAATGACTTGGTGCATGGTTGGGGATTGGATTTTGCTTTAAGGAGATGTGTTGACGTTAGTCTCTCTGTCTTTTTCTCTCTCTTTTGTGTGTGTATGTGTGCGCGCGTGCCCGTTTGCAAGTAAGGGGTTCCCCCGAAGGGAAAAAGGAAGAAAGCCTTTGAGAGAAGTTCTCTTGTTTCAATTATTCAAACTATCTTGTGTAATAACCTCAAGTTCTTGGAGAACCTTGCGATCCTTTCACAAAATTGTCTAATTGCTTTTTGTTTTCCCCTGTAGCCTGCACATGAAAAAATTGGTGTTGTTGATTCACAGTGGATTGTGCATCAAGTTATTCCATCACTTGGAAGTCAGGTTAGTTATTAGTAACTCGTCAATAATCATGTTAGTCATGCTACAGATTCCTATGTTCTGGAGCCGGTTACATTAACTACAGATAAGTTTACCGACGACATACTTAGAGTATAGAAAATGTGATTATTTGCAGTCAATACCATAGATTAGACTTGCATGGTTTGAATAAACAGATAAAAAAATGATTAACCAAGGCCTTAATGTTGTTGAAGTTTGTTTTTTCTGATTCTTAAATTCACCTTTTTAAGCAGCCGACCCTTTTAAATCCATTCACTTCTGTGTTTGTTGATAACAGGGGTTAACTAGCGTTACATTTGGTAAATAATTGCCTGGTTTCTGTTTGTTTTAATGCTCTTTCTGGTTTTTTTGTGTTATTGTCTTTGCACACAATTTCGATAATTTTGCAACTTCTTTTTAAATTCCCAGGGAGAATCTGAGAATGGTAAAGCACCGTGGCAAGGGGTATGTATATCCAGAACTGTGATGTATGTTTGTCTAAATTATATTGTATTCTTGTTTGCCCTCGACTTGAATAACTTGGTTGGCGTATATTTTAGGACATATTCTCTATATATGTTGATTAATCTGCGCTGTTATTTTTATTCTGACAGCTAGTGAAAAGAAAGAACCCTTAATCTTTGTGAGTTAAAAACTTTTTTCTAAGAAGGATTTGGTCCATGAACTACTATATTTTCAGACATAAAGCATCTTGAATTTCGATCTGAGAGTGTGATTTAAGGGAAAAAACAAAACACAAAACTAGCCCAACCATTGCAGTGGCGGACTGAAGAGGGAACTAGTAAAGGAATTATAGTAAAAAACAAGTCAAAATCTTGTTTATAAGTTTTGAAACGCATGTTTCGCTTTCGAAACTTGTTGAATCGCCCATCTTACCTTATCCTGCCCAACCCTTCACAAATTCTATATGTCCCTAAATTCCTTGGGATCATAAAAAAATGGTGTTTTGCTTATTGATAAAAAAACTACTTAGCTTGTGTGTGTGTGTGTGTGTGTGTGTCCAATAGGTACGAGAGAGATGCAAAAAGGAATGGGCTCTGTTCCAAGACCGACTTGCGAATGCGGACAAGGCATATTTTGCTCAGATTGGAAACAATTGAAGCATGGAGGCATATCAATCTTCTTTGTACATTTCTTCTTCTTCTATTTCCTTATTTCTAGTTTTGAGTGTCATTTCAAATGTAGGATAAGAACCCAGTTTTTTTTCTTCTTTTTCCTTTTTATACTCAGTTCTGTGCAAAAATGAGTGTAGTCTCATTAATTTTCGTGTAAACTGTTTAGTAGTACTAAATAGGTTTCTTGACCTTAGGGAGTGATGATACTTTGTCAATTTTTTTTGATCTTTCTTTGTCACTTGCACTATCTCACCACGACAGGACGAGTAGGAATTCACATTAGTTGAAACTTTTGGTCTTATATGAAAATCTTTGGACCCATCTCATTTATATTAGAGAAAATTGAATTTGTGGTCCTATGTATTTTGATTTGGTCCTTCATTTTTTCGAATTTCATTGTTGTAATTTTAGTCAATTATAATTCAGAAGAAAAATATAGTAGATTGAAACTGAAATTTGATTGCACAAAAAATCAAATCGTAAAAATAAAAAGCGTACGTCCAAAAATATAATTTTCTAGATAACTATGATGCTAAAAAAATTATGCTATTTTTCTTCACATTCTGCCTTCGTGCAACCTGTCTTTATTATGTCTATCGAATTGAGTATTCTTTTAATTGGTTGCTGTGTCTATCGAATTGAGTATCAAAACTGAACAATCTCAAATTATTTTTTTCCTAATCTAAATGTTAAACCCCAAATAAAAGTTGAATAAATATATTAAATTCGTTTTAGGCAATAATCAAAAAAATCATACCAAAAGCACCTTAATGTTCATATAACGATTTATGAACTCCTATTTGGCGAGGGTAAATTTTTAGAATTGTAATTGTTAGTTATTTCCCATCGTTTGGATAAAATCTACGAGAGTTGTATGTATGAACTTAAACAATCATATTCTCTTGTACTAGCTTTTGGGGTTGAGTTAGGACCAAATATCAATCTTAACACGATATCAGAGCCAATGTTCCACTGTTATGTGATGAATTGCCCATAATTGGGAAACTTGTAAATTTCACGCTCCAAATTTCTGAACGTGAGGGGGTGTGTTAGTTGTCTCACATCAGTTGGATAAAATGCATAAGAATTGTATATATGGATTTGGACAACAATATCACATTGAGCTAGTTTTTGGGGTTAAGTTAAGTTCAAGTCTCAATATTAACATGGTATCAGAGCTCAAGTTTCACTGTTATGTGTTGGACTGTCCATAGTTAGACCACCTGTTTTGCCCATAGTTGGGCCTTTTGTAAACTTCACGTTCCATATGTTTATTCCTGAGTGTGATGAGGCATGTTAGTTGTCCAAAATCGGTTGGGTAAAATCTCTAGAAGTTCCGTATATGAACTTGGACAATCATCATCCGTTTAGCTAGTTTTTGAGATTGAGTTAGGTAAGACAATCCTCTCATGTTGAGCTAATTTTTGAGATTGAGTTAAATAAAAGTCTCAATATTAATAGTCATCTAGAATTCAATTATCCTTTGAATATATATAGATCAGGTTGACATGTCTCACAAGAGACATGCCATAAATAATTATGTTCACATTCATAAACATAGACTAATTATAAACCGTGGCTTAGCTCCGCTTGTTTCATCTTGGAAATCTCTTGTAGTAGCTAGAGTTCGAGCTCCCATCCTATATATTAGGTATCTAAAAAAAAGATAGACTAATTAAGAAAATAAAATAAAATAATTCACCATTAACCAGAAAAAAATTAATTTGATTTAAAAATCAGGGTAAAATAAATTTAAAGCTCTTTTAATTCATATATTTATATGTTTCTTTTTTTTTTTGATTTCATATATTTATATGTTTCTATTTATGAAGAAAAATCATTATAGGGAACGTTTTGGTTTTGGTTTTGGTTTTGGTTTTGGTTGTTGAACTAAGAAAATAAAAAAAAAATATTTATAGGATCGCATCTTTTGAAGGGTTGGAGTGTAAATTAACAAGAGAACGATGGCAGAAGCGTCATTTCGAGTATCAATCATTTGTCCCGGGCCATGCTGAAGCATCTGTCTCACATTTAGTAGAGAGTAAAGACAAACATCCAACCAACTAAAAGAAAGCGACAAAACGAACGAGAAAGCAAGCCGAGCGGAGCCAGCATCCTCTTTTCTAACTGGCAATTCCATAAATAAAGCAAGAATTCCTTCTTTAAAGATTTGTCATACAAGCAAGTAAAAAGGGAAAAAATACAGCGGCGGCAGCAGCAGTGCCTCTGTGTTAATGTGCGTGAGCTTGGTCTGATAGTTCACCGGATTGAAACTATAGTTTGACTGTGTTGTACGCGTTTTCGGCGGAATTGGCAGTTGGGTTGTTGAGGATTGTTTGGAACAAGCTGCGAAAATGGATGTATCACAGAGCGATGGTGGCAGAATGGAGGGGTGGTTGTATTTGATTCGCTCCAATCGGATCGGGTTTCAGTATCCAAGAAAACGCTACTTCGTTCTTCAAGATCACCTACTCAAGAGCTTCAGATCTGTTCCGATTTGTAATGATGAGGTTTACTTTATTTTCTTGATTTGTCTTTTCAAGCGCTATATTGTGGTACTACTCAAGTTTTGATCCGTTTGTGGCTCTTGCGGCAATTTAGGCTCATTGCCGGAAATTTATGTTTTGTTTGTTTTGCGCTGATAAATTCTGTTCGTCAGAGTGAACTGGAATTGTACAATAGCTGATGGCTTAGAATATTTTTGAATGCCGGGTTTCAAGAATTGTTGAGAAATATTACAGAATATAATAAGGCATGAAACTGAAAGATAAAGTGAGATCTGGAGTTTGTGTGATTGGGTTCAATTGAAAGCTCGGTCCCAGGCGACATAAATTGATTCTCTAGAAACCTAGAGCTATAGAGAACACAAACTCAAACTTGAATCACTACACCTTCGGTGCATCGGCCGTACCTTTACCACATGAGGGAAGTACGTTATTGGATCTTTAGAGCTTTCTTTTGTGGTACCCTTTTAATTATTGGTATTATTTCTTGATTTCGTTTATATCCTACACCTAGTACGTTGACGAAACACATCACATCACTATTCAAGTAAGCAACTCTCTTAGTATTGCTAAATTCAGTTTGTATAGCCATTTTGTTACGTGAATTATAATTGCACGTGAAATACATGTGAAATTTGTATCTTGGATTGGTAAATATTTACGAGTTACCATAATTATCATGTTAACTCCGAGAGCGTGCTTGTAAGAACTATGCTACTGTCTCCTAGTGCTTGTGCAACTATTACAGGTTGATTGGCCATTACTTTCTGAATAGAAAAGCATCTTTATCTGGAAGAATGTAGAATCATTTTAGAGTTTCTCAATTACGTGAAAGCTTTCTATAGGATCTTTGACAGTATGCAGTGGATGTTGTCGTTCTTATTTCAATCTTGTCCATTCCTTGGTAGATTTTGAGAATCCAGTCATTATAGTTATTTGGTTGAAAATCGAGTTTCTCAAGAAGATACAGTGGTTATGTATATAGGTGCACTTAAAAGATGGGAATTGGGAAATCTGGAGGCAAGTTAGAGAAGCACGATGGAAACTGGTCCACTAACCTTATATATTGTAAATTTTTCTAGAGGAATCTAACTGATGGTGGTTATATATTTTTGGGCCGATAAAATGGATAAGCTGCAGTTTTATTGTCTTGCATTTGGTTTCAATGGAGGCTGCATATCGTCTCAACTATCAACAAAATATGCCCTTTAGAAACTGATTTGGGTTGTCCCTGATAGTTACCTCCAATTTCAGTGGTTATATGAATGTTTATGTATTTCTGTTGAGGTACTGGGCATACCATTGGTTTTGGCTTATACCAATCAGAAGGTAAACCGCTTAATTACATGGCATAAAATTGTTCTCAGATGTCAATGATGAAGTAAATATAAGTACGAGGTTCATAAAAACTTTTGTGCATATCATATCTTAATTATTTTTTGTTTATACTGACTGCATTAACTGACTAATCCCAGTCTAACTTTTCTGAAGGATCCTGTTAGAAGTGCAATTATTGATTCCTGCATAAGGGTGACTGACAATGGGAGAGAGAGCATTCAAAGAAAGGTAGATACACAGAGCCATGGTTGCTTGTGGAAATGTTCCATTTGTAGTTTATTTTACCTACTGCATGCACCATAACAGAATGAGAGAGATATTCCCGTTTGAATTGTGTGAATATCACTTTCTTGCTACAATTTTGTGCTTTGCAGGTCATTTTTGCTTTCACTCTGTACAACACCACTAATCCCAACGATCAACTGAAGGTGTGCAATATCTCTTCCCATTTGATCCTGTTGATTGTGAGTCAATATAATTAGAAAGGCTTTGTAATTTGTAGTTAGGAGCAAACAGTCCAGAAGAAGCTGCAAAATGGATTCATTCCTTCCAGGAATCAGCTTTGAAGGTCAAAACTGCTCTTTCGATTGTTCGCCAAGTTATTGTGTATGACAGAATTTGATAAATCTCCAATCTATGCAGCCAGATCAGAATCAAAGGAATTTTGACTTTTCTGGGAGTGAACCAAGGTCATTGAGGTATAAATCTAAGTTAGAAGTGCTTGATTGTCGATCCTGTGGAGTTGGTCCCACGTGCTTAGGCTAAATTTTTTTTGTCAATAAATAAATAAAAGATAAGAGGTGAAAATACAAGCTTAACTCAATATATCAAAATGAGTAGCATCTGGGTATAAGATTTGTAAGCACATAAGAACTTGAATCCGAATCTTCCTAAACACAGCCTCCACAGAAGGGTGGTCTTACCATCCCGCGCAGACCACACATTATAATCCATACACGAAATGCCTAGAACCCAAGCCCGTGTGATATGAAATCTGCCACGGGATGCTTTCTTGAACACTTCAAAGTGTTGCTTACTGTTGTCATAAAAATGTGCTTAGGGTGATTTTTAAATAGAAAGTAGGTTACTCATGATTTTCAAGAACAATTGACAGTGTGTTTAAATTTTTTAATTATTGTTGACATGAAAATTGAGTTTCAGTCTATATTCCATGTAGGCTAAACTGTTCCTATAAGAATTCACGATCTATAAACTGGAGTATCTGTTCATCCTCTGTCAGTGATATTATGACATCTGATGTGGTTGCACCATCACCCTGGAAGATTTTTGGTTGCCAGAATGGTATGGGTTAAGCAATACGTGTCCTGCTATGCAGCCGGCTAAATGCCTTGTCTAACAACAAAAAAATGCAGGTCTAAGATTATTTAAAGAAGCCAAGGATAAAGAATTTCAAGGGCAGGTTGGTTGATTTTATGAATCTACTAAAGTCTTCAAAACTGTCTTTATTTACAACCATTTTCATGTTTTGCAGTGGGATGATCATCCAGCAATAATGGCTGTCGGTGTAGTTGATGCAACTTCTGAGGCTATTTTCCAAACCCTGATGTCTCTCGGTCCTTCAAGATCAGAGTTAGTTAAAAGACAATATTTGATGGACCATATCCTCGCCCATGAATGCATGCATGCACACATGTGTGTTTGTTTGTGTGTTTATTATACAGACCCACAGAGACATATATTTATGGAGAGATCATTTTTATTAATTTATTTGTAACCTTTGTTGATTCAGCATTGGAAACCTGTGAGAGAGTTTTTGAGGAATTTACTTCTCTAGAAAATTTTAACTTCAAAAAACACGGATCACTAAACATGTATCAAAGATACACAAATTACCTTCCTAAGTGAAGCATTTGACAATAAAAATTTTGTTTTAGGGTAACCATACCTGCCTTCCCCTATTTGCTTTGGATGGCTTAGCCTTGATGAATTTGATGTCTTCAGTTGTTGAGTTATATATTATTCAATAAATGTCAATTTGTTAAATCCAGTTGATGTATATCCTTTGTTTTAACTGTTTATGTTTACTCTGTGCAGATGGGATTTCTGTTTCTATAAGGGTTGTGTGATCGAACATGTTGACGGTCATACCGATATAGTTCACAAGCTTCTACATCGTCATTGGCTTCCATGGTATGATTCTTATCTCTGTCTGCATGAAAACTGTTCCTTTTAATTGTTTTCAAGTGTTTATACGCATCAAGCTTGTTGCAGGGGCATGAAGCGAAGAGATCTTCTGTTACGGCGTTATTGGCGAAGGGAGGATGATGGTACCTATGGTAATGCAGTAATGCTAGAGTTTGCTGAAATTGAACAAACACTACTTATGATTTCAATTGTTCTAAATTTTTTTCCCTGCAGTGATCCTGTACCATTCAGTCTTTCACCGGAAGTGTCCACCTCAAAGGGATTATGTACGCGCCTGCCTTAAAAGTAATGTATGTTTTTCATGTGGAATTGATGGTCATTTATATCATGAATTTTAGCACTAAAATTCAGGGATATATTAGCTGGTATGTTTGGCTCAGAATGTGCTGAAATGTTTCCTGTATATGCTTTACTCTTCATGTTACTTGCCAGAAATACATAATGCATACCATGGTACTGACAAGCATGAATGACTTATCATGGTCCCTGCAATTTGTTGGCTTACATCTGCTGCCTCATGACTATTTTATTGTTTCTTGTTGTAGTTTCTGATCCTATTGTCTCACTGTCATCTGTGCTCCTTGTATATTGTTTTATAGTTTCAATTCCGTGTTAAATCCAAAATGCTTGCGGTTTGAACTTGGATGACTAGGGATGATACTATGTATTCCTCACAGGTGGAGGGTATGTTATATCTCCGGTGAATGAAGGAAAACGTTCAGTAGTGAAGCACATGCTTGCTATTGATTGGAAATACTGGAAATCATATATAAAGACCTCATCAGCCAGATCTATTACAATAAGCATGCTGGGGAGACTTTCTGGTGTGCTCCTTGTCTTTGTTTGCTTGTAGTTTGAAAATGGTTTTTCTGAAGTCTTCACAGTTCCAATTCTGATTTCAGAATTTCGATTTTACAACTTTTTGTGTGCTCATGCATATCTTTAAGGTGTTTGGTTTTCTTTAGATGCTGGATATATAAGGTATCATTGTTTTCATATAATGAAGAGGATGACCGAATCAATGCAATAACAGAAATTTTGAAACAAAAATTGCTCAAAGTCAAACTCTAGTCATTAAGCAAGATTCCCTTTTTTTTTTTTTTTTTTTTTTTTTTTTTTTTTTTTTTTTNATCCTGATTTCTCATCAAATGAGTTGATGAGCAGCAATAGCTTACAGCAGAGTAAAAATGAACTGAAGGTTGAAGTTGGAACTTGGCAGGAAAATGGGAATAGTAAGGAGGATGTGGAGGAAGAAATTGTTAAGACACCTTCTGAACATTCAAGTCTAATGGGATTACATGATGCTGCAGATGAATTTTTTGATGTCTCAGAACCACTGGAGTATGAGCAGTCAGAAAATGGTTGGCCTTCTGACTTTGGTCCCGAAATTTACTCACAGGTACCACTGACTTGCTATCACTATTGCATATTGTTTTGTTGAAGGATGGAATTTTGTTGGGTGCATTTACTAATGAGCAGAATATGTTAAATTCAGAGGCTACCAGTTGTGTCTCAAGTGCACACCTCTCAGCCCCTTGGTATAAAACGACATAAATGGAAGCTAGATATGGCTGTTGGCACAATGTTTTGTAAAATAAATTTTAGGTACAATTTTTTATATCATATGTGAAAGGAAACAACTCCTGAATGGACGATTTCAATCTGCTGGATATCAGGGATATAATTCTCTGTCAAAAGAAAAAGAAGTGCTGAATTTTTTTACTTAATTATTCAGGCTGAGGGTTACTTTACTGTTAATAAAAGAGAGGATTTTCCAATCTTTGTTTTAAATGCTACCCTTAGAATTCTCTCCCACTCTTATTTTTCTAAAAATATATGTTACTTACTAGTTGAGTGTTTCAGGATACACGTCAACCCAGACTATCAACTGCTGCCGTCTTTGTGAAAAAATTGCATGATCTTGCAGGTTTGTACGAAACTCATTTATTTGAGTAATTTTTTCCACTTACCCCGCTTCACAGTAGAGTGATGAAGTTTGATCTAAGGTTCTGAACTTAATGAGATTGAGATGTTGTTGTTATAGTTCAAAAAAAGGGTTATGCTGATTTGCATGAGATATCAAGGGAAGACAGTCTGTCATGCAACTATGGATCCACCCTTCCAAATGATTCTACCTGTAATTTGCTCTGTAGTTGGACAGAAACAGATCCTTCGACATTTCTGATTCGTGGAAAGACATATTTGGATGACAGAAAAAAGGTGATCCTCCCTTTTGAATTTCAACATTGATTGACATATCACTGTTCGTTACTCGTCACGTGGAGCCTTTTCTGTGTTTGGTTCTAATTTTACCATTATTGTGTATCTCCAAGATGACAATGGACTGCAGTTATCTTTTTCCATTGAAATCAAAAAAATTTAAGGTCCATTACGCACCTAAAAAATAAAGCCATTCGGTTTTGGTTGCTTATTTGTTTTTAGAATCATGTACATAAATCC
The DNA here is from genome assembly GCF_012295235.1 of Primulina huaijiensis. Taxonomy (NCBI): domain Eukaryota; kingdom Viridiplantae; phylum Streptophyta; class Magnoliopsida; order Lamiales; family Gesneriaceae; genus Primulina; species Primulina huaijiensis. The sequence goes on along the minus strand of NC_133319.1, from coordinate 4,461,515 downwards.
TAATTTACATATAATTTACCATATTTCAAACTTGTTACCAACTCCTGAACTTTCTTTTGTATTTGTGTCTGACATCCTCAATCAGAGCTTTCATCAGTTGTCTATGTAGTACTGGCTTTTATGTATAGTCTGAATGAAGTACTTTTTTAGGAATAAAATTGTGTGGATTGGGTTTATGGTAATTTTTCGTATGGTTCACCCCAGATTAAGGCGAAAGGTACATTGATGGAAATGGTAGGTGCTGATTGGTTGAGATCTGACAAGCGAGAAGATGATCTTGGAGGCCGTCCTGGGGGTATTGTTCAGGTCTTGACATTATTAGAACATATCTCTACAGTTTATATTCTCTAGTAAACTTTTTGTAATCATTCACTTGTAAAAGTTGCACATTGATCTCTGAAGCTGAAAAAGAGGTTTCTTATGTTTACCATGCAGAAATATGCTGCTAAGGGGGGGCCCGAATTTTTCTTTGTCATAAACATACAGGTGAATCAAGCTTCTATCATTTTAAACGAGTTCTCAGTTGTCCTTGCGTAATACTTGCGAAATATTTGGTTGGACTAGGTCCCAGGTTCCACGACATATAACCTTGCTTTGTACTATATGATGAGCATTCCTTTGGAAGATGCTCCTTTGCTTGAAAGTTTTGTCAATGGAGATGATGCTTACAGAAATCCAAGATTCAAGCTCATACCATACATCTCCAAGGTCAGTGACCTGGTTGTCAGTGTGAGACATAACTGCACTCTCTTCTGATTGAATAAAGCAAGTAACATGAGTTTACTCCAGATCCTTGTATTTCAGACCTGATGGTGCATTTTTCAAATACTGTTTTCTGAACTTCATTTTCGATTTTCTTTTGTATGTCTTATGTGCATTCTTCAATACTGTTTTCTTAATTCCATTTTAACTTACTGGCAACTTCATCCCTTTGGTTGGTGGTTATGTTGGTTGATCATATCTCGAAGAACTTGTGTAATGTTGAGGTGATGTTTTCATACAGAAGCAATCTAACTTATTGGACATTGTATTTAGGTGATTTATTTGTAAACAGTATGCTTAAAATAATTTGAATTATCAGTGGTTCCTTTCCGTAGACCTTCTCTTTTCGTGAATATTTTACCCTGCTTTCATCTAATAATTTCTCCACCAAGTTCTTTTCTTTCATTCTTGATCGAGAAAAACCACAAGAGAATTGTATCCTATTTACAAAAGGCTAGGAGTTATGCAAATCTCACTGATCATGATATTTGTTTCTCAGGGTTCATGGATAGTCAAACAAAGCGTCGGAAAAAAGGCATGTCTGATTGGCCAAGCACTAGAAATTAATTATTTCCGTGGGAAGAACTACTTGGAGGTATAGTGTTTGGGACTACAAGAGTTTTCTATGCATTTTCATTGCATGGGGTTGTTTACGAACTTGATCCCCTTATTCATTTCCTTAACATGACCATTCTTCAACATAAATAAGGGCTCTATGTACATACTAATTAGTTCTCTTAGTCTTACTTAATTTACATCTTTGAGCACCTGATAAATTGATCTTGGTTGGGTAAATGCCTCAATTCTTAATATATTATCTCCTTTTTCTCAATTTTAAAGTAATTAATGAATTAGCTATAACTTTTGCCATCTGCAACATCTTTACCTTAAAGTCTGCTGGTAGCACAAAACGTGTCAACCGTCCAGGCAAAAGAATAGTCGAGACATTACTTTTTAGGCCTTTGGTGCGATGATTTCAAGAGACTTGTTCCATCAAAAGTGGGATATTCTAATGATAGTTCTGTTTCTTTCTTCCACATCTATGTGTCTGCATGACATGTTGATCTCTTGTCTACAACATAACACTATAGCCGCTATGTCCAATTATTTCAGCTTGGGATTGACATTGGCTCGTCCACTGTTGCACGAGGTGTGGTCAGCCTTGTTCTCGGTTACCTGAACAATCTGGTCATTGAGATGGCATTTCTAATACAGGTAAACTATCTGCAACTCTCGCATAATGTGTGCTAGAAAGTCGTGTATCAAAATGAAATTTTCAAATAACTATTATTTCACCCATGTGTGCTCGTTGCTGTTGCGTTATTCAACCCAGCCATGATTCTGATGATATTTTCTGGCACGCAGGCTAATACACCAGAAGAGCTACCGGAGTATCTCATTGGAACATGTCGTCTCAACCATTTGGACGTCTCTAAATCCATACTAGTGAAACCATAAACCTGAGTAAATGAAACTACATGTTAATTCATTAGCAAGTCCCGGTACCCTCCAAAAGCAGCTTGTTTTGATTTGCAAAGAAAATTTAAAGATTGCTGACAGAAGAATGAATGAACGAATGCAGATGGCGGTGTTCTTGCTACCTATAATTCTTTCATTACACCAACTGGAATTATTATATTTTGGTTGTCCATATGCAGGGGCCAAATAAAATATAATATGTTTCCATGTCTTGCCAGAGACTTCATATTATACTTGGAGACTTCATATTATACTTGGATTGGAATTTTAAGATATACTTGTAGTTGTTATTATGAACATGTGAAAACCAATTACAGCATGCCACGTGCCATGAGTACATAAAGTAGTGAAGGCTGTCTGTCTACTAAAATTGGACAGAGGTAAATTGCAAGACTCCTTTCTTACTTTTAAGTTGTCACTGGTTGGTTGTGACTGCACTGACTGGGCAGTACCCTTAGCCATCCATCAATCGACACGTGAATATTAATTTACCTTTTTTAAAAAAAAATGAGACATGATTCAAAGTTTTTGACTCTCCTCTCTCTCAAACCCACCATGGTTGAGTGGTAATTCAGATATAAACTTCGCTGAAATCTCCCGGATCTCCGCCACCAACTCTGAGTCCGACACCAACTCCATGGTTGGTGGCATTTTGTGAATTTTGCCCCTTCTTTTTTGCTCTTTTTGAACCCACCAAGTTCAAGAAAATTACAAACTTAGCGGTAGATTAACTGTATAACGAGTAATTTTTAAATAAATCAAAACTTTTACTTGAAATTTCAGCTTTTCCTTTTTTTTTTCTTTTTTTTTTTGCTCTAGTATATATAATATTTGTATTTGTAACTTCTTTTGCTTTAACAATAAGTAGGTTATGTATGCAAAATTCATCTATGTGACCATCCATTGATCTATGTGACCATCCATTCGAATATCATCGCACGGTCTCTGGTCATCTATACTCAAATTTTGAACAAAGGTCAAAGATTTCATCTTTTGTAGTGTCAAACCAATCTATATAATCTTTTTCTCGCATCATCGTCGGATTTGCTCAGTTGAATTGGATCATACACTGATCTCATTATTTGGTTTTTCAAACACCTTGTCAGATACATGACCACCAACACCACTATCACTATCTTCAAAAGTAGAGTTTACTATATTTCTCACATTTTCATCAATCTTTTCAAAATATAATAGTTGGATAAAACAATGACATCTATACAGTTAAAATCATCAAAGTATGCTTACACAAAATTCTCATTGTCTCAACTTTATGACAGCTATACTTTATTTCTTGATTTTGTTTATCGAACACCACATAACTCACCCTGGAGTGTTCATCATGAGATTTTACTTTCAACTTTCACATCGATCCAATTACAATCATTACCAAAATCAGATGACGATTCAAAAAATTTGCAATTGAAGGAATTAACCAATTCCATTTCAAATAACTGATATATGGAAATCTTGTAAACATTAGCAACATAAATCAACAATGGACTATTTTTCAAAATCTGTGCAAGCTTACCAAGATAACGGGTATCTCATTCTCCTGTCATTTATTTTGAATCTTTGCATAATTCATCACAAATTTATACAAAGAACTCATTTTGTTATCTGCCTTTTTTTTAACCATATTTGTGGCCTCACTCATCGAAGTAGCTAAAAGTCTCACACTAACCTTTCATTACTAAAAGCATGCAGTGGCTCAATTTTCCCTAAGTTTATACTTCTCATTTAGCCATTTATGACATCCAAATTATATGTTTTAATCATATTTCTCCACGCAACCTCAAATTTATCTTCAGAATCACAATTTAAATCCTCAATTGCCATTTAAACTCCCAAAGTGCAAAAGAGCATCTTGATTTATATGCCACTGACATGAACGATGATGTGATTGTGGAAAATTGTTTCAATGGCATTCATCATGTCTTGATATTAGTTTGAAAATATAGTTTGAGGTTGTTTTCTAATCATAGAATAAAAAAATAATGTAAACAACTATTCAAAAAAACTTTCAGTTTCATCCCACAAAAAGATAAAGACAAACATCACATTCTTCATGTTGTGATTTATACCAAAAAAAAAAAGATCACATATCAAATTATACTTATTTGTTCAATATGTTGTATCAATCAACGAGATATCATCAAAATATTCATAATCAACCGCACATATTTAATCCCTAAAGAAAAAGTTCATCACTCTATCATCATCATCCAATTGCACGTTCAAATAAAAAAAATTTTCCTTATTCGCCTTATTTATAAAATATTGAATAAGTGTAGTGGCATCTCCATTCTCAACTTTGGTATGTTTTTTCAACCGACTTATATGATCATAGGGGTGGGTACGGTACGGTATATCGTATCGAACTACGGTACCGTATACCGTACCGTAAATATCGGTATGGAATTTTTCTATACCGATACCGGAAATTTGGTATAAAATTCGGTATACCGAATTTTCGATATGAAAAAGTTCATACCGGATACCGTACCGACACCGAAAATTTTGTCGGTATACCAAAAAAATGTCGGTATAACGAAATATTTTCGGTATACCGACATTTTTTCGGTATATCAAACTTAAATATTAAAAAAATAAAAAAAATTATTTTCGGTATTTCGGTATATACCGGAAAACCGAAAAAAAAAAATAATTACGTACCGATACCGATACCGATACCGAAAATTTCGGTACTGGAAATTTTCAGTATATCGATTTTTTCGGTAATTTCGGTATTTTTTCGGTACGATATTTCGGTATTTCGATATTTCAGTATATTTTCCCACCCCTATATGATCATATACATCTTTTCTAATAAAACCTAAATTTTCAAGATCACATGCTTCATTTTCCATAAAAGATTAAACAATACTATATACAGAAATTTCAGCTTTCACCATAGCTTCTAGAGTAGACTTTGTTGTAATTGATATATTGCGTGCTGATCTTAACAAGTGAGTTTGATCAGATGCAAACATCTTATGGTTATGCTCCTCCAGAAATCTACTCACTCTCCTCCATTCACCCTCTTTTTTCCTTGCAATCTTTAGTTGGCTTTACAATTAGTTCTAGTGACCGGCTTTTTATAAATTGCAATCTTTTTACTAGATCTTTTTCATCTTTTGAACCTTCGACATGAACAATTAAATTTCTTCGATTGAATTTCAATGCTATACCACGAGGACATTAGGCAATTACGCACCAAAACCAATATATACGTGAGAAAAACCCACAATACTGTTTGAGCAATATTATTAATAATAAGAAAAAACTTTATCAAAACTTATTATTCAACCATCTTGCTTTATTCATAGTATAGATAATAAATTACAAAAAGACAACTATCGTCGTCTTTTTTATAATAGTGTACATGCATGTGCAAATATAAATATTATAAATTACAATATAAAATTGTAAACATATATAAATATGTATCCAATTATTAAAAATTAAATTAATATTGATCCCAAAACATGGAGTGAGACAATTCTCGTATAATAACCATATAATTAATCACGAGTTCATGATTTGCGGAAAATTAAGCATTTGGACCATGCATGGATATGAGCAATTATTCAAACGTTTCTACAAGAGATTTAGTAAATCGTAATCATAATAACAAACGAAAATGTATCAAAAAAATTTAGGGAAAATATTTTTTTTAATTCGTCTTTTTTTGTTTTGGTCAACTAATCTTAGTACAATGTCTTCTGAATTTCGGCTATTTTAATTCATCTGCAACCGAAATATTCAATTTTCGCCAAAAAATACATTGATTGGATGATTATTAAATCACATTTTGGTGTCATGGTAATTGAACGGTTATAGTGGAATACATAGAATTTGTAAAGTTTGTTTGATTTGTTCGACTTTGTTTATATTAAATTACTTTCAAATAAATTGGTTTTCCTTCTAAATCAATAAATCTACAAATTTTTGGTACATTTAGCTTAAATCACCATCTAATCAGTACGTGTTTTCTAATATTAAAAAAAAAACATTTCGGTGGTAGATAGATTAAAATAGCAAAAAATTCTGAAGTTATTGTATCAAGAGACAAAAAATTGAAAATTAGTAGATTAAAAAAAAACAAATTACTAAACCAAAAAAATGTTATTTTCCTAAAAAATTATAATATTGTAACAAGATATATGAAGAATATATTTTGCGAGTAAAGAGAGTCCAACCGGAATAATATAAGATAAAGCAAAATCCAACAAAGAAGGAAATATAATAGGTCATTGATTCCTGATAGAATTTTAATCCTGTGCAGTTCTAACCAAAACCTATATATACCCTACGCCCACTCACGTAAAAACCTCGTACAATATTACAGCTGCAAGAAATTAAAACTGACGACACCCGATTCAATTTTCCGGCAAGGAAAATCAAGCATGGACTCAACTCGCGATATATTCAAAGATCGTGTCACGATCAGAGCCACCTATAATAACCTCTTCAAGAGACCGGACTCCGAAAGAGAGTTTCTGGAGTCGATCATCGCTGACGTCCATGATGGCTCGGTACGCATGTACGGTCATCCTATGGTAGTGGCGAGCTTTATGAGCCGACAGTTGTTTTTGAGAAGCTATCCTTTTACCAGAGAAGAAGATTACAAAAAAACGATTGGATGCTTCAGTTGTTATAAGGCAGAGGAGGTGGATGTTGTGAGAAAAAGAAACTCCAATGGTGGTGGGGTGAAGTGCGCACGGTTGAGGAGGGCTAAGAAGGTGGCTTGCTCCGCCTTGAAATCGATTTTCCATCATGTGGTCACTGCCTCGCACTGCCAAAGATCTGTAGAACCTTCCTTATGGTTTTAGGATTTTCTTGATTAATCTTGATCGAGGAAATTGATGGATTGATGTAATCTGTGCATGCTAGATATTTGCACGTGGGTTTGAAGAGTTAGATTGAGTCTTATTTTATTTTAATCGAATTTTTTTAATCTGTGCTAGATAATTGCATGTGGGTTTGCAAATTTACTCGCCGATTGTCGACAAAATCTGCTTACCAAACTTTTTTAAATTCAACTTTTTTTAACATTCTTGGAAGATATTTTCTTTTTGTCGATTGGAGATTGTAGGGAGGCAGTGTGAGATTGGCCATCTTTTTATGAGAGTCCAATCGTCTGAGGGCTTTACTGAGTTTGTGAATAATAGATTCAAAGAGAAGAATCATCCATCCCGTATATGATTTAGCACTAAGGATGTTTATCTTGTTTATATTTAGAAATCAAAACTTTCGAATATTGTTAATAAAAAATAATTATAAACTAATAGATAAAAATCCTAGTGAAAATGAATATTTAACTGTACAGATATATATGTAATGGGTTTTAAAATTACAAGACTGGATAATTTTTCAAATTCAAATTTTTTTTATATCGATATATATAAAAACTAACTAGATATAGTTTGATACTTGCCTAGCTAGGCATGGGTACAATTTATGTTCGTGTAAATTCTTCTCGGGAGACTTGGTGAATGATTTTTGGTGAGCTATTTCGATAAAACCCAAATATTAAAGCTAATAAAAGAGATAACTAACGTCATCTTTCTTAAAATATAGTGTAGGAGTGTAAATATAAATATTATAATAAATTATATTATAAAATAGTACCGTAAATATGAATCTGGTTAAAATGTGAAAAATATTTGTGTTGAAAATTATAATGTTGAATGTTGAAAATTAGGTGTTGAATGTTGAAAATTAGTGTGTGATGATGTATGTAATGATGAAATATATTTTTGGATTATTTGTAAAGAAATCCTATAAATAGGTCTTCATTTGTAAAGATTTGAGACAATTGAGTTGAGAGAAAAATATTATAAAGTGTGTAGTGTGATAATTTTGAGAGTTTGAGATTTTTACTTTTTACCGTAAATTTTTACTTTTTCACAACACGTTATCAGCACGAAGCTCTAAAAGTCCTCCATATTTTTCCAAGCTCCAAAACAGAAGAAAAAGGTAACAAAAGTAATAATATTTATTTTACTGTTTATTTATTTATTGTTTATATATTTAATATATAATATAGTGTTATAACAAAATAAATTTTTCAAAAACTTGTTATAAATCCTGGGAGGATGTTAAGACGACATCCCACACTCCCGGTAAGGGATACGACAAGTATAAAAGTCTATAAGGTTTTTAAACAAAATATCTTATGACACCTCATTATAATATTGTGATATGATATACATAATTATTTAAAACATTACTAATATTATATACACCATATTATTACCATAAAATTATACAAATACATACATTTATTTTCTTGTACACCAACGGTCATAAACGGTAACAAAACGGCTAGTTTTTGCCCTATAAATATGATCTCACAAACAAATTCAATCACTCCAACTTTCTCTTCTTATCTAAAATTATTCTTCATCAAATTTTTGAAGAAAAAAAAAGATGGCTTTCACAAAGTTATTTTTAATTATTTTGATTATAATACTCACGAATCTTGTATTTATCGGAGAATATCTTCCTCATGTGTTTTCTTTATTTTTACGAATGCTTGTATTTGTTGTTTATCCATTACTTTGTATTGCAATATTCATTAACTAATAAAATGCATCATAATTTTTTTTAGTACCACCATGTCAGACTTGACAAAGCTCGAATTTGTTGCGCTCAACATCACTGGAAAAAATTATATGCCATGGACTCTCGATGTAGAAATGCATCTTGAGTCATTATGTCTAAGCGAGACCATTAAAGAAAATGGTATATCTTCATCACAAGAAAAAGCAAAAGCTATAATATTTTTGCGTAGACATCTCGATGAAGGTTTAAAATGTGAATATCTTATCGAAAAAGATCCCATGGCTCTGTGGAAAGGATTGAAAGAAAGATTCGAACATATAAGGGAAGTTATACTTCCGACCGCCTGGGATGAATGGAATACGTTGAGATTCCAAGATTTTAAAAAAGTCAGTGATTACAATTCGGCGATGTATAGAATAATCTCGCAACTAAAATTTTGTGGACATGAGGTTACAGAATCGGAAATGCTTGAAAAAACATTTTCCACATTTCACGCATCAAATATAACTCTACAACAACAATATAGAGTGCGTGGATTTGCGAGATATTCTGAACTCATCGCCTGTCTCCTTGTGGCGGAAAAGAACAACGAGCTGTTAATGAGAAATCATCAGGCACGACCCACTGGTTCAACGGCATTTCCTGAAGTAAATGTCGTAAGCAAAAATGAATTTAAACCTGGAAACCAAAATCAAAGTTATAGACAAGATTTTGGTCGAGGACAAAATCGAGGTCGTGGTCGTGGTCGTGGACGTGGACGTGGACGTGGAAGTGGTCGTGGTCGTGGACGCGGCCGTGGTTTTGAAAATAATCGAGATAGTTATTTCTATAACTCATCTCAAAAGAACGTCCCAAACCACCCACCGAAAAGGCATCAAGAGAATATGAGTGTTAATGAGAATCACTCAAAAAGATTTGAAAGTTCTTGTTTCAGATGTGGTACTCCAGGACATTGGTCCCGTATTTGTCGAGCCCCTGAGCACCTTTGTAAACTTTATAAAGAATCAATAAAGGGGAAAGAAAAGGAGACCAACTTTACTGAACACAGTGAACCTTTGAGTGGTTCAACTCATTTTGATGCTGGAGATTTTCTGATTGATTTCTCAGATAATGATCAATTTGATGGTGGAATAAATATGTAAAATATTTTATTTTTTATGTATTCGTATGATAATGTTTTATAGTGTGTTATATTGTATTGTATTTTATTATCAATAATTTTATTTCATTGCGTATTTTTTTGAAGTTCAAATATGGAAAATGCTACGAACCAAGCTGTAGTTTGCATACCTGATAGTGGTACAACGCACACGATCCTCCGGGATAAAAGATATTTCTTGGAACTAAAACCAACAAAAACAACGGTGAATACAATATCAGGTCCTGTAGACTTGATTAAAGGATGTGGTAAAGCACAATTTTTGTTACCTAATGGTACAAAATTTTTGATCAATGATGCTTTATATTCACCACAATCGAAAAGAAATTTGTTGAGTTTTAATGATATATATTCCCATGGGTATGATACTCAAACCATGAATGAAGGGAATGAGAAATATATGTGTCTTACCACATATAAATCAGGAAAGAAATATGTGATTGAAAAACTACCAATGCTTTCTACTGGATTGCGTTATACACATATAAGTCCCATTGAATCAAACATGGTAGTTGATAATTCTTCAATATTAACCAATTAGCATGATCGATTAGGACATCTTGGTTCAACAATGATGCGAAGAATTATAGAAAGTACACATGGTCATCCGCTGAAAGATCAGAAGATCTTTCAGAATAATAAATTTCAATGTAAAGCATGTTCTCTTGGAAAACTTATTATAAGACCATCACCAGCCAAAATCCAAACTGAATCACCAATGTTTCTTGAACGTATTCAGGGTGATATTTGTGGACCAATTCATCCACCATGTGGACCATTCAGATACTTTATGGTATTGATTGATGCCTCCAGCAGATGGTCACATGTATGTTTATTGTCAACTCGAAATGTTGCATTTTCAAGATTACTTGCTCAAATAATAAAATTGAGGAATCAATTTCCCGATTATACAATCAAGAAAATTAGACTTGATAATGCTGGTGAATTTACTTCCCCGACTTTCAATGATTATTGTATGTCTATGGGAATCATTGTTGAGCATTCTGTTGCTCATGTACATACACAGAATGGATTGGCTGAATCATTGATTAAACGTCTGCAAATGATTGCTAGACCAATGATTATGAAAACAAAGCTTATTTTACATGCCGCTGCATTAATTCGCATCAGACCAAGTGCATATCATAAATATTCCCCATTGCAGCTTGCATTTGGTAAAGAACCAGACATTTCTCATCTGAGAATTTTTGGATGTATGGTGTATGTGCCTATTGCACCACCTCAACGAAAGAAAATGAGACCTCAAAGAAAGATTGGAATTTATATCAGTTATGATAGTCCATCAATCATTCGATATCTTGAACCTCAGACAGGCGACGTGTTCACAGAACGTTTTGCTGATTGTCATTTTAATGAGGAAATCTTCCCAATGTTAGGGGTAGACAAGAAACATACCAAAAACGAAATTACATGGTATGTATCATCATTGTTAATCTAGATCCAAGAACACAACAATGTAAAAAAGATGTACAGCAAATTGTGCACTTGCAAAGAATAGCAAATCAAATACCAGATGCATTTACAGATACAAAAAGTGTAACCAAATCATATATACATGCTGTAAATGCTCCTGCTCGAATTGAAATTCCAAAGAAACAAATTGAACAAAGTCATGATGTCGTAAAATGCCTGAAGCTTGGAAGGCCAGTCGGTTCCAAGGATAAAAATCCTCGAAAAAGAAAATTCTTAGAGAAACACAATGATCACAAAATAGAGAATGATGTTCCTGAAGAAACACATGATGATGAAAATGTTCTGTCAGAACCACAAACTGACGAGAATCATGAAATCTCTATCAATTATATTAATACTGGAAAAATATGGAACCGAAAAGATATACAAGAAATAGATGATATATTTTCTTATAATGTGGCAATCGACATCATAAATGATAATGAAGATCATGAACCAAAATCTTTTGGTGAATGTAAAAATCGGCAGGATTGGGTAAAATGGAAAGAAGCCATCCAGGTTGAATTGGATTCGCTCAATAAACGTAATGTTTTTGGACCTATAGTCCTTACACCTGAAGGTGTAAAACCTGTTAGATACAAATGAGTTTTTATTCGAAAGCGAAATGAGAAAAATGAAATAATAAGATATAAAGCTCGACTTGTTGCACAAGGTTTTTCTCAAAGGCCTGGAATTGATTATGAAGAAACGTATTCTCTCGTGATGGATGCAATTACGTTTCGGTCTTTGATTAGCTTGGTGGTATCTGAAAATTTAGAAATGCATCTTATGGATGTTGTTACAGCTTACTTATATGGATCACTTGATAGTAATATATATATGAAAATCCCTGAAGGATTTAAGATGCCTGAAGCACAAAGTTCAAAACCCAGAGAATGTTATTCTGTGAAATTCCAAAGATCATTATATGGGTTAAAGCAATCTGGCCGAATGTGGTATAATCGGCTAAGTGATCATTTGATGAAAAAGGGATATGTAAATAATTCAATATGCCCTTGTGTTTTCTTTAAGAAAACAACATCCGGATGCGTAATTATTATTGTATATGTTGATGATTTAAACATCATTGGAACGAATAATGAAATTCATGAATTTGTGTCATACTTGAAGGAAGAATTTGAAATGAAGGATCTTGGAAACATCAAGTATTGTCTGGGTTTACAAATTGAACAAAAAGAATGTGGAATATTTGTTCTCCAGAAAAATTATACAGAAAAGATCCTTAAACGTTTTAATATGGATAAATCAAATCTTTTAAGTACTCCAATGGTTGTTAGATCATTAAACATAAAAAAGGATCCATTCCGTCCATGTGAAGATGATGAAGATATTCTTGGTCCAGAAGTACCATATCTAAGTGCTATCGGTGCCCTTATGTATCTTACAAATTGTACAAGGCCTGATATATCTTTTGCTGTAAATCTATTGACAAGATTTAGCACATCTCCAACAAAGAGACACTGGAACGAAATTAAACATATATTCCGTTATCTACGAGGAACGACAGACTTGGGACTTTTGTATTCAAAAGATGCTAATCCAAGTATAATTGGTTATGCTGATGCTGGATACTTATCTGATCCACACAAGACACGTTCCCAAACTGGATATATATTTACTCGTGGAGGCACTGTAATTTCATGGCGTTCACAGAAACAAACGCTCGTAACAACTTCATCAAATCATGCCGAGATTATTGCACTACATGAAGCAAGCCGTGAATGTGTGTGGTTAAAATCAATGACCCAACATATCCAAATCTCATGCGGATTATCATTTGACGATAAGCATGTGATACTATATGAAGATAATGCTGCATGTGTTGCTCAAATGAAAGAATGATACATAAAAAGCGACAGAACTAAACATATTCCTCCTAAGTTCTTCGCATTCACCAAAGAGCTTGAGAAGAATAAATGTATTGATGTTCGTCACATTCAATCAAGTGAAAACTCATCAGATCTCTTCACAAAGGCACTTCCTACGTCAATATTCAGAAAGCACATATATAATATTGGGATGCGCAATCTACGAAATTTGTGAAGAATTGTTCATGTCAACATGAGGGGGAGTTTACGTGACTGCACTCTTTTTCTCTTACTATGGTTTTTATCCCAATGGGTTTTTCCTAGTAAGGTTTTTAACGAGGCAGTATAAAAACACGTAATGAAGACAATCATTATGATCATCATCACAAGGAGGAGTGTTGAAAATGTGAAAAATATTTGTGTTGAAAATTATAATGTTGAATGTTGAAAATAGGTAAAATTAGGTGTTGAATATTGAAAATTAGTGTGTGATGATGTATGTAATGATGAAATTTATTTTTGGATTATTTGTAAATAAATCCTATAAATAGGTCTTCATTTGTAAAGATTTGAGACAATTGAGTTGAGAGAAAAATATTATAAAGTGTGTGGTGTGATAATTTTGAGAGTTTGAGATTTTTACTTTTTACCGTAAATTTTTACTTTTTCACAACAGTATCTACTAATTTAAAATTAAATATATGATCCCGAAACATGGAGCTAGCTAGTGAGACATAAAAAATTTCTCCAGTCAACCTTTTGTAATCATTCACTTGTAAAAGTTGCACATTGATCTCTGAAGCTGAAAAAGAGGTTTCATATGTTTACCATGCAGAAATATGCTGCTAAGGGCGGTCCCGAATTTTTCTTTGTTGTAAACATACATGTTGATACTCACGGAAAATTTCAAGGTCCGCTTCCAGCAAGTGCCACTAGTCCAGACGCAGGTTCGAAATTGCCCTACGCCTGAAATCACGAATAAGATCGTTAGAAGGGGGCCAGGAGGGTGTCCTGGCGTAGCCCCTCCGACGCTCAAGTCAGAGACTGAGGATATATGGGGGAGCAGCTAAGGGCGCTGCTGAAAACAATATAGTGAATGCCCGAATTAAACACTCGAATCTGATATTTATAGGAGAATACTTGGGCCCTTGATGAGTCTGTCTTCTATTTGGGCTAGGGATGGGTCAGGGGTAGTGGACCCATCCATGGGGTATCACAGGTGAATCAAGTTTTTATCATAAATATTATTTTTCCACGTCTGTGTGTCTGTTCATGACATGTTGATCTCCTGTCTAGTGTCTATAATATAACATCATAGCCTTAATGTCCAATTTTGAAATTCAATTGACCGTATTTTTAGCACCCTGAGTGAATATGTGCTTAAAGTTGCAAAGGTATTGTTAGATGGTCTCCATAAGCATGCAAGATATCATTTTGGCCATTTCCATGGTGATATGATTTCTTTACAATAATGGTTTAATTTATTCATGGTATCATTACGAATCTTGCAGAAGCGGTTGGATGATATGCTGTATGTTGGACTCACCGAGAATCATAGAGAATCGGCCATTATGTTTGGCCACGTTGAGTGATATCTCAGCACTTAGCATCAAGATCCAGTACAGATGTTGCAAGTACGTTGGATACTTGTCCTTTGTGACCACACTGCAAAAGTGTTTAGGGTGCAACTTATCTTGTTTTAATTATCATATGAATCGATATTTGGAAATAGCATTGCAGAATTCTCGTGATTGCAGTTATCCCTGGTCTTTGAATGACTCGATCGAAATGATTACTTAATGAAAGATCTCATTTTATGCCGTTGATTTGCAGGAGAAGGTGGAAACCCTTCTTGGAAATTCTCGTCTTTGTTAGCCATGCATTGCCGGTTTTTTGTTGTTGCTCTTCATCTTTATTTTCCTAAATTCCAGAATAAAATCAAAAGTCAAGTTGTAACGTGGTCGACGTGAAGAATACCATAGAAGATTCATGTATATCGTCTTAAAGATAACTCAGACCATCTTGAGATTAGGAAGTCGAGCAACTTCTTTTATGCATGCTCGTTGTGCTTGAATTCTTGTTTTTGTAATTTTAACGTTTGTATGACCATTGGAGATACTCACGATATCTTTTATATTATTGTTTTTCTGGGAAGTATTCTTCATTTATCCATGTGTATGTAGATGGTGTTTTCAACTCTGGATTCGTTGATTTTCAAAGTATATCGAGAGTCAAAAGTTTAAAATGGTCGAATATAACATTTTGCAATGCCAAGACACAGAATGAGAATCCACTTTTTAGTCACTTAAAAGGGGATGATTTATCAGCAGTGGATGGAAGAGGTATTGAATTACACACTCACTTTGAAAAGAGGGAAAAGAAAAAGTAACTCGTTTTGACCATCAAACGGGCCAGGGCCTGAGATTTGTTGAAACAAATTGGGCCGAATGGTTTGGTTTGGACTTTTGACCATATAACACTCCGTTTGTTTGACGCAGAAAATGAGAAAGAAATTGGAAATAAAGGGAAAAACGACTACCAAACAAGGTTGGGGGTGGAGTATTTGCTGTTGAGGTGGACCCCATTGAGGCTTGAATCAATCCTGTAATCACTAATTCCTCTCTCGATTACAGGCGATTACTCATCGCCAGTCGTATCAGATCGTGTTAAGCGATCGCCGGAACCCTACAATCGTCCGCCTCCGATTCATGTACTCAGACATTAGTGGCTGTTTGTGTTGGCTGTAGTTGGTGGATGATCCGGTGATTCTGAGAGAGCTTTGAGTTGGGATAGAGATTCAAGGAGAGATGAATATCAGCCAGGGGGCGGTGCATCCGGTGGAAGCGCCGCCGCCGCAGACCGAGGGTGCAGCTAATGTGCCGCTTCCACGAGTGAGGATGAAGGATCTACAAGGGATGCCGGGGACAGTGGGCGGATGGGTGCTGCGGGTCTGCCAGTTTTTGTTCGCAGCTGTGGCACTTGCGGTTATGGCAACCACGAGTGACTTCCCTTCCGTCACTGCCTTCTGGTAACTCAACCTCTTTATTTCACTTAACTGCTCCTCTTTATACGCTGATGCGAGTAAGTTTTTCTTTATATTCAGCTGTGTACATCGGAATTGAGTTTGAATGTTATATTCAGTAACAAATTGAGTTTATTTTAACATTAGCGTGCTGAAATTCTCTACTCTCATTGCTCTGCATCGGTGTCAGCTTTTTCTTTGAAAATTTTGCCGTTGGATTGGGGGAAGATGGTTCATTCTTTGTTCTTTGTGGTAATTGGGTTTGATGTTTTTTTGCATGGTGTCTAGATGCATACTGAAAATCTATCTGAGGTTTGATGTGCTTGTTTATTTCATATCTGATTTTGTGACGCCAAACGCAATGGACAAATTCGAAATCTCCGAGCCAAATTTTTTGAAAAATAATTCAGGGAAGTGCGTAGAATGCTCTAAGCTCCATTGTCTGTTCTTCTTTATCTGGAGCGGTGGTTCCCAAGGAAATGCAGAACTCTACAATCCTGACCACGAAAGATTGCCTGTGCACCTAGAAACACACTTGAACTATATTGTTGACCAAATTTAGCTAGTTTCAATGAGAAGTTTCAGCATGTTACCAGAGTAAATTCAAAAGGCCATGCCCATTCATTATAAAATAGGGAACAAAGTAAAGTTCAAAAGACGATACCCGTTCATTATAAAAGTAGGGAACAAGGCACATGCGAGGTGTGTCGATAAAAATTTGTATTTTAGAAATAAGATGTTTTCATCGTAAAATTATTTTGTAATTTTATTAATAAAGTTATTTTGATTGTGAACAGAAAACTATATATTTTAAAATCCTATCTTTATATCACAGAATCATTTAATTATTATAAGATTAATTTAAACTATGTAAAAGTAAAATGAACCTGCAATAACTATTTTTTGTGTAGCATATATTTGCACTGCAAATATTTTGCACCAAAAATAGTTAATATAACACTTGGTGCTTAATGTATGATAACGTGTCATCCAGGAAACATTTCTATAGTGCTCTTGAATAATATATGGCATGGGAAGATATAGGGCACTTATTTGATTAGTCTCATATATCTTGGCTTTAAATTGACTTCACTTTTGTACTTTTTTCCCCTTTTCAGCTACCTGGTTGCTGCTGCTGGTTTGCAGTGCATGTGGAGCCTTATACTATCCATTGTTGATGCTTACGCACTTCTTGTAGGTCGTCGTTTGCAGAATTCTCGAGTTGTTAGCCTATTTGCTGTTGGTGATGGGGTAAGTTTGCTACTCATCTAATAATGAAGTTCCGTATAAAACATTCTTGTTAAATCCAATGAATATTCACGTCTGTGCTATGAAATGGTTGATTTTGTTGAAATACGATGAGGGCCAATTTATGGTGTTCTTCATTACGAAACTCTTGTCCCTCCCTATTAGCGATTTAGTGTTAAGATCCTCTCTTTTTAGCAAAAGCTATGTGCTAGATTTAGTAGTTAATGAAATTGATGCTTTTGAATGTCCAACTGGAATATGATAGAATCACTAAATAATCTGCTGATGCGAATTGCTTCGCGGAATAGTAAGATATGAAATGAAACATAATTCTTCTTTGTTAAGTTTGATTGTAATTTGATTTTTCGTGTTGACTGTTGCAGGTGACATCAACCCTAACATTTGCCGCAGCCTGTGCATCTGCAGGCATCACAGTTCTAATTGGCAATGATCTTGGGGCATGTGGAAAGAATCATTGTACACAGTTTGAAACTGCCACAGCCATGGCCTTCCTTAGCTGGTTTGCTGCGTTACCATCTTTTTTGTTGAATTTCTGGTCATTGGCATCACGATGAAGAACAGATTTACTATTTTATGAAGTACAACCATGTTGGAGTTTTGCTGATTTCATAAATCAGGGCAGCCATGTGTTCATAATATGTCTAGATTCTGTGCGAAGTTAGTAATCTGGGAACTTCTAGTTGTAATGAATATACTGTTTCTTTTATATGGTGCTCCATTGGGGGCGAACTATTTTTGTCTGGTGGTGGATGCGCAATCATTGTACGTTTGATGGCTCATGCTTGTACTCGAGGAGATTATAACCTTTATTATAAATATAAGGTATTAGTTAAAATGTTTTAGCAACATGAACGGTTGTGTATATATATGACAGATTTTTAGGACTTAAGAAATGGTTGGTTCTTCTCAGTTGTAAATTGTTTTTTTTTTTTTTGTTGTATTTATATAAGAACATAATAACAAGTTTCAGTTTGACACGAGCAAAAGAAGACGAGAAGTGCCATTTTAAGAAATGGTTGGTTCTTCTCAGTTCTAAATTGGTTTTTTTTTTTTTTTGGGTATTTATATAAGAACTTGATCACAAGTTTCAGTTTGACATGAGCAAAAAAAGATGAGAAGTGCCACCATGGTAGATAACTTTCTAACTTCCATTCTTTGATAAGCCCTTGTGACGTACATAAGAAGTTGGGAATCTTGAATCTTCCAATTAGGACAACAGTGAAATCGGAATACTTGGTATCAAAAATAAAATCGGTAATATTGATTTATTTTCCAGACAACAATGTAGCATTCGCAAAGAATATATCAACATTCTTACCATAATATTCTGACGTTATATATTACGATATAATGACATCCCTTCGTAGTTTGTTTCACGACGCTACTTATTGAAACTGAGGGTTCATTATTGGAGAAATCCAGTCACCATAGCTAACTATGAACGCCATATATAGTAGAAAATTACATTTGGTGTTTTTTAGGTAAGATACTACGATACAAGAATATGCTTCAAAAAGCATATAAAAAATCTACGCAAAGGTGAAATGACCAAATATCGCAAGAACAAAAAAAAAAGACTAGGATACATGGGTGTAAGATCATCACCATGAAAAAGGACTTGCCCCCAGCAAGAAAATTTCGTTTTCTACATCTTTCACCCATTGACAAACGCGATTGCAAGTTTTTATGGCGAGTGCCTGCAAAATCCAACGGGAATCTTCAGTGAAGATTACCAAACAAATAACAATTATCTCGAATTTTCGACACTGATTCACATCTTCTATGGCAATTTCTCTGAGACGTAAGGCCACACAAACTAGCAGTAATTCTTGGCATGTAAGACAACCCAGTTATCAAAATATACTTATCGCGTAAGAAAATGCACGTTGCTTGCTTTCAGCACATGTAATTTTGTTCCAACCAACCAGAATACAGATAGAAGTGCCCGAGTCAAGTCTCACACAACTCGACTGCCGCACTATTTTGGAAAGGAGTAGAATTTCTATGCAATTGTTTCTGAACAAACAAATTTGAACGGACGAACCTTGTCTGCAAGGGGGTCAAAAGCTCCATACAGTTCAAAATCCGATGTGACCCAGCAGAGTAGCACTGTGATTTTAGCACCAAGGTGCCAGTTAAAAAAGCAAAGCAAACAGGAGTTGAAGTTAACAAATGGCCAAAGGCATGAAGTCAGTCAATGTGTAATTCACAACTTAAAATCTCTGTCACACATTAAAAATGAAAATCGATCTTTCCAGATTGCACAGTAACATTTATCTCGCCATCAATTGATCTCATCGACTGATCCAAGAAAATTTGCACACAATTACAAGCCTGCTGCTGGAGATGTTCGATTCACAAAAATTTCCACGAGTCAAAATCATTTATATTACCAAACTGAACCCCACAAACAGTATAATATCAAAGTTAAGCAAATAATGTCTTTCAAAATATCAAGATAGTAACCAAGCTCAAGGCACCTAAATGTTTATTTACTTCTAAACATTTAAACCCGTCAATTATATGGCACTCATATTGGAAAACTTCTGCAAAATTTACAAAACTTCACCATCATTGTTACCTCCACCTAGTCCACTGTTTTTCGATAAGAACGTGGTTGACTTATTCTATACTGAAACTGAAAGGGCTGGCAGACCAAATGCCGATGTAGGACCTTACAAAGATGGCGACCTTGAAATGACTCCTTACCCCTCTTCTAACTACCAACCGTAAGCCATAGAGCTATGCCTTCATAGCATTTTGAAATAAACTAGAAAAAAAAAATGGATTACTTTGTGTTCCAAAAAACATGTTTCCTCTGGAGAATTTTGGATGTGGTGCAAGAAACTATTTTAATGGTAGTAATAATATATCTAGGTAAACACGCTGGTTATGAACCCACCAATTTCTTTACCAAGAAAGGCTTGAATTATTTATGAATGAAACAACAAAGAATAACTGGTCATACTGGATATCATGCTATCGATACAAAGAACAGTCAAAATAGCTCCACTGAAACAAAAAAGCAGAAAATGAAGATTATTTACCATAATTTTCGTCTCTTCTAAACTGGGTTTTGTGAGGTCCCACTTCTTTATCATGCATGGAAGCATAAATTCTTTGATAAGCCCTGTATAATCTGTGAAACAAGAAGCTTCCATTGAAGTGCTTATGATAAAGAATACTCGTGGGTCCAATTGCAAACAGATTTTTCTATTCACCTTTTTTGCTGCCTCAAACTATTGATTGGAGATGAAAATTCGGATGACACATATTGGTCAAGATAAATACTTCGATATATGAAATGCCATAATCCAGCTGGACCACCAAGGCCAACAGATGACTCCGTGGTTCTACCTGGGGAATCTGTTGCAGATCTTGGATTACCTAAATGAGGAGATGTGGCTCCAGCACGAGAAGTGGGTTCTATTGACAAATCCTCAACATGCATGCCACCATCTGCCAGGGATCTTTGAACTTCACTTAGCAAGTTTGACTTCAAAAGTACACTTTCAACTTGAATCCTACAAGATGTGCCAGATTTATTCTTTTCAGCAAAGACTGGAACAAAATAGAGCAATTTGCCCAATAAACTATGCTGTGCTTCATGGACAACAAGATTCTCTATAAGAACACAAAAAATCTCTCAAAAAGTTGGAGATTACAAACCTATGGTTCTCTTGCTGCAGAAAACATAAAATTTACCTGCAGTCTTTTAGATGATAAAAAGCATCTGAACTTGTGGTAAGTAATATCAAATATGTATCGATCTGTCACCAAATTCAACAAATCAAACATAAAATTTATGAACTTAAACAAATAACAGATGAATTAATAACCAAATACAAAGGGCCTACAAAAATGTCCCGTGTAATAGTTATTGTTTTTCCAAACTTATGTATGACTTACATCAAAATAATGCACATAAGCATAAAGGAATGCCATGGAATTGTATCTAGGCAGGCAAATTGGTGAAAAAGACTCTGAAGTCCTGCATGAAATTACATGTAAGAGACAAGTGTCAGACAGTCATGTAAAATAGTAAGTGCCCTTACCTTTTCTAATAGAAAAGCTAACAACTTTGAAGGACCTTAAACAAGTAGCTAAAGATGACCCAAATTCTTTATCTTATTCGCACAAGATGTATAAGTAGATCAAATAAAATAATTGGTCTTGATTTTCTTCTACATGTTATCATGATAGTAGAAATAGAAATCCATCACTAGAACTCTAGGATCCTTCATTGACAATGCTTTTGGAAGAGGTATTTACTTTTCATCTTTGATGCTATTCAACTCCATGGTATTCGGCATCTAAGTTTCATGTTTGAAGCTGGGGTTTGCTCTCCACTACTTTCTTACCTTACCTCCTCTTCGTAATCGTGAGGACAAAAAAATGGTTTTCTCCCCATTGTTCTCCACAAATTTAAGTTACGTATTGTAATTATGTGCAAGTACATAGTCTATATCTAGAAACTTCAGCACGCATATCTAAAAAATTCATTAATGGGCTATTGCGCATCAATAAGCACCTGGATCATAATTATCCGAATAATCATCCTAGAATGGAGACTGCCCAAGGACACTAAAAAAGGTCTAAATAGTTACCTGATATACATTAAATAACAAAAGATAACATTCATGGAACTTCCCGGGATTAACTCTCCCTGGTGAAACAAATCAGCATAGTATTTTGGACCATTTAACAGCAACAATGAAGTGGTGCACAAAATCCACAACCAACATAAGTTTGAAATTGTGCATGAACACTCCAAAAACTGCTTATTGAATGAATGTATGCTTGCAGTTCGATCAACCAAGAAAGATAATAGTAAAATGTGGAAGCTATATGGACTTACCTAAATGATTCAGAAGACGTAATAAAATTTGAGAGTAACAGTAAATCATCGGGATGAAGAGATGCTTTTTGTGCACCAACAAGACTGATAACCTGCATCACATTCAATCTAAGATGGTTTGACAAATAAATCATCAAGTATTCGGTCATTATAGTTACTAAGAATATGTGATCAGGCAACTTTAAAATGAAGGCAAGAATGGCACAATTACCTTATGTCTACACATTAAGAGTGCAAACAGAACTCCTGAATCAGCTATGTCTTGCAAGATGGCACCTGCAGCTTGACGTGTCGCATGAGAAAGTGGAAGACAAGAGTAGGCGTGAAGAAAAGTGGCAGGATTCCTACAATTACAGCCAAGAATATTGTAATTATACACCACTGATTAAGTTTCAAAAAAATTATCATCTAAACTGACATGATTAGATGACTAACTAGAGACCAATTTGAATTAGAAGTAATGAGAAATCGCGTGGTTCACTACTTAATTTTCATTCAACTAATATTATAAGTTTTTTGACCAGTTTCATGTCTTATTTTTTGGAGCACATTTGACCAGAGTCGGACACTTCTGACATTCATTTCGGCACACGTGATTTCTATTTCGGCAGCACATCTGTGTCCGAAGAGAACCCAACACCAAATGGCATGCACATGCATCATAGAGCAGCAGTATAAGCGGCAGTGGACAGGCTTTCCTTTCTAATAAATAAATTGGTATAGCAAGGGGATGACAGGCGTATCACATGGACAACAACTTTCAAAAGCCTCAGCTTATACACATTTTCTGTTCACTTTTAACGTGCTTGGGAATTCAGAGTTAGGTCTTACAATGTTTGGGGAGCAGAAAAACTGGTTTTTCTTTAATATTAGGCATAATGCTTGTAACCAGAAATCCATAAGATAATGACTCATGACTCAATTGATAACACATTTTAGTTGAAAACAGTCAACCCTGGTAGTTCATAAACTGGTGGAACAATCACAATGGTGATCATGTGACTTGAAACATTAAATCAATGATATGTGCCATAGAACAGGAGAAATCAAACTAGAGGACAAGAACAGGATATTATCAAAGCAGAGATAGGAAATTGTAGGGCAAGAGGAAAGTAAAAGGAAGAGGAGGGGTGTTTTCACCAATTTGTAAGACAAGATGGTAAAATACGGTTTGTGCTCTTTAATTCCCTTTTGACGCTTAACTTTTTGAAAAGGAAAGAAATCAAACCAGTAGTAATAACAAAAGAAATTATACTGTTGAACACATCTTGGAGAAGAGAAACGAGACATCAATAAAACAAAATAAAGATATAGGTAGCTGATGTACCAAATTAAATTAGCAAGAGGCATACCAACTGAAAGAATGGATGAGAGAGGAGAAGATGGTGTCAGTTCCTCCAAGCAGAGATGTCATATCAAACTTTGGATTCTTCTCGAAACATCGATTTACAGATTTTGTGAGGATGACTATCATCTGGATTTAGATGGGAATTAATGTACATAAAGGTAGCATCCGTTTGGGAAAAAAACAGCAACCTAGAAGAGGCAAAAACTACAGGCTGGGTGTTCAGAGCCATAAAAATAAAAACGATGACCTAGAGGAAAAGAAAAGCTACCTGACCATAAAGGAGCTCCAGCTGTCCCCTCAATGATTCATAAGGCTCTTCTGTGCAACTTATGCACACCAAGTAAATAGGTCCTTTCAAAAGAAAAATTACCTGAAATATGAACCTTTCCATAAGATTTTAAAACACGCAATCAATACAACACCATATAGGATATGTAGTAAGTTTTGCAACATAACCACCTTATAGGAGGGGAAGTTAGAAAAGATCACATCTCACCTAAACTAAGACATCGTAGAGATATGAATGGTCCAATAACAATTGAAAAGAAACGTGCATTTCAGGTTCATGCAGGCATACAGGAGATATAACAGGCAAGCGTTACAATCCATGATGAATCAAAAGATGCAAGCATGTTTTTACATTTCTGACTTGTCATTTTGAAATCGTTATTCTTGTTGCACTTAGAAATACACCTGGGGTCATACTTCCTGCTTCCTAGATAACATTAGGTCAAAATGAGTTTAAGTTTTACCTTGGAATGGTGCTCTCTATAGATCACCCTTCAAGCACATGGTGTTTTAATATTATTTCTATGTCTACTGAGTGCCACCATTTTTTAATCAGATGATCCAAAAAAAAGTACATACACAAATTCGATGTGTTATTAAAAAGGGTAAAAATGACGATGTTTCCAGCATTATACAAGTTATGCGACAGAGACTGAGAGCATTTGTAATAACTGCTCAGCGTGAT
The DNA here is from genome assembly GCF_012295235.1 of Primulina huaijiensis. Classification (NCBI taxonomy): domain Eukaryota; kingdom Viridiplantae; phylum Streptophyta; class Magnoliopsida; order Lamiales; family Gesneriaceae; genus Primulina; species Primulina huaijiensis. The sequence continues at coordinate 4,436,773 of NC_133319.1, read as the reverse complement.
TTCTTCCTTCTTAAGACTTTCACAATTGGCGATATAAGCTTTGCTTCATGACACTAGACTAGAGTGTGTAAAGTTTGACAAATGACCCTTATGAAACATGTAGACGTAGTTTTTACCATTGAAAAAAAATGCTTTTGTTTTTTTCTCACATATCTCTTCCACAAGCAGCAAAAGAAACCACAGAAAACAGAGCAACTATAAAAGGATCCCCAAGGCCAAGCTCAGTGATCTTGTTGAATTGAACTATGCTATTTTGACATTGAGACTATCTCAACCATTGCATTGCACTTCTTAATTTTCACCCATAATAAGCAAAACAAATAAAATCAAAGAATGATAAGGGTTTTTTGCATTCACTTCCTTTGCTACCTATTAAAATACTAAATGAATTTCGATCCTCAATTCGATTTCATATTGTTATTCTAAAACCCTCAATACAATCTGAATGAGTTAAACCATCACATAAAGTTGCCCATCGGTCAACAGTCTGAAACATTAACAACAGGTATCAAGACAAAATGAATTTGGTTCAAACATGGAAGGCAATAGTAAGAAATAAAAATCCACCAGAATTGCTCGATTTTGCATACAATCCCATCCAAATGACTGAAAACAACCAATAGTGATGAAGCTTTATAGTTTCCTCGTAAATTTCTGGAAAAATTATTCATTTTAGTGAAAAAGAAACTTTCATTGTACAATGTTTCATTTATGATTATGCTGTCTGAATTATTTTCCAAACTCTCCACATTAACCATGGGTGCAAACCTCGAATTCGCGTAATCAAATCCTAGCCAGCATATCTTACGTTCTTTAACAGCTGAATTTTAACAACGCATTTTTTCTTTTTTGATAAATAAAAATGGGTGCACATAATTATTTGTCCGGCTCATAGTCATACAAACACAGAAAACAATGCAAGCAAATAAAGGTGGTAACGTCAATAAATTTCTGTAGCTTATTGCTCCAACTTCATATGTCATGAGGTAGCTCCTAAAATTGTTCCATGAAGAAGCTGTAACCAACCAGAAAATTGTCAACAAAACTGTAAAACTTGCCATTCGACGTCTAACCTGGTGTTTTCCAGCTCTCACCAATTTGACCCGGTCTCCCCTGAGAATATCAAACAAGTAATATATGGCATCCAGTCAGCGAATTTAAAAACCATTGAAAGTATTAGTATGTAACAATACTGTTGTCGCAACATGCATACCCATTTTCAACAAAGGAAATTATGGCCTGCAATGTCGCAGAGAATCCAGCTAGCTTATGCTCATCCCCATATCTTTGAAGTCAACAGTAAAACCAGATAAGAGAAAATCATCCATTATTAACTTGAAGTTCATGGAACAGAAGAAAGACTTCACACCAATACGGAGAAAAGAATATGAGCCTCTTTCATAATCCAGTATCTACTAAAAGAGCAGGGGCGCAAACCTTGAAAATATGGGTTTGCCGGAGTGACTCAAAATAAAAAAATGTTTCTTCCTCTTCCTCCACGAAACTGAAGCATCGTCCTGCAATTAATCGATCAAACAGACAAGATAACATAGATCAGATAGAATTCTATTTTTATTTGTCGTTCTTTTTTATAACATCATAAGAAACTAAATTCTAGCTTTATAACATAATAAACAATTTAAACATATGATATCCTTCCAATCGATCTTAAACTAAATAGCATTCGATTTTCCAGGTAGTGAATACTAGACAATAACTAACTCCGTCTAACTGCTACATTTGGGAAACAATTTACAAACTTTGTCCATCAGGAAATACAATGCCAAATGGAATTAAAATTCGAAAGTTATGAACCCAACTTACCTCGTCTGGGTGGCGTTTTCCGGAAATAAATGGTTCATGGGACCCCACAACTCCATCATTTTTAACCTCACTTATCTCATTCTCATCCCCATCATCATCATCATTAATTTCATCACCGCCACTAGTGCTTCCCCTCTCACCGGCATATCCGCTGCTGGTCGGACTCAAGGAAAGCTCAGCTTCTTCTCCCTCCAAAATATTCCTCCACATTAACGAAGAGCTTTCTTTAGTCACACCTGAAGTCTCCGCCATTGACATACCTACAATCTGCTTCTCCTCGATCTCGTCTTCCACCTCGTTACCTCTAATTTCTCCGTTCAAAGACCCGTTCGAGATAGTGATACTCTCAACGGGTTCCTCCACTTCTTCGTCTTCCTCTTCTTCATCATCCTCCAGTGCCATCGAAGGAGGATTGGAAGAAATTGAGATAGATGCTAACTGATTTTCCAAGGCGTCGAGCGATTGGTCAATCGAATCCCGGTTCAGATCCTGGTCCAAACTGTAATCAGGGTTTTGATGATAATTGCTATCGGCGGATGAGCTGGAGGATGAAGAATTTGAATCAGAAGCCATTTTTAATAATGGTTTAACCAAAAGAAGTGAACTAAACAACTGGAGTAAATTTCTGGGTTCGTGAAATTTAGGGTTTAGAAGAGAAATTTCGGATTCGATCGAAAAGCTAAATTAGAACAAGGTCGGAAAATTTGAAGTTTAGTGGTTGTATCTAGCAGTCAGTCAGTCAGTCCTCGGTTGCTGTGAAAGAGACGGAAAATGGCAAAACGACGGCGTATGTCTGATCAATGATATATTGGGCTTGGAGTTCGGTGTACGTAGAGCCGACATGGGTCAAAATTTAATTTGGGCTTACTCACAGGCCTGCATTGTTTTGCAAGTGAACTTTTATATATTCTTTGATCTCAAGATAGTCTCCAATTACGCTTTTTCCTCTTTTTTTTGGGTTCGGGAAATATCTAACACGAAATCTCATCTCAAATTCAAAGTCTTAATTGTCAATTTTGATCTAACTGATAATTAAATATATAGAATGTAACTGAGAATGATCTCTTGACTTAGTGACAGCAGTAAAGGCTTAAAGACACATGTGGTCTTCGGATACGACTCGAGCTAAGCAATATTATTATTAACCTCCAGTTAGAATAATATAATATTAATTTTAAATAATAGCAAATAAAAATAAATATACTTCATAAAGGAATAGATAATGAATGAACAGATACCAAAATCTGAAATTAAGTTTTATTCCATGATTGTTAATTAAAGTTGGTGATCAAATGTGAACCATATTAGCTAGAGATTAAGAATTTATTCTCCATTGAAATTTCAACTAAACGTCCCCTTTCATAAAAGTGCTTTATGTTTTTTTAGTTTATTAAAGTTTATGCTTAGTTTCCGTTTTTATGAAGATTAGCATATTTTGGATCAAGATCGCAGCGTCGAATTAAAAGCGTTTCGACAAGACAGAATGAATGCCTTCTTTAACATTATAGGAAAACTAGAAAAGTCCTACATTGAAAATGTAAGTAAAAAGAAACAAAAAGATTAAATTGTGTGTGTGGATAATTGGTGCCGTCGGCGTTTTAAATTTGATGTTCTTGCACACAACTTTGGGAAGCAATTTGCTGATACCATGTACTATATGTTGAATGAGAAATATATGAGTATTTAAAACAATGTTAAAATTATCTATATATTAAACTAATCAAGATTGGTTTATAAATTCAAGAGGTTAAACCATATAATATGAGTGACAATGATTTATCAACTCAACACATAAAAACGTTTTCCATATACATAATATCTACCAAACCCAAATAGACAAACTTTTTGGGATAGAACACCTATTGTGTTTATATAAACGTAACAAACTACTGCACGATCTAAATTAATAGTCTTAAAAAAAAACAAATGAAATGATGAACCCAATACAAACAGATTTCGGAATCCTTCATACAATCTATCATGTCATCTCCAAAGTTGCACCAAAATGAGGTTTTCGGAATCCTTCATACAATCTATCATGTCATCTTTAAAGTTGCACCAAAATGGGGTAAAAGCAGTGTTCTCCAAACCGGACCGGACGGTCAGACCGGTTCAACCGCGAACCGGCCTCCAGACCGGTCCGGAGATAAGTAAAAACCCGGAAAACCGGTTTAACCGGTTAAAACCCGGTTAAACCGAAAAATTCGGAAAAAATTTTTAACAAATTTTTGCTTTCTGTTTGCTAAAAATGTTTTATTTTAATTTTTTAAAAAATATTTAGATAAAGGTGTTGGTGAAATGAAAGAAACACCTTCTTTGGACTTGGAAGAACTTTTGGATGGTGGGGACGAAGATGATAATGACTACGAAAGAACAATTCAAGAATTGGATGCGGTGTGAGCATCAAAGGATGCAACTTGAAAGTTGAAACTGGATGTTTGATACTTTTTTGTATAAGAAACTTGATGTTTGCTACTTTTTTTATAATTAAACTTGATGTTTTCTTGAGCACTTAAACTATTTGGTTACATGTTAGGTGTAATTGGATTTTTGAATTTGAAAAGTGATGTTTATTTGGATATTTGTTGTAATTTTCATCTTAAAAATTAAGTAAAAACTATAAAAATATAAATAATCAATATTTTACTATTTTATTTATTATATAAAATAAATAAAATATTAATTTTATTGATCCGGTTCGACCGTTCGGTTGAACCGGTTGAACCATTTTTTAAGGCTTGACCGGTTCGATTAACGGTCCGGTTATAAAAACACCGGGTAAAAGACCATTTTGGTGCAACTTTTTTCCACCCACTCCTCTGTGCAGAATTTGCCTCTGCGCCATTTGCTTCTTTTTCTTTATTTTTTTTATTTGTATTTATTATAAATATTTATATTAAAAATTATAANCTTTGTATTTGTATTTGTATTTGTATTTGAATTATGTGTTTCAAGTTGTATTTGTATTTCAATNAATCGAAAGGAAAATACATTTAGAAGATAAACAAACTAGATAATCAATAATCTTTTAAATTTGATACAAATGTTTGAAGTTGTATTCTTATTATATTTGAAGTTGTATCTGTATTGAATTTGTATTCAAATTTTTCATTTTAAATAACTTTCGTATATTAATTCATATTATATATAATTATATTATAAACTTAAATATTATTATTTAAATTTATTAATAATAAAACCNTTTAAATTTGATACAAATGTTTGAAGTTGTATTCTTATTATATTTGAAGTTGTATCTGTATTGAATTTGTATTCAAATTTTTCATTTTAAATAACTTTCGTATATTAATTCATATTATATATAATTATATTATAAACTTAAATATTATTATTTAAATTTATTAATAATAAAACCTTAGTCATAATTAAAAATAAATTAAATGAAATATAATAATTAATATATGTAAAATAAAAAGAATATTTCGAAAATATTCTTTTTAGTGTAAGATTTGAAGTAAATAGGTTGGAGATGAATATTGTATTTAGTGCAGAAATCGCAATATTTTAATGTAAAAGTTCCAACAACATAGATTTTGTGGTTGGAGATGGCCTCAGTGCTCCTTGGTCTCCTAAAGCTCCGATTATGTCCCATGCATACTCGACATGCTTACCTCCCAACGTCGTGTCCGGGCGGCGAACGACGTCGCATGTTTACTAGCAACACGAGGTCCTCATCTCCATGACTATTTGTGGCATGGAATCAATTCTTTTAATTTTAAGTTCTTTTTGTAAAAACATTGTTTCTCATTGGGTGTTGCTGATATTTGTTCATTAAAAAAAAAAAAAAAAAAAGTCGGGCATCGGCTTCATATGTGCGTATGTAGTACATACACATGGTAATAGGGGGTTGTGGGAAGTAAACATCGATTCAAAAGGCACGGGAAAATCAAGAAACCGCTCTTCACAATTTATGCAAGATCATTACAATTTACAAACAAGGATAAACCCATATAGCTTACAAACGGAAAATGGTTCAAAATCCCATTGGCGTCGATTTTAGAAATGGATTTATGCTTTTCTTGTCCCAATCACTTACCTGTAGATTATAAGTGAGCCCTAGATTATGAAAGTATTGAAGAGCCTTTGTCATTTCAAATACTTCAAAAAATAAGTGGTCTCGCCTCCATATGAAAATATTAAAGACCCATCGTCCACAATTTACTTACTGAACGGATGGTTTTCAGATATTTCAAATATAGTATTATTTTTTAATGCTTTTCAGATTAAAAATCATAAAATTATTGTAACTTTCGTAATTAAACACTTTTAAATAAACTTTCCCTTCACAAAATTGTTTTTAATACGAGGGGACCCTGGGTTTGCCTTATTGCAGTGGCTTTTTTAATCTCCTTCAAATACTTTAAATAGTAACAATTACGTACACTTTTTTCATGAATATTATTATTTTGCTGGTAAATTATCATTCCGTAACAGAAAAAAATTAAATATATTTGTGATTTGAATATTACACATTCAACTTCAGCTAAAAAAATTGCATCGATATTCAACTAATTTATCCACTTCACCAAAACTTAAAAAGATTTCTGATTTTAAAAATAATACAGATTTCTTCATGGATCATCATCAGAATGTTAGAATCGCATTAATTCCCCAACAAAGTCATCGTAATTAGTAACCTCAATCAAAAATCAATCCTGAAACCCAGTTTTTTGCCAAATCGCATTCCTAACCCTGCGGAGATCTCTCCCCTTCAGAGTCCTCCCAATCCCTTCGTGTACCGAAAACGAACCGATCCTCGTCCTCGCCATTTGCCGTGCCAGAAACTCGTGCGGCGGAACCCAATCCCCAGTCTCCCCTGCATACTCCTCGTAATCATCATCGCTTTCTTTGCTTCGATTCTCTCTATACTCGTCCTTCAGTATCTTTGACCAGTCGGGGACGTTCATCGGAAGCGACGCCGGTGAGTTGACTACTCTCCTAGTCCCCGAAACCGAGGGCTTCCTTAAAACTCTGGCAGTCTGCCTAAGGTACTCCGGAGAAGCCGAGCGGGTCGCCGTGTTCCAGATGTCGGATTCGTCGAGCTCGAAGATCATTGAATCGTTGGCGTGTAAGTGATCGGTGGGTAGGAATCTGCAGTTACTAGCTCTCGGTAGACAGGTTTTCGGTGCCGACATGTAAGACGAAAGTAGAGAGAAATTTCTTGAGAGATTTGTAGAGAGAAGGACGTGCTGTGAATGGAGGGCTTTGATATGCTTTTATAAAGGGGTTTGAAATGGATAAGCTTCATTCTCTCTCTCTAAAACTGTCATCTGCTTCCCCTTCTCCCATTAAATTATTTTCTCTGAAACTGCAAGTCTTTACCAAGTTACGATTTTGCCCCCCACCCCCCGAAAATTCAAGATGGTCACCCCTACCCCTCATTTCTATATTTTTTACAACTTTTTTTACAATTAATTTAATTTATATTTTAATTGAGTTGATATCAAAATAATAAAAAATAATAATTGAAATCATCCTTCAAAAAATAATAATAATAATAATTGAAATCATTATATTTAAATGAAGATCATATTATAACTGTAAAAAATAATAAAAGATTAAATCAAGAAATAAAAAATAAGTAGATAAATTACCATTTTAAAGAATGAATTTAGAAAAAACATACACTAAAAAAATAACAAACAATGACATCATTTTGACTTTATTACAAAGATTCTTAACAAAATATATATATAAATAAAAGATTGTGTCATTTAGTTACACTACATGAGTCATCGAAGGAAGCACGTCAAGTATAATTTTGTAACAGAATTTTTAACCATTTGATTTGATAACAATCTCTTTAGAAAAGCAGATTTATAATACTTCTGACTACAATAATTTGATATATTTCCAGAATTAATTAATTAAAAGAAAAATTCAATAAATCACACTATTCTGAAATTATTGAAAAATTACTAAAAGACCATCCCTCAAGTGCTGAAATATTATTGAACAGTGTTTTGAATGGTCGGTTTAAACTTTAATTAATTGTCCGTATGATAATAACTGTAGGTCTTTCAAAAAAAAAAAAAAGATAATAACTGTAGGCAGTTAGCGTTATTACAATACATCATACACGTGTCCCCCTGTGGTAAAATAAATAAATTCCTGGTGCGTCCAAAATCAAAAACCCTTAGGGGCATATTAGTAAAATCATATGCTTGTCTCTTGAAAGAGAGACTTTGAAATTTGTCGCTTTAGGGGAGATGCGCTTCACCTGATTCCGCTCTCAAGTTGAGGCTTCCAAGAAATTCCAACACGTGTCCATCCGTTCTTGGAAGTATGCCACGTGGTTCGACATTTGTAGAAAACGTGATCGCACGTGAAATGGGCCCCACATAAAGCATATTCTATGTGTATCTTTTCTTTTTCTTTTCTTTTCTTTTTTTTTTTCCTTTTTTGTAATTCGTATATATTTTTGTAGGGGCTATTTACATAATTTTGTTTCAAGAGTATATATATATATTAACAATATGCCTTGGAAAAAACACACACACACATATATACATATATAAACACACAAAACTCACATGAGACAGTCTCACATATTAATTTTATGAGATGAATACTCAATCCGACTCAAAAAAAAAATATTTTTATGTTAAAAAAATTAATTTTTATTACAAAATAAACTGAGTTAATTTATTTAATAAATAAAAATTTATGAAATTGTCTGATAAATCGATTGATATATATACACATTTAGAAATGTGTGGTGAAAATAAAAGCAGCAGAATTTGAAATGAGTGGGGGTATTTTGATGAAGGAGCCAGCTGGGTCTCTTACCTATCATCAATGGCAAACAAATGGTCAGTCACGTGTCAGCTTATCATCTCCTCTTTTGTCCGTTTCTGCTCAATTATGTGTGTACCAAATACAAAATTTTGAGGACATTAATGATTTGTTCCTCCTGTATACGGCTTCGGAAGGGATCGGCGGCAAAATTATTTACAATTGATCTCGATTATTTTCTTATTCTTGATTTGACATACAATTCGAGTCGTACATTGTTTCAATAAATATACGAACAAGAAATTAAGACGTTTTCGAAAGACTGGAATTGGAGTCAACTCTTTACGAAATCACTGGAATATATTTTGGTAATCGATGGGATCATCCAAATATCTTTTTAGATAATTTGAAATTATGTATTCGACTATTATTTAAATATAAAGTTTAAAATATTATTAAGTTAAAAGAACTGTCTGCCAGATCGAGTAGACCAATGACGATGTTCCACTTTTGAATTTTTTTTATATTTTGGAAACTTAATAATGAATGCTTCGTTATCACCAGCAATCTTTATCCTCAAATAAATTATCACAATAGAAAAAAGGATTCGTGTCTTTTTATTGAATTGACGTCATTGGGTTTCAATGGAATATGCTTTTTCACGCGACGAGAGAATATTACAATAAAATACCAAATAAGATCCAACTTCTCTTTTACCATTATTTGGTTTTTTAATGACATTTACAAATAACGTTAATTGGATAAATGATTCTAGAAAAGTTTTGTGTTGTAAATTCACAAAATAAAGTGATGGTAGGAGAATCGAACTCCTGAAAATTGATTAAGTATTTAGCCATTCGGACATTCATTAGAGCTAGTTTTACGCATTTATGGTAATATATATGGATGATGTATCATTTATTGAGATGTATTTTAAAGATTATTAACGATATGATTAGTAAACTGTTATATCAACGTTATTCAAAAAAAGAAAAAAACTGATAAACGCACTTGACTGATGCAATAGAGTTAGTGACACGAGTATTTTAAGAAAAGGAAATATAATTAATTATATTATATTCAGCGAATGAAGTAAGTCTCTTGTGATACGATTTCACGAATTTTTATTTGTGAGACGGGTCAACCCGATCGATATTCACAATAAAAAGTAATACTCTTAGCATGAAAAATAATATTTTCTCATGGATGACCCAAATAAGAGATTCGACCTACGAAATTGATCTGTGAAACCGTCTCACAAAAATTTTTGTGTAACGAATGATAATGACCATTGGCCATATTAACATAATAATATGAAAACTATATATTCTTACATATAGTATTTGAATATTAATTTAAATGATTTAGTTATTTGTATCCATTATGGTCCCATTGTTTGCGAATGGGAGGAAAAGGTAAAGTTATTTTTTTTTCCTTTTTCGAAAGAGGGTTTTTTTTCAAGGAAGAAAAAGTAGAGGTCAATGTAATCAATTAAAAGCAAAGCTTCCACTTTAAATTCTATTGTATTAAACATCACAGTAATTGAATTATGTTTTCAATGTCATCAATTTCGAATTACAATATTTTTTTAAAAAAATATTAATTGCATATAGAAAGAAAACTTCCATTTTTTTTCTACTTTGAATTTAAAAAAGAAAAACTGTTTTCTCTTTCTATGCACGCGGCAATATGCCCGATGATTAACGTGTATAGAGTATTAAAAGAACACAAAAACTTTTAGTTGACAAGTTAATTTTGTCAGACAGATCTTCAATTTGAATTATTAATGAAAAAATGTCAAATATATTACTTATTATTGTAAATGTAGTTAGGCTTGACCGATCTCACAGATAAAGATCAATGATATCGTCTCACAAAAATCTACGGAAGAAAAAATTCTATATTCTATCCATTTTATTTTTTGTTTTGGCGATGATTTATAATCTATAAATTCAATGTGTGGCATTCGTTATAATAAGAGTTAGGATCATGTATACGTGTATAAATTTCAAAAGAAAAATAATTATATATATACATATAATTATTAGAGGTAACAGTTTTTATCTCAGGAGACAGCTTGGCATTGGTTTGCCTTTGGACACGTATTAAATACATTTCACCGATAAAGAAGTCCGGGATTTTAGGCGAAGGGGTTAGAATATAATTTTAAAACGGAATGACCATCACTCTCTTAAATGTTCTCTTTTTCGCAGCAGCATATACAATAACCACTTAAAAATATTGTTTTTTTGTAATATATTTTATATGAGATGATAATACGAATCTTTATTAGCATAAAAAATAATATTTTTCATGAATCGAGTTAGATAAGAGATTTGTTTCACAAAAATTATCCTTAAGATAGTTTCATATGAGTTTTATATATTTTTTATAGCAAAAAATGGAGATCGTCTCACACCACAAGAGACCTACTCCACAACAATATGTTTTCCCCACTAGCATTTATTTTAAACAAATTCACGAAACTCTGATATGTATGTATGTTGCATATGCTTAACCAAGGACCCAACTTGGCTAGTTCAGTTTACACCTTGTACATTTATGCGTTGTTAGACAAATCTCTGAGTCCTAGTTAACGAGAAATGAAATGAACAGATAAAAGATCGGGATAATCGGGACGACTTATTTCAAGATCAGATGATCCACCAAGTTATCTATTTGAGAGAGCTAACTCGGATATGCCAGATACAAAGGAAAAAAAGAAGAAAACACCAAAATACAAGTGTTGCACCAAACACTGGTAGTTGTTTCTTGTCCAATGGTATAAATCACGTGTGACGGAAGCAAATGTATTTGCAAAATATCTCGTTCAAGTATTCGACTTATAAACTTCTGAAATTATTATAAAATTCTTATTTGTCATTGATTCATTTAACCACATATCAATTTATATTTTATTTAGATTTTGTAATGTCTACAGTGAATCATAGTGATTTTCTACTCGATACAAAGTTCGAAACATTGCTTGAGAAACCCATAGTGAGATATTAATTAAAGTTACTTATTATCATATATGTTTTGCTTAAAATATATAAAAGATAACTCTGTTTACCTTTTTTCATTTTTTTTAATGGAGAACTCGCTCGTGCTACTCATAAGTGTAAAGTGTTTATTAGATAAATCATTATGTTGAATGCAGTAGCTTGCAAACCACGTCAATCAGATAAATCATATTAGACAAATCTTTCGTGACAGACTCACTCAATAAGACATTAATAAGAAATATAACTTGTGATCAATTAGTTTATCACAAATGTATATAATTCATCAACTTGAACATTAAAAAGCGTTATGCTATGCTAAGTTTTATAATTTGAACATGCTTTTTGTTGAAAAAGAATCTCAAATTGTTTGCACCGCAAATATTTTTTTGGTTTAATAATATATACAAAACAAGGAAAAAGAAAAATGAGAACCCAAATGGACAAACGTTATAATTTTTCCATTTCACATCCTATCATTTTCAAAACCTCTTCTTTAAGCAACCAATTTTGTTTCTTTCACAAGAATCCATTTTTTAGTTATTATTCCTCTTTTTTCATTTTTCTCCCCCGAAAATAAAAAATATATATCATTGCTATGTCAAAACTACAGTCGTGACGCAAATACTAACGGACGGTCAATATTTTTAAATTAATTTCGACTAATTATATTTAAAAAATACAACTTTTCACAATATTTTCAATCTTCTTCTCAAACCCCACATTAATCATACACAATTTAACATTTGAAATCTATGAAAAAAATATAAAAAAAAAATCACGGTCATAGGTTCACTGCTGAACTAAAAGAACAATGTAATTATAGCTAAAAATATCATCTCTCTTCTAAAAATAGGTCATCAATAGTCTGCTGATAAATAGGTTTCTTGTGAGACGTTCTCACGAATGTTATTTATCTGTGAGACAGGTCAAATTTATCGATATTCACAATAAAAAGTAATACTCTTAACATAAAAAGTAATACTTTTTCATGAATAACCCAAATAAGATATCCGTCTCACAAAATACGACCCATGAGACCGTCTCAAACAAAAAAAAACTTTTAAGATGTATTGCGTTCAAATACACAGGAGATGGCTATAACTAAAAACAAAACACACAGTGGATTCATTGACGAATATCAGCAAAAATAGTCAAATGATTCTTACTTTCTATTATTGAACGGTGGAATTGGAGGATGATTCTATCTGTTTGCAGGCTTTCGTTTTCTTGCCACAATAAGATGCCATTGAAAGAATTGGGATTGGGGACCATTGTTGGAATTCTGGATGTTGGTGGTGCTATTAATGTCCGAATTCAAGTCTCATTCATCTTTTTTGGGAGAATGACTTCTTTGACTTATTGGCTTGAAAATAATAGAGCCAAGTCGTGGCTTACAGCTTCTTAAATGGCGTTATTATTATCTTTTTTTAAAAAAAAAAATTTGACATTTTGTTCTTAACGTTTAGGTTCGTTTCATCCAATTCTATTCGTTTCATTGAAGATAATTATTGGAAACAAATTTTTTTATATATAGGAGAAATTTAAACCATTTGATTTAGCCTTCGAGTATTTGCTTATAGAAATTTTAGTGAAGCTATGAATTAACCACTGATAATTAATATAGCTTGTGTAATTCGGAAATTAGTTTGTATTCATAACCTCCAAAATGAAATCTGAGTTTTGTAAATCTGTGAATTTTAAAACAGCATGTGGTTTCATATATTACCCATATTGTATTTGCAAAATATCATTAGTATCATAACTTCCACCACATACAAGTTATGCTTCTATACTCACATTTTTATTTTATTTTAACGGTTAATGAGATGCTACGATAAGAGTATTGTTTTCATTGCACGTCCAACAACTATCATTGATTAAAAAAATGTGGAGTCACGTCACATATTTTTTTCTAATAATAAAATGTGGACGTTGAATTTATTATGGGAGTAATACCTTCAAGATAGTTTAAACTAAACCATAACGATCACGGCGAGAACCATGAAAATTCATTTTGGTTGAATATTGAAAATTCAGCTTGATAGAAAATTTAGTCCAAGTACATTCAACTAGCACCATTTTAGAGGACCATCCCAACAGTAAGCTGTGGTTTCAAACTTATAATTGATGCATTAACTCGAAATCATAACAGATAATGTGCATTAATGTGGAGTTTTATATCAAATTGAAGCATTTAGATTTCGTGCCCTATAAATAGCACACGAATTTCAAAATAAAAAATATTTCGTGTTTTTTGGTTTATGACTAGGGTAGAAAGGTTTAAAAAGTAAGGTGTTTTTAATTTCTGATGTGCCAATGAATGATATAGTAATAAATACAAAAAATGAGTTCATAATGGGAGATGCTCTAATATAACTTCATGCTCCGAGTTTTTAGGATGTTTCTTGCTTATATGGACTCTTGGTTACCAAATCGTTTGGGATACATGATAAAATCAAAAAATAGATATTTTGTGAGACGATCTCATAGATCTTTATTTGTGAGACGAGCCAACGCTGCACATATTTAAAATAAAAAATAAATTTTGGTATTAGAAATAATAGTTTTTCATCAGTGATTCAAATTGAATATTTGTTTTACAAAATTGACTCATGAGACCGTTTAACAAGAGTTTTGACGACAATTCAAATTGAGAAGTCACTTGCTAGCTTGCTCGAACCAAACGCGTTAGGATACCAACTCGAGAGATTGGATTCTCGGGGTAATCCAATGGACTGTTGAATTAATGTCCGAGGAAATCACCCATGGAGTCCGTCAGCATCGAATCTCATGATGAAATCTGTACAAATGGGTTTGAACAATTCACATTTATATTTATTTTCTATTATTTCGAAACCCAAACTAATAAACCTTAATGGGCTATTTCAAATTAGCCCAATTCTGCTTAGAAGCCGAAAAAGTCCACCTTAACCCTAGCAAATAACCAGATACTAGTTTCGACGTCTGCTCGATTCACTGCGTTGAACAATGCCTCCAAAGTTCGATCCGTCGCAGGTCGTCGACGTGTTTGTCCGCGTCACAGGTGGAGAGGTCGGCGCCGCCAGTTCGCTTGCCCCAAAAATCGGTCCCCTCGGGCTTTCTCCGAAGAAAATCGGTGAAGACATCGCGAAGGAAACGGCAAAGGATTGGAAAGGTCTCCGTGTAACCGTCAAGCTTACCGTACAAAACCGACAGGCCAAAGTCACTGTTGTTCCCTCCGCCGCCGCATTGGTCATCAAGGCATTGAAGGAGCCCGAGCGTGACAGGAAGAAGACGAAAAACATCAAGCACAACGGGAATATCTCGCTGGACGACGTTATCGAGATCGCGAAGGTGATGAGGTCCCGCTCCATGGCTAAGGATTTGGCTGGAACCGTCAAGGAGATTCTTGGCACTTGCGTTTCTGTTGGATGTACGGTCGACGGAAAGGATCCCAAGGATTTGCAGCAGGAGATCACCGATGGCGATGTGGAAATCCCACATGACTGAGATGGAGGTGAAGTATGAATTTTAGTTCCTATTATTAGTTGTTTTTCGTTTTCGTTGTTTTAGTTACCATTTCGTTTTGAGAGGAAAATGTTGCGAAAAAGTTTTTCTTTTGAGTTGGAAACTTTGTGCGGACATGTACACTATTGGATCAACATCAACGTTATGTAAACAATGCAGTTTGAAGAAGTGTAATTTTTTCTCGAAATGCTACTTAAATGATTTGGCAGACTGGTTTTATTTTTTGTTGTTCATTTGTATGCATCCAGTTTTGCATGACACATGGTCATTACGAGATCAATATATGGCTATCTTGAACTTTTTAATCGTCGTGGTACTGATTGGATACACAGCATTTGATGTTTCGTTGAGAATGTTCAATTGATTAACCTTGAGGGATACTTTGGTGCAATTTGGGACTCAATTTAGCTGTGTGGACCGCGGAGTTCTTCGAGTATAAGCCCTACGCATGTGCCTCTTAAAAATAAAATTTCAGCTCTAACTAGATCAATAGTGTATTATGAGCTCTCAAACAACATTAGCTCATCCATTTTGACATGCTTGATTTTTTCATGATCAATCAAAGCTTAATGTTGGGTAATGAAAGACCAAAATGTTCTTTTCTGCATATATGATATTAGATGTCAGAATATGTAATTGATCAGAAAATTATGGATAAATTTTTGATTTTGATTACATTAATTCTTTCTATCACCGTTTTTCCGATGAGTGGCTCAATGACAACTTGGACATTAGTTAAAGATACTCAAATGTAGCTCATTTTGAAGCTACTCGTATTCGATGTTAGCTTGGTCCATCTTGAGCTCTAACTGAGTTTGATCAAACCGTTTGGAATCAGATCCAAATGCTTGGATATAAGTTATAGATATTCAAATATAGCTTATTTTTAAGCTACTAATATTCAACATTAGCTTAGTCAATCTTGAGCTCGAACTGAGTTCGATCAAACCGTTTGGAATCTGCTCTAAATGCTTGGATGTTAATCTTTGTCGTTCTCGATCAGGCGATGATGTTGGAAACTATTTTGTTTTGTCTCTTGTTTTCAAATTCTGTTCGTTCCCCCTTATTGATGTCTTATGCACGATCTTGGGTTGATTATCTCATTTGAGAAAATTATCGTTTGAGACATGAAAATCAACGACAGAACAATAAAATTTTGTTCAAACTTGACATAGGCGGCTAGGAAGGCTCACATGAGCCAAGAATACAGTTCTTTGAGATGAGAGCCCATTGATTTGCTGTTTCATCATGGTGCATATGCTCTATTGTTTAGAATTTGAAACGGGCAACTTCCCATGATTCTGTTTAGTTTTATCAACCAGAGTTCACGGTTCTTGATTTGAATCGAAGCTATGTACTAGGAAAGTTACATCAATTTTTTTATTGAGCCCCTGCAACTTTTTGGAGACGAAACATCATATGTTTTATCAGTTTTTCTTGCCCCTTCTCATTAAATTATTGTATTATTATGCTGGAGGTGTTTCATTTCCTAGTCGTAAACCCGAGATCTCGTGAACGATCATTTGGACTTCCTTTTTTCTCTCATAATGATGCCATTTGGCAGGTCCAACAGGAATCATATTTTACCACGTTGGATGGTGGTCCTTGCAGATATTTGCAAGGATGTAAGATACATATAGAAAGTAACCAAACGAGGGCGAGGAGATTGAGATGGTTGGCTAGATGTGTTGTACACGCGTACATGCAATTCTTAACGGGGTGGGGATTGGTTTTCCGTCTCCATCTCCGAATTTCATCTCCACCCTCATATCCTCCTCCATCCCCGCTTTTCGAGCTCGACGAATCTCCGAATCAGCGGGGATCAAATCCTCATCTCCGCGCTCGTCTTTGTTTCTAAAATATTAATAGGACATGGCGGGGCGGAGAGTTCTTGAACTCGAATTTATTATTATACCACTGTTAAAAATGAACATTAATATTATTTTCAAAAAAATTAATATCAATAATAATATTTATATTAATTTCAATATTATTTAATAGCTTTGTTTCTAATATTTTCCCAAAAAAAATTATTATATTAATAATAATAATATTATTATTGTTGTTGTTGTTTTCGGGATGTGTTCGGGAATGAGACTAGTATCCTCATATTAGTCCCAAAATATTTTAGGATTTAAACCAATCTTTGAACCCAAAAAAATAGGAGATCCTCGTCTCTGTTCAGGTTTTTCTCGAGTCCTCGAACCCATGTTGAAAATTGTCATCCCTAGTTCATAGATGGTGAAGTTGAGTTTACATGGCGTTGTGTTATGAGCGACAATTTGATTTTACTTCTTGAAGTAATGAATTTTTAAAAGAAATAATTTCAAGAACCCCCCTAAATGTAAAAGTATTACAGAATCTGCAACTTAAATTTGAGATTTTCATTGTTTCTGTAACCAAACATGCAAGATGGAATCAGATAATGGATTTTTTTAATCCAAGATGGGAAATCGTTCGATAGATCATTCTAGAATCAAGCTGTACGATAAAATATGTGGTGTGCCAGTATGCCAAAAATCAAGAAGACACTAATCAATCAGAATTTGTCACGATGCCAATTAGTTACATGCAAAGTCTTGGACTGAAGTTTACCCATTTTCAGGGGCATCTATTTCATTTGCACGTGTAGCTGCTCTATACCGTCAATTTATACAGATGCATGATATTTTTTTGCATGCACTTTCCTTATTTAAACTACCTTTCATCTGCACTTCTTCTCAAATCAGAACTGTTCAAATTCTCGTACTTTCTAGCTTTAGTTTCATCGAAGAAAATGGCAAACCAGGCTACTGGAATGGAGTATTGGATCGAAATCGCTCCATCTCGCCTCACAGTCCCGCAAAAACCTTCCCATTATCCTAAACTTGAAACCATCGAAGAAGATAGAGCAGAAGGAGGGCAGCAAGATTTAATGATTCTTGAGTGGTTCTACCGAGTCCTGTCTACTTTTCGTCTTGGCCTGTCCCAGAAAATTTCTTTACAGAAAATATAGTTCTGGTTTATATTTCACTCCTAGTGTGTATAGTGTATTTTTGTGTTTTTTATGTTTTAGAGACGCTTGGAAATAATATAATTCTAGCACATGTGCATTCATTTTGTGTGTGCAGAATAATGAATAAAATATTATTTACAGTCTCAATTAATGCAACGAAAAGGTAATAAGTTTTTTTTTAAAAAAATTGCCGATAAATTATTAAAATAATTTCAGAAATACTAGTCAATCTCTTTTCCTATAAAATTGGGTTGAAAGATAATAATAATAAAAAAAGAGATGATTATTTTAGGAAAATAAAGAAGGTTCCACCGATGATATATATAATTGTAAATTTAATTAAAGTAATAATCTCTTCTATACAAAATATCATAGGGGTAATACTTAATAGTTTGATAAATTACATTTTTGTGTTTCGCGTTTTCACTAACTAATTTTAGTGGTTCAAATGATACGTTGTATGTAGATAATTAAGTTGTGCCTCATTTGGTAAGAGAGGATAAACAACGTAATTAATAGTAGAGTTAGTCTAATTTTGCTGCGAAATATATATTATTAAATTCAGCATAATTTCAATACTAAAATATTTAAACCAATTCAAATTGATAATTTATTTTATAAAATCAAATTGTTTGAGGATAAGTGGTACAAATATAACCACAGAGAAGTGCTACGTACGAATTACGACTCGTGGAATTATATATTTGACTGTCGGTGGTGGTGTCTATTTTTTCAAAATATTAATAAATATATAAAACCATATATGCCNTTATGTTAATTAATCGCCAGAAGTAAATCATTGGTTAAGATGACAACATTGCTAATTTAAAAATATTTGTTTTTTTTAACAACTCCCACATAAATCTTTGATCTTATGGGATATGTTTAAAAATATATACTTGTTTTTAATGATTATTGACGCCCGAAAGGACAACATTGGGAACTGATCATTACAACATGCACTTAATTATGTAAAGTGTGCAAAAAATTAACATAGTGGTGATAGTCTATACACTTTACTTAGTTAAGTGTTATAACTCGTTCCCAATTTTATCCACACACACAGATATATATATGATGTTCATCAACCGTGTCGATTCTTGTGTCCATCAATAAATTGACACTCATTTATTCATAACATCCAATAGGCGGGTGACACATCATTGGTGGACACATAGGTTGACACGATTGGTGCTAAAAAACATCAAATATCGATTGGTTAGCTGCCAATTTGGATAAGACTTACCAAAGAATTTCGCACCTTTGTATATTTAATTAATTAAGTTAAACTTATTACATAAATAAGCTAATGAGAATCACGCTTGCCTTTCAAATTTATCCACTATTCAAAAGTTAATATTTGCTCAATCTTTACTCGAACTCAAATTTGAATCCTACTCTGATATATTTACGAAAAAAAGCTTCGACTCACATGAAGAAGACGTTATTTAATAGTTTCAGCCTTCGGGTTGCTATGTTATATATTTATAGATAGATAGATAAGATATACACGTATTCTAAAATATATTTTTATTATATTTTAGAAGTTTGGTACGTACTTAAAAAATTAGGATGATTCCAAATTTCTTATAATATAAATACACGTTGATAAAATACTACTAATCTTCAAGGTTTATTGGCTTTTGAATAAAAATAATTTCGATTTAAACTTAATTAAATTAAATTGTAAATATAAATATATCCTAATTCAATTGGAGATAATACTTTTTACTATAAATTTCAAACATTATTATTCACTCTAAAAAATCGAGATCCATCCAATTATAATGATTAATGATTCATCCCCGTCCCAAAGGATGATTGTAACCAAAAAAAAAACACAAATTTAATAAAAATATAAAAAAATAATCAAAATATTTTTTAACTTAATATTGAATTTTATAGATTTTAATTTCGTTGGATTAAAATTTTACCAGTTCGAACCTAATAATACAGAGTAATGCTACATGTACAATCGAATTTGTACAACAATTCTTACAACACAAAAAATTCAATACAAAAATTTTATTTATCAATATCTCATGATAAATTCAATACAAAATCTCATGATATAATAACAAATCTCACGATTTAATTGTTGTAAATATCGTTGTACGTTTTTGGTTGTACCTATAGTATTATTCAATAATACATGAAGGCAACACCGATATTATTTTTTATTTTCTGAGGGTGGCATAAAAAATGAATAACTGTCTCAAATTATTATTATTTTCTTTAAAAAAAAACAGGAAGCCGTACGTTGGTGACAATGGTGGGGTTTACAAAAGAATAAATTCGCGATTAATATAAAATGGTCGGCTATAGATAAATTAGTTGGTCTAATTATTGCTCTAATCACCAATTAATTTATGACAAAAATTTGTGTGAGATGGTCTCACGGATCGTATTTTGTGAGAAGGGTCTCTTATTTGGGTCATCCATGAAAAGTACTACTTTTTATGTTAAGAGTATTACTTTTTATTGTGAATATCGGTAGGGTTAACCCGTCTCACAAATTAGTATCCGTGAGACGGTCTCACATGATACCCATTATTAATTTATATTGGGCGGCTATAAATTTAATTATTATAATACCGATGTCGATATAATTTTGTACCTTGCTATTCATTACGTATTCCTCTAATTCTACTACTTGAATGAATGCGACATTTCGTTAAACAACGGATTTTGAAAGCACTGAAAAATGAATTCAATTTATTATTATTATTTATTTCTTATATTATGATATATTAAAATTTATCGACGACAAAAAATATATATTTCATGTTTCGAATAAATATGAAGTTTGTCTCATGAAATTTATACGTGAGACAGTTTTATAAGAATTTTTGGGTAAAAATATAATATATTGTATGTTCGAAGAAAGTAAATATTTTGAAAAATTGATAAAATTATTGAGATACAAGAGAGTGGAGTTTTTCAAAAAATAACAAAAACTTAGTATTTATTATTTAATATACATTTGTTACATTATTATGTTAAGAATTTAAAAAAAGCTTTAATTATTTAATATTTAGTTTCTGGCTGCGGTCTTCTCTCAAGCCTCAATAAATACCGGTGCTTCTCCACTCTATTCAGTATCCACGATCCTTTGTAACACTCTTCACTACTTCTACACACAGCCATTATCAATGACGAAAGATTTAGAGGCGGAGCGTGCGGCTTACGCGGCAAAGGACTACCACGACCCACCGCCGGCGCCGCTTTTCGATTTCGGAGAACTCACGAAGTGGGCTTTTTATAGAGCGCTTATCGCAGAATTCATCGCCACCCTTCTTTTCCTCTACGTAAGTGTGTTGACGGTTATCGGCTACAGTAGGCAGTCGGACACTGCGAACGGTGGCGATGAGTGCGGAGGCGTCGGGATTCTCGGCATTGCATGGGCCTTCGGCGGCATGATTTTCATACTTGTTTACTGCACCGCCGGCATTTCGGGTAAGTCACACATCCCAACACCATCCACCGTTCCATTACCATAGTTGATTAATTACTGTTGATTTTCAGGCGGGCACATCAACCCAGCGGTGACGTTTGGCCTGTTCCTTGGCCGAAAAGTGTCCCTGATAAGAGCGTTACTGTACATGGTAGCGCAGTGTTTGGGGGCCATCTGCGGCGTGGGACTGGTTAAAGCATTCCAGAAAGCTTACTACAACAGGTATGGCGGTGGGGCAAACATGTTGGCCCCGGGGGTTAACAAGGGAGTAGGATTGGGTGCTGAAATCATTGGGACCTTCGTGTTGGTGTACACTGTGTTCTCGGCTACGGATCCCAAGCGAAGTGCTCGCGACTCCCATGTTCCTGTAAGTTTTTATTTTCTCGAATTTGATATCTCGTCTCAAATTGTTAAATAAGTCATAAATCATCGACATGAACTTGCAACTATCTAATCCAATTTAATCACCGAATTTCCACTAACCCCTTGGTTTAGTGGATAATTAATCCTATAATATAATACAAAATTTAATCCGCTTATCATTTTTAAAAAATAATTACAAGGTTCAGATGCTGACTAATTTACAATAACCTGCTAATTAATTCATATTTCACCGAGTAACTCTACCAATATAGCATATAATACACCGTGATTAAACTTCTTAATATTTAATATAACTTAAATAATAATATTTATTTTATTATTATGATTATACTATTATATTAATATTAACAATTAAAGTTACGTTGAATTAGGTGTTGGCTCCACTTCCGATTGGATTTGCTGTTTTCATGGTTCACCTGGCTACCATCCCTTTCACCGGCACCGGAATCAACCCCGCCAGGAGCTTCGGTGCCGCGGTAATCTACAATAAGGAAAAGGCCTGGGATGACCATGTAATTTCAATTTCCCTCTCTTTATTTTTATTTACTTAAATTTAGATGTACAAAAAAAATTAAATATCAAGAAAATGGTGTAATTTGATGCATGCAGTGGATTTTCTGGGTGGGGCCTTTCATTGGAGCTGCGATAGCTGCACTGTACCATGAACACATTCTGAGGGCTTCAGCTCTAAAGGCTTTGGGATCATTCAGGAGCAATGCTTAAAGTAAAATCTTTGAATTAATAGATTATATATTATGATAATAATATTGTCGTTTCGGGGTATTTGCACAACTGCACGAAAAAAATGTAGATATATTTCTCTTGTCTGAGAACTTAATTGGTTGAATTTCTATATTTCTGGTTGTCTATGTACTCGACTTTTATATATGTTTTCATGTATTAATAAATTTTCTTCTTAATTCAAAAGTAATTGGTTTGCATTAATTCTATGCTAATGCTCCTTAAGCTTGCTCCTGAATCGAATTTTTCCCATCTCATTCCACCCCGAAAAAATCATGAATCGAATTTTTCCCTGTCCTATTTGTCTGGATTTTTCTTGTCCCGGTCTATGTCGGGAGAGGGATTGGCGAACTAATACTCACGACGGATTCTTGACCCGACCCGACTTCATTGTTTTTAATTATTTTAATTTTTTTTAAAAATTTTTTTTATTAAATTATTTACGCATTGTGTTGTAAGATTTTAAACAAATAATATTAATTTGAAGACCATATAAAAATTGACTAACATATTTGAAATGATTTGTCCACATACGACGATTTTAGGGTTTAAATTAAATTGTTAATTAATTCATCAACATAAAAAAAAAAAAGTTAACATAGAAAAACTCAAATAAAATCATATAAAATAAAATATAGTTTATTACAATTTTCTCATTTTCAATCTAACTTAGAATAATGAATGTACCACATTGTTGTTCACACCCCTATATTTATCGGGATATCATTTTCCTACTCGAGAGGATCCAAAACTTTTGGGATATCCTGAAAAAAAATATATCATCGATTCTTATCGAGACGAGAATTGAGTAAAAAATTTATCGGGAAATCTTCTTACCCGAGGGGATTCAGAACTTTTGGGATATCCTCTCTTTACCCAAACTTTCAGGTCCCGATATTTGAGAAAAAAACATTCTCGATTCTTATCGAGACAAAAATTGAGTAAAAACGTTACGGACGAGTCCCGACCCGATTCGACCCAAGATAGGATGACACATTGGATTGAATCTATCCCAAGAGTAAGTCCCCAGGATAGATTGAATTGAACTAAACATATTAATTAATAAAAATCAAGTCACCAATAGGACATGCAATTTATTTCTTAATTTTCTCTAACGTTAATCTTGGATCTTATTTTGATGTGTTTTTTCCTTGCCTAGCTATTTATGTGTGTGGAATCTAAGGATTTAATATTTAGAATGATGCTGGAAAATCCCTCTCTTAATTTGCATACGTTAATTACCCACTCTGACAATTAATATAATGTTTGCAACTAATTATTATTATTTATTAAATAAATACTATTCATGAGGAGTTGGGTTCTATGTAATGTTGATTAATAAGTTGTCGAGAAATCCAATTATTACATGTAAAAAATTATAATTGTAATCATGTGATGCTGAAATATTAAATAATTTGACATATTCATGGTCAACAAACCCGATAATTAAAAAAAGTGCTGGCAATAAAATAAAAATTAAAAGGGATGGCTCTTGTTGTATTGTAAAAATTCATGTATAATATGTTAAAATTAAAAACTGCATAAATAAATTATATATTTGAAGACAAATATATATATCTACGAGAGGTAAACTTGTTTTATATCGGAAATAAAAAAATTAACTTTTAATATAAAAAATAATGTTTCATAGATCAGATCGTATAAAAAATCGGACTTTCATATAAATTTTTGCGATATTTGAAAGGACATGTTATAATTTATAAGAGTGGTTGATGCTGATGAGCCAATTGATCTTATCTTGTTCGACTCTTTAATTAATTAATTAATTAACTAATTATAATTATCATTAAGATTGTCTGGAAGTGATCGAGGCTCTTTACTGCCTTACGTCTTTGCTCATGGACTTTTTGCTTTGAAAACTATGATAAACTCATGGAATAATTTTTTTAAATATTTTTTCATTATTAATTTAATTGTGATTGAGATGTTTAGTGGCTAATTATATGTTAAATTAAGCAGTATGACAACGTGGTCGGTCTTATTCAACAACTAATCAGGCTACGTAATTTTGTTTTATATTTTAATGTGTGAATTTGTCGCTTTCCTTATTATTTGTAGTAAAATATAATTAAAACTACTTTGAGATAGTTTTATTGGTGAATTTTGTATAATATATATTTATTTGAGTCATCAATGAAAAAATATTATTTTTTTCTGCCAAAATATTACTTGTTTTTATTGTAAATATGACTTGACTGAAAATTCTAACAAATAAAGTTCAATAAAACCGTATCACAATATATATACTCTCTTTTGATTTTTTTTTCTATGGAACGACTTTCCTTTTATTATCAATGTTTTTTATTACGTCTTGTTTACTTATTTATTTACTTATTTCAACTCACATAATGAAAGCAATATTGGATCCAATGTCACAAACAAGAAGCTCCCGGCTCACTTTATTTGAACTAACTAGTTTGCACACACGGTATGTGTGTATTGTTTTTTTTATAATTATCAAGGGACTAAAGTGAAATTTGACAAATTATCGAGAGAATAAAGTGCTATGTGAAATGTTGTAATTTAAAAAAATAAAAACAAAAGTGTTTGTTGAAATTTAAAAAAATAACAACAAAAGCGTACTATTCGTATCACATAAGGGCGAAATTGGAAGAGTAAAAAACAGACCAAGACACTATTTTTGTCTCTATTATAGAGATTCTTAATAATTGTAATAGATTTCTAAAAATATTTTATGCGTATTTAAGTTTTATTTTTTCCCTTTCTAGACCTTGGTTCGCATATTATCATTTCAACTAAATCTTTTGGTGTGTTCGATTGTTCTACTATATGTGATATAATGAATATCTGATTTTCGCAATAATAGCTTAGTTCACATCCGCTTTTTTTTTACTATCCAAGGCTTGAGCGGGTTTGCATGATCCCAGATGAATTGGTTGACTTGTTAACATAAAGTTAGTTGATTACATGTTAGATCAAGTCCTTAATTGTATAAATAGAATATGAATTTATATTAATTGTCTGCTGGTTTTTGTAACAATATTTTTGTGAGATCGAACGCTTGCCGCTTTACTAAAAGCTATAGCTGGTGGTAATGGTGCAACTCAAATCTTTTAAACTGCAAAGCAGTTCAAGCACCGCGATTTGATCGCTCTATCAAGTATGGACAATTATTGCACCACCTAACAATCTCCCTCTCAATAATTGCACTATTTGCAATCAATGAGAATCGAACCTGTGACCTTGGCTCTGATATCAATTATAAGACCGAACGCTTGACGCTTTACCAAAAGCTATAGCTGGTGGTAATGGTGCAACTCAAATCTTTTAAACTGCACAGCAGCTCAAGCACCACGATTCGATCGCTCTACCAACCATGGACAATTATTGCATCCAACAATCTCCCTCCCAATAATTGCACTCTTTGAAATTAATGGGAATCGAACCCGTGACATTGACTCTGATACTAATTGTAATACCGAACGCTTGCCGTTTTACCAAAAGCTATAACTGATGGTAATGGTGCAACTCAAATCTTTTAAACCGCACAGCAGCTCAAGCACCACGGTTCGATCGTTCTATCAAGTATGGACAATTATTGCACCCAATAATTTTTTTTATATTAGATCCATATTATAGTTTTACAACACTTCCAAATTTTTAAAAGTGATTTCTTCTAAATAAAAAATAATTTTCATAACATTGACTTCACCATGGACAAACCTTCGCGGTCCAGTTAACATATGCATTTCATTCTATATTGGGCAGACATAGGCCCAATAATAAAAACCCAATTAAGCGCATATATATTAAAGAAAAAAAAATCAAAATCCACTCCAATTACAGTAAAAACATTGATTCCATGGCTTTCCGTCCCGTTCTTCCACTCGCATTGGCCTTCTTCCTCGTATTCTCCATCCTATCAGCCCACATTATCTCTGTCGCCGCCTCCGATGACGTTGACGACGACGAAGACCTGAGCTTTCTCGAAGAACCTAAAACCGAGTCTGTTTTCGACCAGAATTATTCGGAAGCAGAATTCTCGGATAATGATGGGGGCGGATTCGAAAACTACGAGGATTTCGATCACGGCGGGGGGAGGATGAAGTGGCCAAATTTGATGAAAAGGATGTTTTCGTTTTGACGGAAGGTAATTTCACTGACTTTGTTGAGGACAATAAATACGTGATGGTGGAGTTTTACCCTTGGTGTGGGCATTGCAAGGCCATGGTGCCGGAGTATGCGGCGGCTGCTACAGAGCTGAAGGCGGTGGATGTGAAGCTTGCGAAGGTGGATGCTACTCTTGAGAACGAGCTAGCGGAGAAGGATGAAGTTCTGGGGTTTCCTACTGTGTACTTCTTTGTTGACGGGGACCATAAAACTTACTCAGGGCAGCGTTCCAAGTGAGTTTGGGTTTTCGGTTTTGTCCTTTATATCTTCTTGTGCTTATCTGATATTTTACGATAGAATGAGGAACACATATTTCTGAATTTTAGGCGATCCTCGATTTAGGCTTGCTTACGGTAAAAAAATTTCTGAAGTTTAGAAAATAATAAGTTGTTGTTTGTTTTTGAGAATCCGAAGTGACAAATTAAGCGATCCTTAAGAATTTTTTTTCTTTTTCTTTTTGTTTTCGCAGCCCAATTGGTATTTCTGTTTTCATTATTCTACAATAACTTTGGCCTGAAATTGGTTAGTTTCCTTTTGTTAGTTAATAAGACAGTGTGAATGAGGGGAATTCATATATTTGATGTGGTAATATCAATTAGAAATTGTGTTTAGATTAAGATCAGATAGCTTCAAGTCAAGTCCTATTGTGTGGCTGAAGCAATGTCGATATCTTTTATCATGTCTCTCTTGTTATTCCTTGTAAACAATGTAGTGCTATTCTAGCAAAGCATAAAAAGGAAAAGCTATTTCCACAACCTTACTGTTTACTTGATGATAGCACCACCCTGAGTTGGTGGTGATAATTAATGCGCATAATGTGGGTGATAAGTTGAGAAGAAAATTAACTTCTATGTAGGGAAACCATTGTGACTTGGATCAATAAAATAACCGGACCTGGTATATCCAATATAACTACTGCGGAGGAAGCAGAGCGCATACTAACATCTGAGAATAAGGTTGTGTTGGGCTTCCTTGACTCATTGGTGGTAAGTTAACTCTTGCTTTGGCCATATTTTTTATGATGGTGTGCCGCATTTTACTTAATATTTAACTTATTATTGCACATGTGTCCAATTTCATGCTACCCCGAGGGTAGTATCCTTCTCAATGCATACTTTTTTGCCTCATGGGCCAGATCAATATGTGGCAAAAAATTGTCCATCGATGGTTAGCAGGTGGGTGACGTCGAATCTTCCCACATCTGCATTCATGTTTGAAGTGTTGGGTACTAGAAAATGCCTTTGATATATTTAGACATTCTCTTGACTTTACATTTTTCATATTCCTTTTCATGTCTTTCGTTGGATTTGGCTCCACTTCATCTTCTTAATTTCATTTTAATACTAAAGATATTATTTTATAAATTTTTTCATCCGATAATTACAGGGTCCTGAAAGTTAAGAGCTTGCTGCTGCATCAAAACTTAATGACAACATCAATTTTATCAAACTTCAAATCTCAACGTAGCAAAGATGTTTCACTTGGAAGCAGATGTTAAACGACCTGCTCTGGTCTTGCTGAAAAACGAGGCTGAGAAAGTGACCCATTTTTGTTAGTCCTAAATGCATGTCAATGGATGTCATATTTTTGTAGTATCTTGCCAAAAATTAAACTCTTGATTATCGATGCAGACGGTCAGTTCCAGAAGTCAGCAATAGCTGAGTTTGTTCCTGCCAACAAGGTTCCCCTGGTGACCATTTTTAGCAGAGAAAGTGCACCATTAATATTCGAGAGCCAAATTAAAAAGCAGGTGAGTATTTTTGTTCAAATTTCTCACCTCCCTTCGCTTTCCAAAGTGTGCCATTGTAATCCATCGATAACTTCTGTTATGGAAGACCTTCATAACATTGAATTCCTTTTGCTTTTTCTTTTCATTTTCAGCTTCTGCTTTTTTCCACATCCAAGGACTCAACAAAAGTTATTCCAATATTTGAAGAAGCCGCCAAACTTTTCAAGGGAAAGGTACTGGAACAAGAATAGAGTGACTGTTTAGCATTTTTGCATTGTCAAATAATATGTTTATTTGGATTTTAAATCAACATATTTAGTTATTTCAAATTACTGATTCAAACGGGTTCAACCTGACATTGGCAATCCTTGTGCTAGTTGGAATGTAACTGTTTTTGCTCTACACTTGCACCCCGCCCATAAAACAATCATTTTAATCAAGTTATATAGACTTTTAATTATTTTGACGTTGAAGCATGCAAAGGTATGTAAAGGTTGAAGTTTTTGTTGTGGAAAAATCCCAGCACAATGTTCTAGTGATATATTCATTTCAAGTAAATGGATATTTTATAATCCATGTTTCAAAATTGATTCAGATTGTATTTGTATCTGTGGAAGTTGAAAATGAAGTAACTGGAAAGCCTGTAGCAAATTACTTTGGAGTCACTGGAGACTCTCCGAAAGTAAACTTCTCAATATGGTTCATCAAGTTACCTTTGTTTCTGTACACATTATCCTTTACTCTATCAGATAATATAGTCCAAGGACTTAGTCAAATTTGAGGCTGTTGAGAGTTCTTGCAGGTATTGGGATACACAGTTGATGATGCTAGGAAATATATACTTGATGAGGAATTTACATTTGAGAATATTAAGGTTAGTACTACTCGGTTTTTCTCATTTTTTGCTTGTGCATTGGTTTGACTTCTGAAAACATTTTTGGGTGGCATAAAATTTTTGCTGAGAATATCTTCCTCATTTCATTAGGCATTTGGGCAGTCACTCTTTGAAGACAAGCTCAAGCCTTTCTTCAAATCGGATCCAATTCCTGAGAAGGTGGCTTCTAATTAACTGTTTTGTCCCAAGTGATT
This sequence comes from Primulina huaijiensis, assembly GCF_012295235.1. Taxonomy (NCBI): domain Eukaryota; kingdom Viridiplantae; phylum Streptophyta; class Magnoliopsida; order Lamiales; family Gesneriaceae; genus Primulina; species Primulina huaijiensis. The sequence goes on along the minus strand of NC_133319.1, from coordinate 4,407,137 downwards.
TGTCAATTCAGTAGGCTGACCAATCTTTCTGTGACCTCGCATTTTATAGAATGATGGAGATGTGAAAATAGTTGTTGGGAATAATTTGATGATATTGTTTTGGACGAATACAAAGATGTTCTCCTTGAGGTACTGTTGGATTAATCTATGTGGCATTTGATATCTCCTTTTTTATTCCTAGGTAAATTTCTAATCTAACAGCATATGTTCATTCAGATATATGCACCTTGGTGTGGCCGTTGCCAAGCTTTTGAACCAACATACATCAAGCTGGCCAAGCACTTGCATGGTGTAGAATCTCTTGTTGTAGCCAAAATGGATGGAACCACGAATGAACATAACAAAGCCAAGGTAATATCATAAATTCTTGGTTTCAGTGTTAGTTTTACGACAAAAACTGAAGTTCTAAAATTTGAAAAACGATTTCGATTTTTTTATAACCGTAGATACTCTTGATCAGTTATATTGAAATGACTTCACCTTCTAGAGGTCGTTTATCACTTCCTCTAAAGCCAGGCGACCATCACCTGATACGCTGTCGTTTGGCTGCGTCGACCATCGCAGGTCCTTTAGCTCCATTGCGCTCGCGACATCAATCAAATTTCTCTGGATCAACCAAATTACAGTTCAACGGCGGTAGCACCCCCCGAAAAACAAGGAACACGTTTTTTGATAGCGACTTTGAAATATGCACCCTTTCATAATTCAAGTTTCATTCATCGAGTTCTCTATCATCTTATAGCATTTGTGTGCTTAGTTGTATAATATTTGTGAGATATTTGTTTTCCTGTATTAAGAGAGTGCATGTTTTATTTGAAAACACAGTGAGTGGTTATACATCATAAAATATTATAGTGTAATTTTTTTTCATCTTGACATAGTTTTTACCCTAATAATTTTTAAAGGTTTTTCATGTAAATCTCGGCATTCAGTTTTATACTTCATTTTCATATTATTATCCCAAGTTGTCTCACGTAGGACCAAGACGTTTAACACACTTATATAAACATCAATAAAATGACACTCACATATTAATATTATTAAAAAAATTACTCGTGCAATAAAATTATATACATGTATATGTGTGTGTGTGTGTGTTTATATATATATATATATATGGGCCTGCCAGATTTATTTTTTCTAGCTTGAAAATAGGCCAATGGTCAACCTAATCCGCAGACGGTAATTTGCTCACTAATTTATATTAGGAGGGTACGTTAGTTTAATCATTTTTAATTTATGTCTGTGTTGCGAAAGGAATATAAGCAATTTTCTGGGTAAAATCAATCATGTTATCAAGTAGAAGACCAACTCTAACATACCATTCCAAAAAAAAAAAAGCATTTGTATTCGAATCGTTTCCAAAACTTGAGACAGATTATAACAAACAAACACGATGCATAAATCATCGTCCACCAAAAGTTTCTGGATTTTCGACATCTCTGTCGTGGTATAGCGAAGGACTCCCATATGATGATGTAGCGACATGGCTAGATGGAGGATTCAGCATTATCTGGTTTTGATTTGCTCTAGCATGCCTTCGTCTTCTCCATCTCAGGACCTCCACGGCAATGGAGCTTCCACTCATTGATACGCCAAATCCAGCAAAAGTTGCAAGAAGGATTGATAGGACTGCTTGCACATGAATCTACAAATTTCAACGCAAAACAAATCTAGCTAAGATAAATTTATGTTTTTTTCCCTTCTTTTTTACCTATGGAAAGGTCCAAGAATTGATGAACACATGAAAGAAAGGTGGTGTGGAGAAAAAGAAGAATTACCATGTTGTAAAGGATATGAGCAAAGAGAACCACGAGGGTGAACTGAACTGATGCATACACCCAAATGTATCGTCTCTTCACTACAAATATGACCCCATGTTAGTATAAATAACATAACATTAGCATTTCTAAGAGCATAAATAGTCGAGCGCTTGTCCCGGAACAAAAAATTATATAAAATTTGGAGCAACGCTCTGTTTCATGTAGAATGTATACAGTTTGGAATATCATATTTATTTTCTTCCAAATAATTATGCATGATAGTGTTTTCCAATAAATTTAACCATCTTTGTTGCTTTCTTTGGGGGGAGCATACCCATAGTTGAAGAGGTCATAGATGAGAGTAGGCCAAGTACACAAGAAAATGGAAGTGAAATGGAAATTGCACCAGTGCCCATTTTTCCAACCTGCATGTAACAAAATATGAGCGGAGCTAATCAAAGTCTAGCCCGAAATGATTGTATGGTATGTACTTGATCTTACCAAAAGCTGTTCAAGAAAACAGAAGTAGGCAAGCATGCTAACGATGGCAAGAATCGGCAATTCCTGCCAAACCCTGCATCAAAAGAATTGATAAGCCAAGTAGAAGAAAAATACATGTTGATCAATTGGATATAGATCTACGACATTTGAAAAAAATATTGTCAAAAATAACATCAAAGACACACTCGCCTGTATCCATTGATCTCCGTATGCCCGAAATTATTTGTGGTAGTATTCTGATTCACAGAGCTTTGAATACGTAAAAGCGTGACAGGGAGATTTCGAACTTCTTGTTTGCAAACCTCGCATGTCTTGTTACCCTTAATTCCAAACCATTTTAATGCACATTCTTGATGAGCCAAAGCAAGTTCACCTTTGCAGCTGCATTCCATCTTAAGGGTTTCTCCTCCTTCACATAGTTCAATGAAGCAAATTCGACAAACAGCTTCATCTTCGGGTATATCTTCACCATTGGCTTCATTATTTTCTGCAAGTCCAAGAAACTTTATTATAGCGTTTCAATTCATCTGCTGAGTCAAAGAGAAGCATGAAGAATCAAAGATAAAAATTCTTATAAAAAGTTGATCACATGATTCTAGTATGCAAAAAATTTAATGATATCCTGATTCAAAAAGTATTTTCATCTTCCAAAAAAGCACCCAGATTATAAGTAGACAAATAAACATATACCATTATCTCCTGTTGGAGCTATTGACACTTCAGGATCTCCATCCATCACTCTAGGAGTTGAGGGAATCACACGAAAGAATGAATCCTTTGTTTGAATTCCTTTCTCTTTGTCAATGACTGGGACCGAAAGTGATCGGGAGATGCCTCGCATATTTTTTGCCTAAAATAGACATGCACCATAATGAACTGCTAGGCTCCTAAAACATTCTCTTTTCTAGAACTTACATTTTATCAGCCAAAAAGAGTAGCTATACTTTTTTCAGTTAAAGGACTCAGATTTTTTGAGAATAAGATAAAGAAATTTCGAATAGCTCACTTCATTTAGATGATCGTCGATACTTCCACCATGAGCACCATCTGGATTGGAATCCCTAGTTAAAGGCAAGGACGACATTCTCTTTATTCTAGGTGTAAAAATTTTTGAGAGTGACCATGATCGTGACATGGAGGGCTTGTCCTGGGTAACCACGGGAGAAGAACCAGAGTCAACGGTTGCAGCTTTCTCTATATCTGAGTTAGTATCCCGGTATTTGAAACTTAACTTGGTCAAGAGATTTCTAATGGATGATTTGCCTCGAGTTGAGGAAGGTCCAGGCGACACATTAAGTCTCAAATCAGAAGGGCTTGATGATAAAAAGAAGTTAACTCTTTTTGGGGTGGGGGTTGGAGTGAGTGGCATCTTTATTTGGACAAATTCTTGATCTGAAACCTTGGGTATCTCCAAGAAAAGGTTAGGTTTTTTCCAATGCTTGTTGCAGTTTGATGTTTCCGCAGTCATTTCCAAGGTTTTCTCTGTCTGAAAATAGACACGGATATTTGATTGTTAGCTTTTCTAACGCAAAATGGCTTCATGAATGAACAACGAACGAAATTGGTTTCGAAAATACTAATGTCAAAAGAGAAACATAGTCGTGCAGCAAGAAACTAGCACTGTGCATAAGAGTTGTCATCCATGTTGCTAAGATTGAACGCTACAAAGGTTTATATCAACCTACAGAATGTGAGTATGCATATTCTTGCTCTTGTTGCATTGATAGATTAGGCTTGCCTTAAATTTGCTCTCGTGTTTTATGATGTAACTCTAGACTAGGCATGCCTCATCCACTCTTATGTGTTGTATGTCCGTTTGTTGTTCTGTTTTGTTTAATAAATTTCACCTTCTTTTTTGGCGGTATTAAAAGATAAAAAGAAAAGAAACATGATTTCGTTCCCTCTAACCTGATGCAACATCTTGGTTGGGGAACTAGTTAACCAACTATGAAGAGCGTTATCTTCTGATTTGCAGTGTTGAAGGTTGATGTTCCCAATGGATATAACTTTGATCTTAACATAAAAATGAGTGCAAAAATTGATTTCTTAGCCCATGTAAAGCAAGCCCAATCTACACCCAAACATGACAAATGAACTACCAAGGATTTTTCATTCCCCAGTCGCCACCCTTTGACCACAAGACCAGCCTTGTGCTACAAACTAATTAAAGTCCTTGACATCAGAAGAATCATAGAAAGCTAAAAGTAGAACCGAATAAAGTAAATATTGTACAGGTACTTCTCCTGAAATGGGATTGAATTAAAAAACAATCATTACACCCAATAAAACCCCGATCCCAATCATTAAAAAGAATTTGACACAAAAAAAATTCAATATACTTGTACCTGAGGAATCGAAACAACTTCTTGCCTTCCACACGCACTGCTACTTCCATCATGCATCTGCTCGTCAATGCAACTGCTGCTCTTCTTCTCTTCGGTAGTTTTCATATTCTCACCAAAGAAAAACACTCCAAGATACGTGTTAGTGCAAGATAAAAGGAACTAGAAGTGGAGAAGATGGGGGGGAAACCTTAAAACTTTCTTGAAATGAGTGCCATAGAAGAAGTAAATTCTGTCGGAATTTATGAATCCAGTAACGGTTGGTATTTACACAGGATCGTGCGACAATTGGGTAATATTTTAGTTCATTAACTGCACTAGAAAAGGCAGGAAAGAAGATGATCTGGAGAGTGGAGGTGGTTCCATGGCTGCCAGCTTCTCAGTGGAGGGAGATAGTGCGGGTGGGCCGGGTAAGCCTCCTTATTCATCTATAATTCTGTTATATTATTTTCTTGCATCATTATTTAGTTAATTTTGAGTTTGTTACCTTTAAACAAATAAAATAAAATTTCCATTTCCTTTAATCGAATACCTCAAGTTGGTTTTTTAATATGTTTGGAATTAAACATCAAATTAATTATTCAATTACATCACATTAATATAGCATATATATAATATATATTTAATTAAAATTGTTCTAGATTAAAAAAAAAATTTATGCACTATTAATATATTTGTAGCTCTGGAAAATGGAAAGTTTGCACGGGGCATCCTTAGAGCTTGAGTGAAAAGCAATGGAGTATGAAGTGAAACCAATGCTCGAGGATATGTTATCGTGATCGGAAAGCAAGAACTTCGAGTCCAATTTGTTAAGCAAGTTTTGGGTAACTTATCAATATAGCATCATACATATACACGTGAAGGCGAGAAAAAAATATCGAAATTTCGATATATCGTGGTTATCGTAACGAAAAATTATGAATTTATCGAAATTTTGGGTATATAGAATATTTTATACGGTATTGTAGCGATACCTAAATTTTCGGTACTATAACAATATGAACTTTGGAAAGTTTCGACTTTCGACATATACAGAAATACAAAAGCAGAAATTAAAAAAATATATAATATTTTTAAATAATAAAATGATAAATAAAAAATAAAATTTTTTTTTGAATATAAAACATTATATATCGATACCGTATCAAAATCTCAATATAATCGTCATTTTAGTTATATGTACCGAAACTTTCAGTACGATATCGACATATGTTTTCTTACACCATAATTTTTCGGTACAATATATGATTTTCGGTACTATACGTTATGGTATACCACCCCTATATGATTTTCGAGCTCTTCGATTTTTTTTTAAAAAATTTTTTTGTTTTTATTTTATTTGGTACCAACTAATTGAAGTGTGGAAATACAAATTTTATTTACTTGGATAAATCACATGATTCCCATCCAAGTTCATGGGACCAAATATAGATTCATTGTGATCCTATGTGTACATCACCTTTCTTGGTTTTCTATCATTGACATAATGACATCTATAAACTCTTCTCAAACCAATTTTTTTTCAATTTCATTTTATTTGTTAGCGTTCCAATTTTTGGATAATAAAGTCTTTCCATATATATCCCACCAAAAACAACATGCATGACATTTAAATTATGATCAAAGACTTAATTCCCAAGTCATGATACCATTTTTTTTAATAAAAAAAATTGATATTCATTTGATTTTCATCTAAAATATATTAGAAAACGAGATCAATTATTTGTGCAAGAAACAAGACAAGTAATTAAGGAGAGCATACATTTTGGCATGTGAGAAAAAAAGGGTTTTGAATATGAAAATTATTATATTAATTATCCATCTCAATTATTAAATAATTTTTTGATATAATAGTTAATTCGAAAGCAACACCCGTACCGTAGCATCTCATAAACCGAAAGGCCCCATTTATCACTAGTCAAAAATGTTGGTGCATTTTAATAATTGAGGGCACGAAGTAAACCAAGTGGGATAAGAATAAGTAAATTATTGAGTAGCCATGGATGATTATGGTGTCAAAATCATACCAAAGTTATTTGTCCTCGTAAATTTCAGTTCACTAGTAATATCAAAGAATGGTATAGGAGCCAAGTCGCATAATTGGAAATCCTAAAAAGATAAAAAAAAATTTATCAATTTTTAATCGTACGTTGCTAGTGCTGTCTTGCCTACATTTGCCTTTTTCTCTCTCTCTTTTTCACTTGGTATTATTTAATAAAATAAAAACTTTAGACTTTGGAGAAATTAATATATAAAATTCCTACACATATATGGAAGATATATAAATAAAATTACATTGACAAAACTCGCAATTATTGGCTTCATCTTTTAGAATGAAAATAAAGTTCCTATAAAAAAATTTATAACAAAGTATACAATTTTGCTTAATACTTAGTCATTGGATATATATATATATATATATAATAATAATAATAATTGTATTTGGAAGCAATAATATTAATTTGTAATTAATATGCAGATCTCAAACCGTACAACACGTATAAAATATTAATTTGAAGATACGATATGAAGCTCAATTTGTGCTTTGGCTTTTGCTTTTTCTTCAAACAAGTGTACAATTGGTGATCGATGTTTATCCATTGATCAATACTTACAAATGTATCTAATTCTAAAGGAGACATTCAGAGTCACACATCACTTAGATATATATATATAAAATATATAGATATTACGGAATCTGGCGTAAAGATCTGCGATCATATTGTTTATTTGTAGTATTTCATGAGAACTTGGCACATTTCATGCTCAAGTGTCCATGTTTGTATTCGATTTACCTATTTTAATACAAACTTCATCTAAACGTCGTTTTCTCAACTTTTTATATGTGTAGACGAAAGATGTGATTGTATTTATTATTAATTTATAAAAAAGTATGATTGGTTTTATAATGTGTCATTATTAAAACGCTTGGAGTCCTACACCACCTCATATTAACAATGACGTCAAGTTAATTAATTTTTTTTTATATACAATCATTATCTGATCAGACTGACCCAACCAAGCATCGAGGGTTTCACTGTTTAAATCTTTTTCTTTTCTTTTTTTCCTGAAATGTATTAAAGAAGATCCAGCCATAATTTGCATCATACACGAATTATTTAGGCTATATTGTTATTTATGTTATTAATTAAATCAATGCTGTAGATTGGAAATTAGAAATTTTTATTTTTTAATTAAAAAAAACATACTTGTTTTTGGCTACATTTGAACTGGAAGTTAATATATATCCTCACACATAAAAAACACACGATGTAATCACTTGATATAAAAGAGCTAATTCCGCCTAACCAGCAAATCCAATGTCAAAAGTTAGCAACTTTTCCCAACACACTAAAACAACTTGGCTTAAAATAGCCAATTTTTTTTACAGAAAATATGCCATTGTGAGTTGATTTAGAGCTAAAGTACTCCAAAAATAAAATTCTTTAATAAATGTTCAGTTGCAACCCAAAAAAACAACAATCCCCACCCCACACGCGAAAAACTTGGGAATCAAAAGCATCAACACTATGATCTCCCTATCGAATAAAAAGCTCTCCCTAACCTCATTTGCATTCTAGCACCACCTTCTGTAACCATCCCTATTCGATTTATGTATACTTTTCCGATTCTCAAAGCAACAAATATTTGTATTACCAAAGACTTCTGTGCAGCAACACTACTTTTATAAGGATTCGTCAAGTTTGAGCATCTGCTTCACTCTCTGCAGACACTCTTTTCTCAAGATTGTTGCGCTTACACCAACACAAGTACTCAAGAATCGGCCCATCTCCTCCCATGACCCATTCGTGCTGGGCAACATCCTCTAGAGTCATCCGTAGTGTAGGATCTGCAGAATAAAATCAAATAAATGGCAAACACAAAAAGAGAAGTAATGTATACATGGGAAAAAATGTTTTCCATCATTTTGCAACAGTACTCAATCAGTATATCATATACTACATAACATGATATGCTGTATCTTAAAATTGCAAAACACGTACTCCATTAAAATAATTCAAATGTATGTGATGCGACTTCACTGACCAACAAATTTTTAAATGACATGGCATCTGTTATAAAATTTATCTCATTCAAAATTTTTTTCCATACAACTCACTTTTTTCCAAACTAATCTTTCAAAACACATATCCATGAATACTGAAAATGAAACCAATAACCGCCTGACCTTTGCATAGAAGGCCCTCAAGCAGCTTCTTCAAGAGAGGGTTCATATCATCCGGGAGTGACAACGGGTTATTTACTATCTGAAACGAGCAAAATCGGTTAATAAACCTGAAACTTTATGAAAGATGGAAGAATTGTGATTTGACTCTCCACACCTTGTCATATGTATCTTGTAAAGTCTCTCCTAGAAAAGGGTAATTACCCAGAACCATGCAGTACAAAGTTACTCCAACTGCCCATGTATCAGCAGCTTTTCCACGATAGATTACACCTAAACAACACTCAGGTGCAGTAAATACTGGAGTTCCAGGAGACCGACGGAGCTCATCATTATCACCCTAATGCAAAAGGTTAGAGCGTAATGGTGATAACTGAAAATAACTATGGTATAAGTTGACAAAGATTACTCAATGTCATTTTTCAAAAGTAATCCATTTGGATCCTCACATTCATATTTCAGTTTACCACCTCCTATGCGACAACCAAAAACTCAACCATTAAAACACACATATTAACAATAAATTTCTAGATAGACCACATAAGTGATTCACAAGTAAAATACTCATGATTCATGCTGAAATCTACTACTCGTAATTTCTTACCTCAAAAACCTGGCTGACGCTGAAATCCCCGATCTTAACAGTGCCAGAACCAGTAATTAATAAGTTATCAGGTTTGATATCCCCATGCACTATATTCTGTTATTATCGGAAAACAACATTCCAAGTTAATTTCCACCTTTTTTTTACTCGTAAAAAGTAAAATTAGATTTTTTTTCAGATGGCATAAAAAATACATCCTAGAAAAGAGAAATCAACAGAATTTCTGAAATTTTTCCATGTTCGGATATCCACATGTGAAGTACGCTGATACGAAAGCCTCTGATTTTGATTCTATGATCCACAAATTTATCCAATACGAAGAAATGATGTGAATGAAATAGGCAAAAAGAGGTTAATTTCCAAAATATCTGAAACTTGATTTAAGGATATTTCTACAAACTATATATTTTTTCAATTATATCGCTGTTTATGTAATAGAATATATTAAATACACATGAGTACATATAATTCATAATCAGGTGATGTCATTTAAAAGATAACTTGAAAAATTGAGAGAAAACATATTTGAAATTATTGTGATAAACTAATTTTTTTTTTCTCTAGAAGTAGTCTGAACATTACATGAGAATGAAGATACATCAAACCAGAAATAATGTCACGCAAGTACTTCTGAGCAGTGTCTTCTCCTAAGCTACCCACAGGACCAGTATCCTCGCAGCCCCATTTGCCTTCTACATATTCAAGAACTGAACAACAGTAGTTTTATAGTCACGTAAACAGAAATTATTGGCTAAAAAGGTACAGAGGAGGAGTAAGTATAGAGTACCCATAAAAAACTGATCTGTCGTGGGGTCATCGATGACCTCAATGAGATTGACAATATTTGGATGGCCCAATACTTTCATGATTGAAACCTGAAAGCACAGAATTCATCTAAGTAGGAAAAACAGTGAAATCATCAATGATAATCGGAGAATCACCAGAAGCATTTCCGAGAAGCGAGACTTTTAGGATTCATTTGTTATTCATGTTCCAATCTTTTATATTGGATGTCTAAGCATAGTGGGTTTTTATGTATACGGGAGGTCTTGATCCTTCTCTTGTTTGTTTTTTACGATTATATGTAAAAGCAAGCCATTCGTGGTGGTTTCTTCCTCTCTCTCTTCCCCCCCTAATATAGGTAGGAAAACAGCCGAATAAAGCATAATCAAATTCAGAAAAAGCTCAAGGTACAAATGGGACAATCCATCAATGATTTGCAAGTGTATTAATAAGAATCATAATACAGAAACACTAAACAGAGTATATTTGTGTATAAGTAATTCTATGATCGATAATAGCTGCTTAAAAAATAGAAATGCTATTTTGCGAACCATTTTTATGGGAATCAAATGTTTTACAAACAGTTCTATATTATATTATATAAAAATGGAGGATAAAGCAATGCTGGCGACCTTTAGTTGAACTTAAATGAAATTATATATATATACACACACACACTGACACACACACACACAACAAACGTTCCGTGGAATGAACGTAAATACAAGTAACATGCTCTTCACCACCCCAATAGATGACATACAAAATGAAATACTCAAGTACCTCACGGAAAACATCAGTCATGGCAGTTTCTGAGGGTCCAACTCGCAGCTTTAACAAATGAGACTTGTGAAATACCTGTGTTGAATCGTATAAATCTATAATTTGAATATCAATGAAGCATTTATAACAAAAGGATAGCCCTTGATCCTCTGCAAATGAGTCAATTAAAATCACCAACTGAGAATTTGGAACCGTGAATATAAGAACATTACTTTTTCATCCAGATACCTCCTTGACTTCTAAAGCGCTGAACTTTACCCCAACATAAAGCAAAATAAAGTTCTCTGTTAATCAACATATTTGAGTATTCATGTTTGAATTATATAATCACCACAAGATTAATTGGTTGTGAAGAGGGGGTTTAAGACAGATCAGAGCAAGGGGAAATATTTTTACCCAAAAGAAGGTTTTGAATTTTATAAGGATTAAGTGACTGCAGATGTAAATAGCTAAGATTTGAGCAAGACAAAAGACATTACCTTTATTGCATAATGTTTGCCATCCAAACGGCTTCGATAGAGATTCTACACATTCAAGGCCAAAAATTACATGTGATATTTCATACAGAAAACCCATGAAGGTATGTATCCATAGCATTTAGGCTAACCACTTTTCCATAGCTTCCAGCACCTATTTTGTGTTCACGGACATATTCATTAACCATCTTATTTCCGTTTTCATCCTGCATTTATACAAGTTAAATACTAGCAGAATTACGTCCAATACTGAATACATTACAACCATCAAAGTAAATCTCCTTTAACCCATATAAAAAATGTAGATAATTCTAATAAAAAAAAGCAGTCAAGAGCAACCTCATTCTTCCAAACTACAATTGTCCTTTAAATTTCAGCAACCACAAAGCATAACACTGTTTCAGTCCTAAGAAGCTCTCAGATGCTATACTTTAATGCGACTCAGTAATTTTTTTTACAATATCCATAAAAAGTACATTCACACTCAATGGTGGATGGTGCTTCTCTAGATTGATGTTGGAGAATGAACCTTGTCATCACTCAGGAGCAGAAAAGAGCACCAAAGAATAAATAAAATTGCTGGAGCAGGAAGAGAATCAGAATGCAATTTGAAAATTTAAAATCACATTTTTGCCTAGTTTTGTTTGATACTGCATAAAGAAAATATTTTAAAGTGTGAGCACACAACAGCTTAGAAGATTATTATTTGCAAGTACTTGTAAGGAATAAAATAAGAATATCCGTGTTGCAGCTAACCTCTGAACGAAGGACAATGTGAGTTTCTTTAACAGGGAACTCTCTACAAACAAGTCCACGCTGCATCCGGAGCATGAGAATTTCCTCTGATCGTTTTGTAGGACTTTGGAAATCAGATTCACCCCCATTCCCTATATCAGTCGTGTCACCATCATAAGAGTCTTCTTCATCGCCTGTCTCTTCATCCAACAAGAACTCCTGAGAAGTGTTATTGGGTAACCCCCTACGGGGTCGGATAAACTTCTTGGGTTTCTTTGCAAAGGTGAAACCAAAACACTCACAGCAACCCATTTTCTGTTACTTAGCTCAACTGAATTCTCCTAAATGTCACAAAACTAAGAGTCTGAAAAACCGAGAAGTTGCAATACACAACCAGAGAACAAGCTCGATCTCAAAAACCTGAAGAAACAAAAATAACAAATCTAAAAATTAGGACCAGACTGTTCATTCAACAACCAATAAAAAGATGCATGCCACAGCTGCAGCAGTACATTGTGACCGGTTACTGCAAATGGAATTACTCCATCTCAATCTATTCCAGCAGTCTGCAACATATCACAGAACATACTGAGATATATTATGTATTCCAAATTTGAAGTAAAGTTAATCACTACCTGTTCTACAAGGAAAATACGCAAATTGTACTTTACGATCAGCTACACGATTCCTTAGGATACCATTCAGCAAAATGCATGAAACAACTGATCCAATAGAGCCCCTCGCAATTCGATGAGAACATATCGAACACACTGTTTTCAGTTTGCTAAATGTAACAGTATACGAAGGAAGATATATCAGTGTGGACCAAGCCTTCAATTTCCTGCTTTTCCAAATCAATTATTCCTCAGCCTTTTGCAACCACAAATCACACAACAGAAAACAACAAACCCAATGGAGTATTTTCTCAAATCAAGATGGCAATATTATAATTCAACAAACGAGAAAAATAATTGTAATTTTTTCTCAATCAGGTCCATTTAAATTTTGTTCCAATTTCAAGAAATGGCAACGAGTCCTCGAGATTCAGTGAATGACATAACAAAGAAAAAAAAATCGAAGACCTAAAATTTGTAAAGTTCATAAAAGAATCCAATCAACAGAAAAGCCTAAACTCAAAAGAATTTACTCACCTTACCTCCCCTGCGAATTAGGATAATGACGAAGGATGGAAACAAAAAGAAGCCCGATGGAAACAAAAAGAAGCCCTCGCTCAGAAATCAGCAAACGATCCGACTCTCAGAAACCCATAAAAGAAACTCCAAGAAATCATTAAGCAAATGATAAGAACAACGGAGAAGCAGGTGAGATCTCCGCTTAGCACCAATTCCAAAGCAAGCCCTTATATTTATTACCGTATAAATATATTTCGGCAAAAATTCAGGTAACAAAGACGAGGGGACTTAGGAAAGAGTTGACGAGGAAAAAATTTAAGCGCGAGTCCCAATTTGAACTCCAACGAATAGAAGGATCTGAGGTTTTTGGTAAGATATGCGAGGAAGCCGATGTTTTGAAGAGATTCTGCTCCCCTCCTGCAAATCAATGCACTTACTCTCCAATCGATCGCGTTTCATACGTAGAGAGGCTGAAATTGAGATGGGGCCGCGTGGCAGTGGACTTGCCTCTGTGTGTGTATTTATGTGTATGATTTTCCCCTTTATATAGCCTATACCTACATAAAGTGAATAAAGTTAAAAATAATATTTTTACTTTTAAAAAATATTAAGTTAATTGCTAGGAGGTATAATAGATATTTTGAAAATTAATATAAAACAAATTAAAATATTTTACTTTTAATCTCGAATTTTAATATGCTTCACATTTTATCACAAGCTTTTTACAAATTTTGTACACACACATTTTTAGGTGTTTTGTANTAAAATGATATATTTTTTTCTTTATTTTATGTGATATTTATATATAATAAAAATTATTAAGAATATTTTAAATAAAACAATTTTAATACTTAACATGCAAAAGTATTGCATTTGAACTTTTTATGGTTGAAGCAAAGTTTTTATAATATAAAGAAAGTAATATCTAGGGATAATCTTGTGAAAGATCAAATCAAAAAGATAAAATTTAGGGTTATCGACACTTTTTAGAATGTAAATAAATTACACTCGCTTATATATATATATATTTTAAAAACTTTTTTTAAAGATTATAAAATGTCAATATTTTATTTAGTTTTGGAAGGAAATCTGTGAACTTAATTGTACCGTGTAAGAAACAAAAGGTAAGCCATATCCAAAATAATACACAGAAGAATTACAACATGATATCTGTCGGAGAAAAGGTGAATAAAATGAAAATGTGGTTGTCTCACATTGGAAGCTTAGAGAAAGTTACTCCTCCTTATTAGTTCTAGTGTGGACTAAGGGTTTTGGCTCCAAGGGGTACCAAAGTTTTTAGAAGGGGGGAGACGTTACTAGGCTATGTCTCAGTGAATTAAATACGCGCGCGGCGCGACGCGGTGTGGTGTGGTCTTTGACCAATATTAATCTTTTTGGACCAAAATTATTTGAAGGAATAAATTTTGTTGGTGTCCAAACAGAAGATGGTGCGCCCTTGCGCAGATGCGCGCATTATTGCACGCGAACAGAGTGTGCGCAGACAGAACAGGGCGCGCGGGTGCGCGTGCCTTGCTGTGCGGAAGAAGAATAAGGCGTCCTTTCACTGAAACAAGACAATTACTCATCAAAGGTTGCACATTTGAACGAAAAATTGTTAGATAACGAACCAAGAACTCTTCAAGATGCTCTATCAAATCCAGAAGCTCCATTCTGGAAAGAAGCAATCAAAAATGAAATAGATTCCATCATGTACAACCACACATGGGAGTTGGTTGATCTTCCTCCGGGTTGTAAACCTTTAGGATGCAAGTGGATCCTTAAAAGGAAATACAAAGAAGATGGATCTATAGATAAATATAAAGCTCGATTGGTTGCCAAAGGATTTAGACAAAAAGAGGGATATGATTTCTTTGACACCTACTCTCCAGTTACGAGGATCACATCCATTCGTGTTCTCATAGCCATTGCAGCATTGCATGACCTTGAGATTCATCAAATGGATGTTAAAACAGCCTTTCTAAATGGAGTATTGGAAGAGGAAATCTATATGGAACAACCCGAGGGGTTTGTTGTACCCGGACAAGAGAAAAAGGCGTGTAAACTTGTCAAGTCTATATACGGACTCAAACAAGCACCTAAACAATGGCATGAAAAAATTGATATTACAATGACATCAAATGGTTTCAAAATCAACGAATGTGACAAGTGCGTCTACATTAAAGGAAATGAAAATATATATGTATTTGTTTGCCTTTATGTAGATGACATGTTAATAATGGGAAATAATCATGAATTGATCATGAATACTAAGAAAATGTTGCAAAAATATTTTGATATGAAAGACTTGGGATTATATGATATAATATTAGGGATTAAAATCTCTAGGAATTCTGAAGGAATTATATTGTCACAAACTCATTATGTTAAAAAGGTTCTTGAAAGATTCAAGGTATTCGACAATCCTTCGGCTAGAACACCTATAGATTTAGGAGTTCATTTAGCAAAGAATCGAGGAGAACCTATTGATCAACTAGAATATGCAAGGATAATCGGTAGTCTAATGTACTTGACTAATTGTACCCGACCAGATCTTGCACATTCCGTAAATAAGTTAAGTAGGTTTACAAGTAATCCAAATAAGGATCATTAGAAAGCCTTGACAAGAGTGCTTGGATATTTAAAATACACCATGAACTTTGGATTGGTAGATACGAAATATCCAGCAGTATTGGAAGGATACTGTGATGCAAATTGGATTTCTGACACAAAAGCCTCCGAGTCCACAAGTGGATTTGTATTCACAATTGGTGGATGAGCAGTATCATGGAAATCTTCTAGGCAAACATGTATAGCTCGATCCACTATGGAATCCGAGTTCATTGCTTTGGACAAAGCAAGAGAAGAAGCCGAATGACTAAGAAATTTCCTAGAAGACATTCCTTGTTGGAATAAACCAGTATCTTCTATTGTTATTCATTGTGATAGTCAATCAGCAATAGGAAGAGCGCAAAGCAGTATGTACAATGGTAAGTCTCGACACATTCGTCGGAGACATAATACCATAAGACAATTGATCTCAAATGGGGTTATTTCTGTTCAATATGTGAAATCAAAGGAAAACCTAGCGGATCCGTTTACTAAAGGTATAAATCGAGATCAATTGTATAAACTAATAAGAGGAATGGGCTTGAAATCCACAAAATAAAAATGTTTATAGCGGTAACCCAATCTTGTGAATTGGAGATCCCAAAACCTTGGTTCAATGGGAAAACTAAGTTATAAATATTGGTTGAACACTTGGAAACAATGAAGGCTCATTCCTAAAACGTCCAAGTAAAATATACCTGCAACATGTGGTGAGGTTAAAATTTTTTTTTAATGATTCCTATACCTAAGAGGTAGAGTATGGCAGGATACTCTTGATAGGAGATCACCTATATAAGTGCGAAGTGATGGCCGCTTCAAGAACACCTATGAATCTAAGATATGGTCCAGGGCCGAAACGGACACAACATGAGAACAAAATATGTTAGAATTATTATTGTGTAAATACTGTTGACTTGGTTTACATAAACGGTTGAATAGCTCAAGACATCACGTCAGTAAGTAACTAGTAAATCCGATAGTATTTTACTACGAAAGGTTCAAAGCCACAAGCTACCTTTCCCGATGCAATAATAGTTCAAAAGAACTTTCAAGTGAATGTGCATTCATGCATTAATTTCATTCATGTGGGGGATTGTTAGAGAAAAGTTGAATAAAATGAAAATGTGGTTGTCCCACATTGGAAGCTTAGAGAAAGTTACTCCTCCTTATTAGTTCTAGTGTGGACTAAGGGTTTGGGCCCCAAGGGGTACCAAAGTTTTTAGAAGGGGGGAGACGTTACTAGGCTATGTCTCGGTGAATTAAACACACGCGCGCGCGCCCGGCGCGGCGCGGCGTGATGTGGTGTGGTCTTTGACCAATATTAATCTTTTTGGACCAAAATTATTTGAAGGAATAAATTTTGTTAGTGTCCAAACAGAAGATGGTGCGCCCTTGCGCGTGTTCTTGCGCGGATGCGCGCATTATTGCACGTGAACAGAAGGCAGCGCGCGGCCGCGCATGATGTCGCGCAGCCGCGCACGCCACACTGGTTATCAGTGTGTCGCAGACAGAACAGGGCGCGCGGGTGCGCGTGCCTTGCTGTGCGGAAGAAGAACAAGGCGTCCTTTCACCGAAACAAGACAATTACTCATCAAAGGTTGCACATGAAAGTTATTGCATTTTTTTGTTCGTTGATATCAAGAGTTTGTTGTGCTACTACTCTTGATCGAGACGATTGTCGTTAACGTAAAGCACTTGTATACGGGCAATATCGTCTTGCGGATAAAGAATTTATCCTTGCCTCGACTGAAAGACTTGTTGCTGTTCCAGAATTTTCGAGAAGGACACCATCCCAAACAACAATATCTAACATGATTCTGGTAAAAAATCTTACTCATCTAGACCACACTATGTTAAGAGTTCCTCAGAACATCTTCAACGGGGCCAATCAGTATATGTAACAGCCTCAAGTATACTGCTAAGATGCTTCGATCAAATTCGAAAACCCGACGCAACTCAACTAGCTGTATTAAGCTTCTACAGCTAAGCTCTTTGTAACATTTGCACAGGGCCACCAAAAGCATTCACAGAGACCTCAAAACTGCGTTTTGCCTTCCCCATACAAGCTTGCAAAAGAGGTTGTAATCTCAAGTCATGAGCAAAAGACATCTCTAGTGTGAAATCAAGGGAAAAGACAAGGTGGACCAGAAGTGGTACCATTTTGGTTAGATGCAACAGAATACGTACCATTTTGTGTAGCTTGATGAATGAACTTTGGTATGGTCGTCGCAGAATTGATCTATCATGAAAAGAAATTTATACAAACAAGATCATTCAAGATGCCTCATATGAAAGTTGCAAAGAAGAAAACGAGAATCAATGTTCCATATTCATTATTTAACAGAAGGGTGGTTGCGCGCCAGGCCAATCTTAGCAGTGTTGAATATTACATTCTGACAGTCAGGTAATATGCAAACGGACCAAGCAGGCAAGTCATAGGAATTGCCATTGAAGTTCACGGTTGCATCTGTTTGGTTATCCAAATTGGCTACAAAAGCAGCACATTGCCCTGACTCAGTTTTATGGATATGGATAATTTTGATACATTTGAAAACCAATCCACTAAATAACATGCAAATCATTTAAACATACTAATACGTAATTGTTTATGAATATGTATATTTTATGTAAAAATATATCTGAATACAATAACAAAATCTTCAACAATATATATATTATTCATTTTTTGGATATTAATTTAAATTTCTGAGAATTTTTTTATGTAGTTTTCCCAACTTTTTAATTCCATTGTTTTCAAATTGGGTCAATCGAAATGATTCTCACCAGGGCCTCCTTTTGTTGTAAAAAAAAGGCCCAAGAATACTGGTCCATTAGACGGCCCAGTTATAACTATTTGTATTTTGTACTCGATAGTTTGGCTGGCCCTATATGAGAGCGGCGGCAAAGAAGGGGAAGACGCCGGTACCAGAAAGCCGAAACCCGCTTGGAAGCACTAATCAAGCTAGAATCAAACGCAGGAGTAGAACTATGAATGTCCATGTCAAATATGGAGTGCCTATGAATGGCCATGTTAAGCATGAAGATTCTGAGGATCTTGTGGTGTCATCTTCGAGCGCGGAAACTGAAAACGGTGACGCTGAAGGATCAGGTGAGGAGGTGGAGGATGGCGGGGGCGGAGAGAATGGAAAATTCGCTTCTGAGGAAAATGGGGAAGAACTTGTGGAAAAAATCAATGGCTATATCAGAAAAGGTCGGAAGCAGGAAGTAAAAAATCAGGGAAAATCGAAAAGGAAAAAGGAAGAAGTGGAGGTGGAAGAGAAGATCGAGGGTGCGTTGTATAAGTTTCCAATGAATCGCGTCAGTCGGATTGTTCGGAGTGAGATTTCGAATGTTCGACTCTCACAGGAGGCGGTTTTCGTCATCAACAGAGCTTCGGTATGCCTTTTAATCAATTACAACCTCTTCATAGGGTTTAAATGGATGTTTCTTGATGTTTGGTACGAAAAATTGTCTTAAAGTTAATATTTTGGATGGATTTGATAGCCTTCTTGAAGGGACTGCTCTGTCAAAGTGTATTTACTTGTTAGAGAACCAATCTAAGTAGAGTTATGAGGAGAAAGCAACTAGTGCTTTCTATTAACTTGCAATTCCTTTTATAGAACTTTTCATGATATTAGTGGCAAATTAATAGTTGCAGATACGTGGGTCGCAGATTTTTATAAAATTGTTCTAGATAAAATTGTTTTTATCATCGTGCATTTTGCAACGTAATTTAGTTAATTGAAGAGTATTATGATAAACATACTTGTAGACATAGATACGTTCTCGTGTGAGAGTTTGTTGGCTTTCTGCCATTTCAGAGTCTGGACAGTGGCTAAGGCGTACATTCTCTAGTTTCAGTTGGTGCTCAAACGGATATTGGGAATAATTTCATTTGATTTGATATTTCTATTTCTGTGTATTTCATGCCATACCCTTTTGTCATAGAGTTCCGTGTGCAGCATCTCTGCCATGAACTTGCATTTGAAACCCTTCCTAGAGAGGAGTTCACAAGTGTTAATGATTTAAGAGATTCAACTTATTGAAGGGAATCTCTTTCTTGAATATCCTTTTTCCACAATTGATTAGCGTAGATATTTTGATATGTTGTTTGGTGTGTTGAATTTTCTTGGAAATGAGATCGATATGGACAAGAGACATATAAAAGCTTGACAAAAATATTTAAAAACCCAAGGATCTGGGGGTACAGAATCGATGAACATGGTTCCCCAAATGAACTTGGAAAAATGCAGAAATATCTGGATCAGATCGTTTTTTATTGCTATTTTCAGTTAACTTCGTCATTACATTTGTCCTTGAATTTATCGGATGATTTTTTATGCTCTTACTCTATGTATTGGGATTCTGGCCCTAGATGTGATGGAATACATTTGATGGTACATAATAGGTTTTCTTCTGGTTATAATTTTTGGTTGACAATATATAGTAATTTATAATTTGGTAATAATTTGTAAATGTAGCATAACTTAAAGCTTCTATTTAGATTTGATTTTGAACTCTTTGAATCTACTGTTTATGACCCATAGCTCTCAACAATTGCAGGAGAAATTTCTTGATCTGTTCAGCAGGGAGGCTTATGCTTGTGCATTTCTCGATCACAAAAGTTATATAGCTTACGACCATTTATGTAATGCTTCTCTCTATAGTTTTGTTGGATATGTTTTAAAATTAAGCATTCAACGGGTGTGTTTATATCTAAAATTCAATGTTGCATATGATGTCTGCTATTGTATTCGAATTTCAACTTTTTTAGGGCAAAATTCAAGACTATTTAATTATAAAGTTAAAAGAATTAAATGATTGAGATTCAAGAATCGAGATTTGAAATGTTTGTTGAGTGTCCCTTTTATTTCTGAAGATCATTCAGAAAATGGCCGTTACTACGATAATTTCTTGTGTGGTCGCATTTTCTACTAATCATATGATGATGTATCACCATATGAGAAAGTCTGATGTATATGGAACATATATATAGACCGCAACATTCTTTATATTGGTTTATGATATCTCCTACAGTACAATGTTTACTCACATTTTTTGCACAAAGGTTCAAATAAGATATATTAAAGTTATCAGTACCTTTTTTTTAGTGGTATGGTTTATTTTAGTTTATTTATCAGTAGTAGCCTAATTTCACTTTAATCCAGTGTATTGATTTTCTTCTGTAAAATTTATGCAGCTTCTGTTGTTTCTAAACGAAAGAGATTGAACTTTGTCTCTGGTATGGTGCTTTCCCTTCCTTTATTACAAACTCTTATGAGTTAGCAACATCTTATGTTCTACATTAATTGGAGGCCGATCCTTCTTGACTCATTTGCATATCTTGAAATTATGTTTGTTATTAGATTTCGTTCCCGAGAGGGTGAAGGCCGAGGACGCCGTAGTGCAGATTTCAGAGTCAGAAAAGTAAATTTTTTGGAACCTCAGTAGCAGAACCTGATACTTGTTTTGTAGAATCTAATTGAGCACCTTCCTGGATTGTTGGTTCTATACTTGACATGGTGGCAAATTAGTTCTGGATTTAGTACACATATACATATTCTTTAAATTTGTTTCTTCTTTTCCAAGAATAGGTAGGCTCTCATATTGCGTTTCTGTGCTCTAGTACAATGTACAGTCCTCGGAGAGTAATCCTTTTTAAATTAATGTATCAATTAGCATTTGTAATCCTAATTCTGTATTTTTGTTCCATCTTCCTTCTCCATCAGGCCGGCTTTCTTAACATATACTTACTATGGGTGAGTTGTTGAACATGGGAATTACCTTAAAAACAATTGTTGTCTTAACTCACTCTTAATTATTGATGAAAATAGAATATCAAATTTTTACCAAGCATCGGAGGGTGATAAAGTTGTCTAAATCAATGATTTGATTGAGATTAGTTCAGGTTTAACGTTCGTGTGCTGTATCATTAATTTATTATAAGATTAGACCCCACCCTTGATCAAAGTTACTTACAACCCCAATTAATTCAATCAAATTTGTGAGAAAATTGTTTATTTTGAAAAAGGAATCACGTTAACATCAGACACAATGCAACTGCACGTACGCTGGCATAATCATTGAAGGATACTTAATTCTTAAGCCTGTCGCAACCAAATCACATTTAAAACCAATATCTGTACAAGTAAAGGAAAAAGCCAATCATGCATATTCATCAATCGTACCTCATCGCCCCCTGATAATGTTCTCTATTTCCTGCTATTCTAAGCAATCCATGTCTGATCTGCTCTGTCTCCCAGTGCTTTGTAGTGATAAAAATCGAGTTAAATAATAATTTATATTATTCTAAAAATATATATTTATTTATTTATTTATATATAAGAATTAATTAGTATTTTTTTAAAAAAAAATTATTGTAAAATTAAATACATGTGCAATTGAACAACACATGAATAATTGGTAATAAATTCAATTGTTACTAATACTTCAACCTCTCACCAACTATGTAGGGTACAGTCCATCTCATTTTTGTAACTAAAAATTGCCAACTAAAATGCCACTTCACCTGACAATTTCCATTCTCATAAAAACCCTACTTCCTTCTCTTCAAAACCACACCACCTTCTAATCTATCCATCCTACAAAAAAAAAAAAATGGACCAAAAGATCCCTTTGATCTTCTCTCTCCCATTTTTTCTACTGCTTCTCTTCCAATGCACCAAAACCTTAGCTCAGCCACCGGACACCGCCCCCTCTGGTCCAACCAACATAACCAAAATCCTCGAAAAAGCAGGCCAGTTCACCACATTCATACGTCTCCTACAAATCACACTACTAGGAGAACAAATCGATACCCAACTCAACAACTCTAACCAGGGTTTAACAGTCTTCGCTCCAACCGATAACGCCTTTTCGAGCCTCAAAACGGGCACGCTCAACACTTTAACTAATCAAGATAAGGTGGCATTGGTCCAGTTTCATGTCCTTCCGACTTTCCTATCCATGTCACAGTTCCAAACTGTGAGCAATCCACTGAGAACTCAGGCCGGGGACACCAGAAACGGGGAGTTCCCATTGAACGTCACAACTTCCGGGAACCAGGTTAACATTTCCACCGGAGTCGACGATGCCACTTTGATGAACACCGTGTATACCGACAATCAGCTGGCGGTGTATCAGGTGGACAAGGTTCTTCTTCCTTGGAGCATCTTCGGTCCGCCTTCTCCTGCTCCGGCACCGGTGACGGGGGGTACTGAGAATAAGAAAGCGAACTCGGCTGCCACTACTGATTCTCCGGCTGATTCTTCTGGGGCAACTGGTGATGCTGTGCCTGGCGCGGTGGCCTTTGGAGCTGCGTTGTTTGGAATATTTTATTTGTGACGATTTTTATGAGCCCAATTGTCCGATGATTTGATTTTATTTGGGTTTGGATTTGGATTCAAATGTGAATTAATGGGCCGGGTTCAGGCCCAGTTTACATCTTCGTAAGCGGTAAGCATGGGGACAAAAAATTAAATTAAAATTAAAATTTTTGTTACATCGAGTCAATTTTCTCCATATTTTTTTCCCAATTCAATTGTTTTCATTTCTCTTTTGCTTTTATGTACTTACGATTTGTGTTTTGTGAGATTATTATGTTATTAAGGGATTTGTTTGACATAATCGAAACGTCTGCTTAGTTGTTTGAAGATGAGAATATTGGATTTATTATAAAGTTGGGACAATTTTATATATTTTAGACATCGTTTGGTTCGTTCGATTGGTAAGATATAATCTGATAACTAGTTATTGAATAACTAATCATTTGATTTTATAAATAATATACAAAATAGAACAATAAAACAAAACATATGATGAATGTGTACTAGAAATGTATTAAAAATCTGGATAATAGATAAAAATTTAGTGTCTTGGTCTGGATTTTTTTCTTTCCTTTTTTCATTTAATAATTTCAAATTGAAGTATGACCCATGATTAAATTTTATGATTATGATATTGTTTTTATTTGAATATAAATCAAATTAATTACAAAAACGACTATACAAGCATGATACACGTCCACCGACGTAATATTATAATTTATAAATGCAAGCATTTGCGGTTTGAAATTTTCCGTTTTCTATAAATTCCAAATGTTCAAATACATAAAATTAGATTAATGAACCAAATGATGGCCTAATTAATTATTTTTGACAATTTTTATATTGCAAATTAACCGTAAAACTTATGTATGCACATGTTCAAGAAGTGATGGTCGGATATTAATAAGAGCGGTCATTTTATCTGTTTTTTTTCCCTGAAACAAAATAAAGGTCATTCTCAAAATTTATGGCACTATATTACTAATATATGATATTATAATAACTATACATTTGGATAGTTTAGAGATAAACTATATATATAATTATTTAAAATAAAATTTAGCTAGTTACAACTTCGAAAATTAATGAACAAGTGATGATGTGCTTGAGTAATTATTTGCATATTTTGGGAGCGCGCAAACTAAAGCAATTGCATTATTATTACTTTTATTAATTTTTTTAGTAGGCTTCTTGTTATACGATCTCGCGGATTTATATTCATGAGACGGGTCGACTCGGTACATATCTAGGATAAAAAATAATATTTTCGGATTAAAAATAATATTTTTCATGGGTCAGATCGAATAAAATACTAGTCTCACAAAATTGACATGTAAGACGGTTTTTTTGTGTTTTTTTAGATACACTATTTATAAAATATTATTCTTAGTTGAAGAGTAATTTGGCAGTGCACATTTTACAGGCAATAATAATTGACAGTGTTACGAATGGTTTTTAGGGACACGCAGTTCATAAAATAAAATGATAATTCCAACACCTTATATTTGATGGTTATATTTTAGTACTTTAAATTGTGTGAGAGAGAATTACACTATTTAGTTTTAGGAAATGGAATTTGTACGATTGCATTAATATGTTTTTTTATTAGGATGGTTGTTTGAGTATTAAAAATATGAAATTTTCCAAAACAAGAATTTATTTCGAAATAAATTCTATTTGTATTTATTATGGATACATGGTGTATTTCTAATCATATATCATTTGACATTTTCATTTTTTGTTACGTAAGGATGATATATGTTTCATAAAGAGCAGGTCTCTTGTGAAACGACCTCATGAATCTTTATATGTGAGACGGGTCAATCCTACCGATATTCATAATAAAAAATAATATTTTTTCATGGATAACCAAAATAAGAGATATGTCTCACAAAATACGAACCGTGAGACTGTCTCACACAAGTTTTTGCTTTTCATAAATGATGATGACAACGTGATTCAAAGCAACATTTTAAGTTATTTTTTTTTAATTATTATTATTATTATTATTACACACACACTCTCTACAGTCTACAGTCACATATTTCAACATATGTAAACTAAATAGGTAAGAAAATGTCATTAATTAGTTATTAATTTTTGTGAACGACTGATTATTATAAACTCATTGAAATAGAAAGTGCTTATTAATTGAAAATCCACAGGATCTATGTCAACATATAAGGAATAACAGTAATTCTGAAGCTCGAGTTGATGACTTGAAGCCCTGACACCTAAGTCCCGAATTTAGGACATGCTCGACTTGAGTTCGAAATTTAATTATAATAATTTCTTCCTCTAACTAAAAAAGATGAAATAAAAAAATTTACACTGCAATATGCATCATTCCTTTATGTGTTTCTTGAAAAAATATTTACTTTTATACCTATATAATGATATGTCAAGAAAATTTGGAACTAAAGAGATAAAAGTACTAAACTTATTAAGGGCCGAGTTTTTTTTTTAAAGATTATAGTTTTAGATAACTGATTAAATTTATAGATTGAAAGAAGTGAGAAAAATCAGAAGGGAATGGTGTTTGAAAATAAAAGTGAAATGCTAAAAAAAAATAAGCTATAGTGTTTGATAAATAAGTGATTTTAATATTAATTTGTAATAAAATATTTATAAAAAAAACTCTTATTAGATAACATTTTTCTCTCTTCGAAATTATTGGGAATAAGAGTATCCAAAGGTATTTCCATCTATTCACCAAAATTATGAACAACTTCTTGAAAATAAAAATCAGTCAAATCTTTGATATTTTGATTAAATTAAGCAAAAATCAACATAAAATTAGGTGATAAGAAATTCATAATTAAAACTGATATTTTTTCAAGTGATTACTGAATAATCGTTTTTTCCTTAGAAATTGCAAAACAATCTCTAAATATGAAATAACGAGCAATATCAAATTGAACTCGTACCAACTGCAAAACGTTAACATGATGGAGTAAGTACACTTGGGTCGATGATTTCTTGAAATTCTTGAAATCTGACTGACAAATGATTTCACAAGTTTTAACAAATTATATGCCCTAGCTAAATAATGCCAAGAAATTGGCAAGTTTGAAGCATCTGGTCCTCACATGCAAAAATCCCTTTTCGACATGTATAAATTCACACTCCACATATAATACCGACCCCCAATAATCACATGCTCACAGTGTCTAGTGGTCCATTGATTATCAAACCCTAGGGAAAATAAAACTAAAATGGCTTTGATTTTTAGTTTAAATTCATCGGCAAAAAGAAAGCTTTCTACATGCAGTAAAAATATGAATCTGATTCAGTCTTGTGATTGCCGAGTCACCTTTTTGTCACGTCTCTTCCAACATGCAGTGGCCCCCTCTCTCTTCTCTGACAATTCACAAGATCTCTTCTGTTTTCCAAGTACTGTATTCCTGCTTATGGAATAAGGAAGCTTTTTTTTTATCGATTTTTTACCAGCCCGGTAAGTTTTCATGGTTTTTACCATTCGTGGGAGCTCAGATGTTCCTGCTGTAATGGGTCAAATCCATTGAAGAACCCATGGTGGCGAATTTCGCTAGTTCATTTCCTCCAACTCCAAGAAAATCCCTGGTTAGACTGCTTTCTCCTTCGATTACTGCGGTTGATTGGGCTTGTTTTCCTTTGTTGTTTGGGAGTGTGATTAAAGGATCTGAGTTTCTTGACCTGCCCATTAATGAATTACTGGACTCGAACAGTCCCGGGACGCCTCCGCCATAGTTGGAGGCCAGTGTTGAAGCAGAAGTGGAAGCCATTAATCCATTCAAATTCTCAGGTTTCCCAAGATTCATCTGGTTAACTTCATTTCTTGGCTGGTTCAAGGGATTGAAGTTTCCGAGACTCGAGAAATTTGAGCTCATGAGCCCGAAACCGGTGCCGAAAATGGCTGAATTATTGCTTCTGGTAGATCCCATTTGAGCTGCTTTTTGCAGTAAAGCGGTGGCTGACATTGGAGCTGGTGGATGATTTGTTTCTTGCTGATTTTGGCAGCTAGTGCTGTAGTAAAGTGAACTTATAGCTTCACACAATTTACCTTTGTCTTCCTCCTCTTCTTTTAAAGCTCCCGATGATCTGTTGATCAACCACTGGTTCTGGGAGGCGGCGGCCATTTGCACTAACTCAGGCAAGATTGTTGAATTCGATCCCAAGAAATTTGCATTTGAAGAACTTGGATTTTGAATGGGATTCAGATTGAGATGAGGATTTGTATTGTCTAGCCATAGGGGTAGTCTTGGTTTCTGCAAATTATCAATATTCAGCTGGTTTCCTGATTCTAATCCCGCGAGCTCAGGCCTGAACATGGTGGTAAATTGGGAGTTCGCGGCATTGTGAAGATTGTTGTTCAACAGCACTTCGTTTCTCAAGTTCAAATTTACTGAAGGAACTGGAGTGAATCTTGCACTTTCCTCCGCTAACGCATCACAGAAGGCTCTATGTGTGATGAAGCTATCCTTTCTGTTACATAGAAACAAGAAATCGCACTCGATACTAATTTTTAAACATCTGCGCTTTCCAAGAAATTGGAGCAGAATTATAATTGATTCAAGATCCTGGTTTTTATAAAAGGAAAGATTTTCAAATACATAGGGAAATTCTTCATCCATTCAAATCTCTAGCTGATCAGTCTCATTAATTTCAGATGTGCATTTATTTCTCACCGAACCAAGAATACATTAATTAAATTCCATGTGTGACTTCCATTTAATAGAAGCACACGGTACATGACTGAGAAATTTGAGAGGGAGATATACATTTTTAATTGTGCATGTCTTCAAGAAACATATGGCATAGTTAATACCTGGAGAAGAGAGTTCCGCAGTCACATTTGTACTCTCTTGTTCCACAGATCTTACTATGAGCTTTCCAATCAGACTGAACAGCGTACTTCTTTGAGCATTTCTCGCACTTCCATTTTTTCTCGCCATGTTTTCTGCTGTAATGCTTCTTTATTCCTGTCAAATCCCCGAGTGCCCTTGAAGGGTCGTGGTGGACGCAAGTTTTTTCTGGGCAAATGTAAACTTTCTTCTTCACTTCTTTGTTTGTTCTTTGCTTGAGCTTCCATGGAAGATTGTGTCCTCTTCTGTGAAGCTGCAGGTTCTGGTCTCTCTGAAAACCCTTGTTGCAGATTTCGCAGATGAATCTGTTTGTTGCCATTAAAGACTTTGGAGACAGCGCTATCACTTCTGCATCTGGATCTGAATACAGGTGTCTCACTCCAATGTTTCAAGGGAAAAAAAGAAGAAAAATAGACGAGAGAACATATTTTCTGAGGGGAAGTGAAATTTACGCTTGCCTGGTGTTCCGGGAAGATTTCTTTTCCTCTTGGATTGATTAGAACCAGGGTTTGAATCATTATTAGGGTTCATATGATCAGGATCTTGAATGAACCCTCTAATGATAGAAGGAACAGCAGAAATCCCATCATCGGACATCATTTTTTCTGCAGAAAAATCCTGAAACTTTGAACCAAAATCAAGTATATTAATTAATTAATTAATACTCAAAAGCAGATAAGAGTTGATGTGTCTGTTTGTGCGTGTGTGTGTTTTCTCACTCACGAACAGGAAGAAGAAAACAAAGCATTACTTGTGAAAATGGCCAAAGCCCTGAAGAATTTCTTGACCTGTTTCCCTCAAAACAAAGCAAAAAAGATCAAAAGGCCAAGGAACTAGCTAGCTAGTCTTACATGAGGGGAAGGTGGAGAATAGATTTTAGTATTTTTCTTGCATGTTAGCAGAAAATAACAATGATACATATGGGAATGAAACCTAGCTTAAAGGGAGATTTTTTGTTTTCCATCATATTTTTGTTCCCTGTTTCTCTCACCTTATCTCTTACACGGCTGTTGCTTCTCAAAAGCTGGTCAGCCATAGATAGACTCACCTGGACCACTCTCTGTGTCACTTTCCAACTTTTTATATTTTTAATTTTTTTAGCGACGTTAATATTACAATTTTCTTTTTCTTTTTATATATTTCATTAATATTCAAAGGATCTGTATAATTCATATTTGACGATACAAAAGAATTGATATTGTACCATAAATTTAGCATATGTTATATATGTATTAAAATATCAAATTCAAACCAATTAAACTCGGGGACACTTTAACTTTAATTAATTCGAGCTTCGGTATTCCTTTTTATAAAACATAAATTGTTGAATGAACAAGTTTTTTTCTTAGATTACATCATTTTCCTCATTTAATTCTATAAAAAGTTTTTACTTTGTAATATTTGCAAACAAAGTTGGAATATCATTTTTATCGAATAAATAAACTTATGTACGGGTATTTATGTTAAAATGACACAAAAATTGCAATTTCTAAGGAAAGTTTGAGCAAAAAAATTGAATGGAGAGATGGACTTGAATAAATTAGAAAAGAAAGGGATTATTCTGAAGTTTGGTTCGAAATTTGGGGTAAAAAATTTGGGGATGCGATTTAATTTTACCCCAAATTTGATACAAGTTTATACATGTATAAACATATATATACATATACATGTGACGCTACGTATTTAGACTTAGGTAGGTCAGAAAAAAGGTTAAAAGAAAGAAAAAAAAAAGTTGAGAGGCTTTTACGGTGACAATGATTAAGCCATTATATTATAGATTTTTTAGACCATTTTGCTTTCTCAATTAAAAAAAAATTTAAAAACGAAGACCAATAAATAATTAGATTTTTAATTTTTTATGTTATATAAGTTACTATTATTTTAAATAAATTAAATATTTTGCATGTTGGTTAAATGATCATTATAAATAATATATAATTATCATGTCTCGTGAGCTACTGAGAGAATTGGATTCAGTAAGGAGCAGGTGGCTGGAGTCCCCACATTTACAGATAAAAGAAAGAATAGAGAAAAAGGATGGTAGCATGTAGGAATGTAAATGAGCCGAGCCGAGCCGAGCCGAGCCGAACAGTATCAGGCTCGGGCTCGGCTCGTTAAAATATTTTCTCGGCTCGGGCTCGGCTCAGGCTCGGCTCGTTCGGAAGTTATGAAGCTCGGGCTCGGCTCGAGCTCGGCGCGTTAATGGCTCGTTTATCTTGTTTAATGGGCCTGGCTCGGGTTCGGCTCGTTAAACAAGCTCTTTTATCTTGTTTAAGGAGCCTGGCTCGGGCTCGGCTCGAGCTCGACTCGTTAATGGCTCGTTTTTTAATATAATTTTTAATTTTTAATTTATTATTATTTATCATACATAATTATTTTAATATTATAACTCATTAATTATCTCAAATTCGAGCTCACGATCTACCTAAACGAGCCGAGCTCGAGCCCGAGCTTGTGAACCACTTAAACGAGCCGAGCTCGAGCTCGAGCTCACGAGCCAGCTAAACGAGCCGAGCTCAATTTTGAGCTCACGAACCTATTATCGAACATGTTCACGAGCTAACGAGCCGAACATCATTAATCTCAAGCTCGGCTCAACAAAATTGTCGAGCCCAAAATAAGGCTCGGGCTCGGCTCGATAAGCTTAACGAACGAGCCCGAACGAGCTTTTTAACGAGCCGAGATCCGAAAAGATCGCGAACAGTTCGGCTCATTTACATCCCTAGTAGCATGAAATATATTTAAATTAAACAATATTATAATTAAGTAGTCTATTATTTTTTAAAATGACTATATAAAAATATATATAATAATATCGTATTATTACCTTTATAAATATATAAAATGTTTCAAAATATTTATTTTATTTTGCTTATTTTCTTTTAGTGAATTTTAGTGTACTTGCAGAATGACAAAATTTACATTTTAATATTCAATGGGGCATTTTCTACCAACTGTTAATTAATTTTATTAGAAAATATGATTGAATTTTAGAAAAAAAAAATTGATTATGAAAAATCTTAATAAGACTATCTAATGTTACCAAGGGCCCTTGCTTGATCGGTCAACTAAATAGCTTTTCAAAAAAGAAATAATAATAATAATGAAATAAAGAACATAGACACAATTTTAATTCAGTTTGCAGCCCTAGATGACTTTTTGTAAGCCAATTCCTTTGGTTTGACTTTCGATTTCTTTTTTTTTTTGGGTTCGTTGACTTTTTTTTTTTCGAATTTAGAGGATGTTTGACTGAACTAGTTTATAGAGCGATTATGCTCTCGACTCGGAAGCATTATTTTCTCGACTGCTTGACGACGATCATAGAATCTTGATCGAGCATAAATCTTTTTTAATCGTGTTTGAGCTTTTATATATGTTGAATATACAAATTTGTAAAAAGTGACCCTTTAACCGCAGATTATATCAAATAGGCCCCGTATAATATATATTGATTATTATAAATAAAAAATATATGATAAATATATAAAGACAAAAACTTGTGTGAGAAGGTCTCACGAATCGTATTTTGTGAGACAGATCTCTTATTTTGGTCATCCATGAAAAAGTATTATTTTTTATGCTAAGAGTATTATTTTTATTGTGAATATCGATAGGATTGACCCGTCTCACAGATAAAGATTCGTAAAACCGTCTCACAAGAGAACTATTTTAATATAAAATATAATTTGGAAGAGGTATAAAAAAGAAAGACGAGACTGACACGTTTCTCTAAAGAATATCTTTTATTTGGCAAACCTAGCTTTCATGGGGGGTCCTCCTCTTGGAGATCAATTAATTCACTGTTTCACATGTCTATTTTTATCGTGTAATATGAGCCGCTCGATATTTGACACGTGGAAAATGAATTTGAAATTTAATGGGTTTTATAGATTTTCGTGGCATATAGATATAATTGTGGGGTAAGTCCTCTTTGTGATCACGAAAGCCTAAAATTGACTAAATCATTTGAATAATTAGTTGCATGTGACAATAATGTTAGCATTGTATATTTTTGTAAATAATAATAATAATAATATTGGGAAGGTATTACATTAATGTCATTTCATGCTTGTCCTTTTTATTACATTATAAGATATGGGAAAGCAAACGGGGTTCAATTGTTCAAACATTAAACAAATGAATATGTGTGCGTGTTTAGTACGATTCAACCACTTTTGGCTTTAAGTATTTGGATCAAATCCTAGTTTAAACGACATTCTTTATTTATATATATAGTATATGCCCAATCCCCATCTCCCAAGAATGTTGACACAACTACTCCTCAACCTAATTTAACAAAACTCCACTACATTCTTCTATATTTGTAAGAGTATAACTAAGTGTATATCGTTTTATCAAAAAAAATATATGGTGATAACGGTGTAACTTAAATATTTTTAAAATCGTACAGCAGCTCAAACACCACGTTTCGATTTCTCTACCTAGTAGAGACAATTATTACACTCCACAATTTTTCTCTAAATAATTGTATTTTTTGCATTCAATGACAATCGAACGAGTGACATGGGTTTTGATATCAATTGTTAAATCAAGAGTTTGCCACTAGACTAAAAAGCTATAGATTCCCTACAGCATTATCTGACGTTATTATTTTACGGCTCATATATCCAACTAGATCAAGCGGTGCAACATCAGCAACTTGACGCACGAGAACTTATCAGAATGTTACTCATCTTGGTAATACTCTCATTCATATACGCTTAACCCAATATTACTTAAGAAATTTGAACTAATTATCTCGCTATGATATCAACTGTAGGATCGAGCGCTTGTTGTTTTATCAAAAGTTACACCTGGTGATACTGGGACAACTCAAACTTTTTTAAAAAACTGTTTGTAGCCTGAACACAACTTTTTGATTGCTCTATCCAACAGAAACGATTACTGCACCTATTATCAAAATTCCTAGCAAAAATTTAATCAAACATTGCAGTTTATCAACAGAAACTTTAATATTATTATAAAAACTGTTTCGGTGCACGAAAAATATATAACTAAAAACAGCCCTCGATTCAACGACAAAATACAAAGTAAAAGTAATTCAATAAAATTACCTTTCAATGTTCACGTATTGATATTTCAACATCTAATGTACTATTTCTGCTCACTCTTTAATTCTCGATGTAACACAACTGATCATACTATAAAATTGACCATTAAATTTTATAAAACTTATGGCGCAAAAAAACTATTTATCTGTAAAAAAAATTGTAACCAAAACTACGTTGTTATTATATGTAAATATAAATATCTGGATGTATAGTTCAGATAAGGCACTCTCTGTGTAGTAAGCTTTGCAGTTTGCAAGACGAGGTATATAAAATAATCCCGTAAAGTAGAAAATAAGTGACAGAGCTGTAAGGTATCTTCTACTATGCTATGATTTTATAACTCAAAAAAATTAAAATTATCAGTTCATTTCGATAATTATTGATCAAAGGTGCTTCATCCAAACAAAACCGTGTATGTAAAAAGCTACAAAAAAAAAATATATACATATATATATATATATATATATATATGTTTTAATTTTTCGGAAACTAGTGTTGATTTAGAACTGGTAAAAGAATATTTATAAATTAGTAAAGAAGACTACTATGATCAACCCTTATTTGCTTTGTTTGGGTAGCTTTAATTGCTACTGTTAGGATTATTTTGTCCGACAGATATCAATACATAATGAAAATATCAGAATAGGATGTAAAATAGTGAATTTGTGTTTAATCAGAATTAAATGTTGTGCCAGATGTTACAACATCTCGGACAACATCTTCATGCAGCGGAAACTTTTTATAACACAAATTGACTTGAAATAAATCGATGGAAAAAATTAAATATGCACAAGTATAAATACTTGTGCGGTGCCTTATGGCAAAAATTAATCACTAGAAAACCAAATCGTTTACACAAAAACCTATCACTAGTGATCTCCACGAAAATCAATTTCCTCAATACTTTGAGAAAACAAATGCTTTCTAAAACAAATGCTCAGAATAAAAACTTAAACAAGAAAGCAAAAACGTAATGACAAAAGGGAATCCACGAAAACGATCTTCAGCCAACTTCGTTACGGATGTTGTCTGCAGATGTTTCCAACATTCAAGGCAACACTCGGTATCTGCACTCTTCACAACAGCAACGTCTTTGTAGAATAATTTTCTCTGAAGTACACGACGTGCGAAAGTATGATATGAATTATTGAACGAGGAAGAGAGAGCTTCAATGATGTCCTTGATCTCTTATTTATAGATGTAGACTTTTATCTCCACAAGGAAACCTATATCATAAAGAAAGTAAGAGTTTAATTAGAAATAAACTCTTTTAAATATTGATACCAAATCACAATAATATCTTATTATCAAGAATAAAATCCTAGCATATTTATCTCAATAATTAGAAAGTCAAGATCTCATTAAATATCATATTATCTAGAAAGTCAAAACATATTTAATTATTCAAAATCATATCATGATATTATTTGCATAATTATCTCATTATCTAGAAAGGCAAAATATTATATGCAATCAAATCAACAAGGAAATACAATAAATTAAATTAAGAAATTATTAGGAAAATATATTTCCCTTCAATCTCCCCCTTTTTGCCTTTCTGGACAAAATGAGATCAAACTCAATTTCTCAGTTAAACTCCAATTAACTCCCCCTCAATATGAGAATTTTTCTCCCCCTGAATAAAAACAAATTAGTACGGGTGTTGTTCGTTGTGTTGGCAACACTTGAGACAACACATGCAAAAATCATTAACAATTCATTAAAAAGGATTATATCAGGGAAAACAGAAACATCAGGGAACCTAACAGATCAGAACACTATCAACATCAGCATCAGCTTAAGTTTGAGTTTGAGTCGCATCTTCTCCCCCTTTTTGTCCAGAATGGACAACCAAGTTCTCGTACTAGACCAGATCAGCTTTGGCCCGTAATCACTTACCAAAATTACTGAGATAATTGCGTCCAAAATCATTTCAAAATAATTTCCAAAATTGAAACCCACATCGATTTAACACCACTGAAACATTAAAAATCACAAATATTGGATTTCTAGTCAAATCTGGAATTTAATCGAATTTTCTTTGTTGAAATACTCAATCTCTTTTTGGTTCAACAATATTCACAATGAAGTCTAGATGCATGTCCTAATTATGCCTAATAACAGAATGAAACAAAATTAGAAACATGCAAACGGGTATGAAATATGTTTACAGATGAAGTGTTTTCGCAAATGTTGGCAACATCTCCTGACAACACGTCCAATTCCAAAATTTATTTTGATTTTTCTGCACACTTAGAAACTTATTCAATTTCTGACCATAGAAGTGGTAGCTCCCACACTAGAAGAACGGTCTTCTTTAGGACTCCTCTAGGTAGCTTTTTCCAATTTCTTCTATTTTGAATTCTGTATTAAATTCAGAAGAGGTAGCTCACACACTAAAAGCACGGTCTTCATTGGACTTTTTTAGATAGCTTTTTCCCATCTTTTCTTCTGATACAAAGCATATGCATAATGGATTTGTCTTTTTACTCAATCTTTTCAAGTCACTTTTCGTATGGGACAATGTCATGGAGTACATGATCATCCTTCAACTACTTTGTGATTAAATCAGATTATTAATCATATCCAAGTGTATTAAGTTTATATAGAACATGAAATTGTAAGTGCACCAGAAGATTATGCAACATTGTGAAAACACATCATATAACAGTCTGCATGCAAATGCAGTATGCCTAAGTCCTAGAAATGCACATGCAGATGGGGTGTTGTCTGAGATGTTGTAACATCCAAGACAACATCCATTAATGATCGGATTGCACACATGCTGAGAGATTTCCTAAGGTTGGAGAATCTCTCAAAGTTTAATGCTTTAGTGAATATGTCTGCCAATTGGTTATTTGTACCAACAAATTCCATTCGAATCAACCCCTTTTCTACTAGATCTCTAATAAAGTGATGTCAAATGTCAATGTGTTTAGTTCGAGAGTGTTGTACTGGATTTTTTGAAATATCAATTGCACTCGAATTATCACAGTACACAACTGAGGTTTCACTCTTAAGCTCATAGTCTTTTACCATTTGGTTCATCCATAAAAGTTGAGTACAACAACTTCCAGCTGCCACATATTCAGATTCATGCATTAGTTTAATTTGCAAACCAAGAAAGAAACTCAACTCACCAACCATGCTTATTTCAAAAGTAGATGACATGCACTCAACGAAATCATTAGCATGCTTTTCAGATGAAGAACCAAAGATTATATCATCAACATAGACTTGACAAATAATAATCTCACCTTTGGACTTTTGAATAAAAAGAGTTTTGTCTACCTCACCTCGTTTGAAGCCAATTTCAAGTAGATATTCTGTCAATCTTCCATACCATGCACGTGGTGCTTGCTTCAAACCATAAAGTGTCTTCTTCAATTTATAAACATGATCCAAATGGTGTGGATCCTCAAAACTATTAGGTTGTCTAACATACACTTCCTCACACAAAATTCCATTTAAAAATGCACTTTTAACATCCATTTGAAAAAGTTTGATTTTCATGTAGCATGCAATAGCTAGCAAAAGTCAGACTGACTCAATACAGGCTACAGGAGCAAAGGTCTCATCAAAATCAACCCTCTCAACCTGTGTGTACCCTTGAGCAACCAACCTTGCTTTGTTTCGAATGATGTTTCCTGACTCATCAGTTTTATTTTTAAAAATCCATTTTGTACCAATTATGTTACCATGGTCAGGAGGTGGAACCAAGTTCCACACATCATTTCGAACAAATTGCTCAAGTTCATCATGCATTGCATTAATCCAAAATTCATCTTTTAAAGCTTCATCAACATTTTTAGGTTCAAAATTGGATATAAAACATGAAAATCTTACCTGTGAGTATGTAGAGCTCATGCATATAAGTCCAGCCAACTTGCGGTAATCCATTCTCTCTTTCTTTCGAGTTCGGACTTCTCCATGCACACTTCCAATTATTTGAGATGATGAATGGTCTTTCTGAATTTTACTTGGAATATTCTGTCCATCATCTACTGCATTATCATCACTGTGTGTGTCTTTCTCAGATTCAGTGACTTCAGTGTCAGGTGTTGTGCTAGATGTTGCAACATCTGGGGCAACATCTGCATTTTCCAGTATGATTGGAATTTCCAGTAGGTATTCCACATCATCTTCAGCTTTTTTCTTCTTGAGATCTGCACAGTCATCAAAAACAACATTAATGGATTCCATAATAGTCATAGTTCGTAAATTAAACATGCGGTAAGCTCTACTATTAGTGGCATATCCCAAGAACAAACATTTATCACTCTTTGAATCAAACTTTGTAAGTTGATCCCTGCCATTCAAAGTATAACAAACACAACCAAAAATATGAAAATATTTAAGATTAGGCTTTTTTCCCATGATTATTTCATAAGAAGTCATGGTTGAACCACTTCTTAAATACATCCTGTTTGAAATATGACAAGCCGTATTTAGGGCCTCTGCCCAAAAACGCTTTGAAATACTCTTCGAAGCTAGCATCACCCTTGCCATTTCTTGAAACGTCCTGTTCTTGCGTTCGGCAATGCCATTTTGCTGTGGGGTTTTTGGTGCTGAAAATTCATGTGAAATTCCTTTCCTCCGAGGCTTTCAACTTCCATAGGACCCATAAGGTCCATATGTAGTAACTCCTGACAGCGTGTTGTTCCAGATGTTGGCAACACTGGATGCGACATGCGAATCTGTTTACCTTTTTGACAATCTCCGCACACATATGGTATACCAGATAAAAGATTAGGCATACCTCGTACAGCATCGTACTTACTCAAATTTTTCAAGGTTTTGAAGTTTGCATGACCGAGTTTTTGATGCCAAAGGTCGAGTTCAGTAATTTGTGCATGTTTGCATGAACGTTCTTCACCTATTTGATAGCAATTATCCGAAGACCTTGTACCTGTCATTATGCACATGTTAGTTTCATCAAAAACTTCACAAGTATGTTTATCGAACTTCACATGCAAATTATCATCACACAATTGGCTTATGCTTATCAAATTTGAATTTAATCCTTCAACATGAAGCACATTGTGGAGCTTTGGTAGTCCTTCAACATTCAAGGTTCCCTTTCCAACAATTTTTCCTTTAGCTCCCCCTCCATAGGTTACTCTACCACATTTTTGTTCAACATAATCGATAAGATATTCTCGTGATCCCGTCATGTGGCGTGAGCTTCCACTATCAAAATACCAATAACCTGCAGTGTTAGTTTTTAAAGAAGTATAGACAACTTTACAGTGAGTCTTTACCTTTGGTACCCAAATTTGTCTTACTGTAGGTCGATGGTGGGAGGTGTTTCGGGAAATGTTGGACAACATTCGGGGCAACATCCGACTCGACTTTCGATTCATGCAGTCATCCCTGAGTTTAAAACAGTAGGGCCTGATATGTCCAGGCTTAAAACAGTAATGACGTTTTCTTTTCTTAGGAATGGGTGCAGCAGGTTGTCTTCTTGGAGGATCACTTTTGATTGAGGGCGTGGGTTGAGGCTGTGTTGATGTATCAGTTTTTCCTTTCACAAAAACAGTTGAATTTGAGGATTCACCAATTTCGAACACACTGTCTTTGAAACCTAAACCTTTCTTGTCATCTCTTCCCATCAAAAGTATGGAATCAAGCTTGGATGTGCTTGAATTGAACTTGGACAAAGTCTCAGTTGTCTTTTGAAGTTCGTCCTTGGTTTTACCTAGTTCCAAATCCTTTTTGCTCAAGATTACTTCAAGTTTGGCAACCACGACTTTTAGATCGATGTTCTCCTTCATGAGACTTGAGTTCAACTTGTTTCTTTTGGTCCAATCTTCAAACAACTCTTCATAGAGCTTTTGCACACTCTCAAGAGTGAGTTCTTCACTATCAGCCTCCATATCATCTTCACTCGAATTTTCAGAAGTTGTAGATTTGAAGCAAACCGATTTTTCACAGATGTTGCGGCCAGGTGTGGCAACACCCAACGGGTTCACTTGCAGCCAGCGTTTGTCTTTCAACAGTGCAGTCAAGGAGGTGACCATTTAAATATTTCTGTCAAACAAAACAAAAAACCAGAATCAGCACTTAGTATATCAAGAGTAGGCTCTGATACCACTTGTGAGGATTATTTTGTCCGACAGATATCAATACATAATGAAAATATCAGAATAAGATGTAAAATAGTGAATTTGTGTTTAATCAGAATTAAATGTTGTGCCAGATGTTACATCATCTCGGACAACATCTTCATGCAGCGGAAACTTTTTATAACACAAATTGACTTGAAATAAATCGATGGAAAAAATTAAATATGCACAAGTATAAATACTTGTGCGGTGCCTTATGGCAAAAATTAATCACTAGAATACCAAATCGTTTACACAAAAACCTATCACTAGTGATCTCCACGAAAATCAATTTCCTCAATACTTTGAGAAAACAAATGCTTCCTAAAACAAATGCTCAGAATAAAAACTTAAACAAGAAAGCAAAAACGTAATGCCAAAAGGGAATCCACGAAAACGATCTTCAGCCAACTTCGTTACGGATGTTGTCTGCAGATGTTCCCAACATTCAAGTCAGCACTCGGTATCTGCACTCTTCACAACAGCAACGTCTTTGTAGAATAATTTTCTCTGAAGTACACGACGTGCGAAAGTATGATATGAATTATTGAACGAGGAAGAGAGAGCTTCAATGATGTCCTTGATCTCTTATTTATAGATGTAGACTTTTATCTCCACAAGGAAACCTATATCATAAAGAAAGTAAGAGTTTAATTAGAAATAAACTCTTTTAAATATTGATACCAAATCACAATAATATCTTATTATCAAGAATAAAATCCTAGCATATTTATCTCAATAATTAGAAAGTCAAGATCTCATTAAATATCATATTATCTAGAAAGTCAAAACATATTTAATTATTCAAAATCATATCATGATATTATTTGCATAATTATCTCATTATCTAGAAAGACAAAATATTATATGCAATCAAATCAACAAGAAAATACAATAAATTAAATTAAGAAATTATTTGGAAAATATATTTCCCTTCAGCTACGTTCTCTTGATTTGAATAATTGGAGTTTCCTTATTCAACTCTAGCAAAGGTTGATCGGGCAAAGTCGATTTTAAAAAATCATTGATACCTCATGACTAAGCTCATTAAGATTAGGTCCAATCTAATTTTGGACCTCCGACCCATCCCGGAATACCAGGTTTGAGAGTATAGTTATTCATGCACTATATTAACTTTAAACAGTATCATTAGCTGCTCTTTCATTATATACTCAGTCTCTAATTTGAGCGTCGGAGGGGCTACGCCGGGACACCCTCCCGACCCACTTTTAACGGTCTCCTTTGTGATTTCAGGCTTAAATTAAATTCGAGGTCTGCACTCAAACTAGTATCACCTACTGGAATCGAACCCTAAATTTTAAATGAGTATCAATCATAGTAATTGAAATCTTCTATTATAAAAATTTCGTTATACAACTTTTCAAATAAAAAAAAATCAAAAGTTTGATGATATTTTTTTCTGTAAATTTTTTGTAAAATGTTTACAATATTATCTTTGCAAAGATATTATGTTTATTTAATTATTTTATTTTAAATTTTAAAAGCATATAAACAATAACCACAATTATAAGAAATTCATATTTTTGAATCAATTGAGTTAAGGGTGACTCGAGAAAAGGATCGCCAAAATTTTTTAAATTAGCAAGTTTTCTTTAGCACGAAATATTGTAGAATCAGAGATTTTCAAGATAGCAAATGTAATTAATTTGTGGGGCTTTATTTTCTAAAAAGACCTCTTACAAACTATAATAATCAAATTTGGTCTTAAACTAAGTGACTTTTTAAAAATAGCCTTAAATCCCAAATTTATCCTTTAGACCTTTTTTATACTAACAAACAAGCATATTAAATTGAGCAAATATTATAATATGATTATACAATAATTTATTATAACTTTATGTACATATTATTATTATTAATATAAATTTGATAAATAACTGATAGATTTGAAAATAAATAAAAATGAAAATTTCCATAAAAATTTGTTAAAGTGAACGATAAGCTAGAAGTCTTCTTATATTAAAGAAAAAATAATGCATAATAAAATAAATTTATTTCAGTTACATTGAAAAATAAAATTTATTTGAAAGCTTAACGTATATGATAATTATTTTTCAAATAATTTTACATGATAGGCGTGAAGAGATTTTTGTGAAAAGAAAATATATTGGAACCACGACATGATAGAACATAATTGGTTTGTTTTATGTTAATTATTTTGATTTTTTTCCCAAATATTTTTATTTTCTAGGATTTGCATATCGGTTTTTTACTCATATATATACTTACATATTTTATTCTACAAAATTGATTAACAATATTTTCACTTTCTTCATTAGCAAAGCTTGAATGATTGAGATTGAGAGAAAATATTCGAAACAAAAATGAAATGAATTTAATATGACAAATATATTTATAAGTTTCTAACACATCCAAATAATTCTTATTTTATTATCCAAAAAATAATAATAATAATTCTTATTTTACTAAGTTGTTATTAATCAAGATATTGAAAAGAGTAAATTAAGGATATTTTAAGATTTTTAAATTATTAAAGGCTACATTATATAATATACAGGAAAGAAGGCTGTTTTTTAATAGGTTTAATGAAATTTCTTATTGCACAATAGCAGGAGGCATAGTTATGTCAGCAGACGATTTGCAACCGAGTTGTCTGAAAAATATGTACCCGCCAGCCAGCGATGTGCGAGGCCAGACCCAATCTGTACATAAACACAGATACATACAGGTGCTTGCAAGAAAAGGGCCAAGGGAACAGAGCACATGCATTCGGGAAAACCAACAATAAATCAATATCTTTATTAATAATTTGAAAAATAGATTGAAAGATGCTGAAGAGATCTTACAAAAACGTGGCATCATATAGTAAAGTGATGATTTCTCTTCCAGTTATGCAGAAACTTGGAAGAGAGCAGCAAAACCCATTGGAATCAAAAAATGACTTCAAGACATAACTTCTTGTCTCATATAGATGAATTGTGGTTAACACTGAAATGATAAGTGTTTATAAATAAATAATTCAAATGTATAAATACATCATAATCCAAAGAGAAACCAATCCCTGGACGAAAGGAGAGGCAGAATGCCAAATTTCAGTTCTTGCAATTTATCAGCACAACAGCAAAAAATAGATGGAAGTCTCGAGTCAAGAAACAACCGCGCTAGAGCAACTGATTCGTGGTTGACCTACCCACCCATGAGATCGTGGGAGACAGGGTTGGTCACGCGCAATTGCATTAAACATAAGATCTCATCGGTTGAACTCTCACAGAAGAAATTTAGAAAGATGAAACAAAGAATTATTTCCTCTTAACAAAAGAGTAAACATGAGAGGATGAAGTTTCGTAAGGATTCCATTCATTCAGTGGAGTCTATTTTCAAAGTCCACTCATTTCTAACAGCATGCATCAGTGAAGGCCATTGGCAGCTGGAAGGAGAAGCATCTCGACTGTGAGCCTATACCATGGGGCAAAAAGGCCTCAAACGTTGCCATTAACGCTCTGTTTTAACCACATATATTTGTTTTATTTTCGAAGCAGGAAAACCCCTATCCACACCACTGGACTGGCTCCTTCCATGGAAACCAGTCCTACGATGAGACCATTCATTCCCAGCATTGTTCCTGTGAGAAATACCCCCTCTCTGATGACTATGACCAGCAGACTTAACCTGTTGGATGGGCGGACTCTTCAGTAGAATTTGAGCATTTACAGAACTTGCATTCTGGAGTTTGCTATTATGATTGCCATGGCTATCCTCGTGAGGCGTGCCAACCTTACCAGATTCAGCATTGTAGGTGCAAGAAGAGCTATGAATCACCATACCCTGCCCAGATGTGACAACCCCAGTGGATCTATTTGAATCTACTAGCCCAAGTTCAGCAGAAAATGGGGTAATGTTCGATTCTGTGGCAACAGAAAAACTTGGGACATCGACTGATGTTTGAATCTGAGATTCAGAAAACATACTGACATTTACAGGGTGGTCGACGGAATGCCCGTGATGGACTTGAGAAGGAAGTTCAGGTTCTACTCGCGGCTGCAAGGGTGACGAGACTGAGCCATTGGAAGTGGGAATATGCCCCCATTGAGCTTGGACGGACATATCAGGGGCAGACTGAAAAAAGAGAGAACTTAGGTTTTTCTGAACTAGAAGAATTTGTATGGGGAAAATGTTTATAAGAGTGCACTAACAAAAAATGCTCAAACAAAATAGAAGAAGAAAATCATCTTGTACGGTTCCATAACGATTCCAATCCACTGTCTTATTCCTCAATTTGCAAAGGAGATACTAAACAAGCTGAAGCAACTAACAGGGGAAGCAGTATCACATATAAGATGATCTACCTTATAGCTTTACTATT
Organism: Primulina huaijiensis; assembly: GCF_012295235.1. Lineage (NCBI taxonomy): Eukaryota > Viridiplantae > Streptophyta > Magnoliopsida > Lamiales > Gesneriaceae > Primulina > Primulina huaijiensis. The sequence continues at coordinate 4,363,534 of NC_133319.1, read as the reverse complement.
ATCAAAAACATGAAAAAAGAAATGATGACTAATATGCAAAATAATAGCACGGTAATTTCAGCAACACAACATGACTTGCAGAAAGAACTAGATTCTTTTACCTGAAATGGAGATAAATTAAACATGGGCAAGGGGGAGGCCATAGGCACAAGTGGAGATCCAGGGGCAAGTTGCCGAATAGGAGCCATCATATTGGAAGCATTATGCTGAGTGGACGTTGTATTTATGCCATGCACGTCTCCATCATTAACTTGAACAGAAGTTGAAGTATGTCCAGAAGGGATGAAGGTGGTTCCCATAAAACTTAAACCAAATTGTCCATATTGACCAAATTGCCCATATTGTCCAACTGGAGCAAAATGATTGTAGACAACCATATGTGGAGGGCCCTGAACCCCAGGAATGCTTCCTGGATACCCAGTTGGAGGATTATAAAATGAGTCCAAACCAGAATGCCATCGCTGCCAGTTACCAATAGGTCCTGAACTGGGTGCTGTACTCTTTTGTGGCTGAGATAATGTGCCAGAAGATTCTTCATGCGGACCAAAAGCAAGAAGTGGACCGCCCAACATTGGATTTACTTCATAAAAAGGTAAGTGGGAAGGACCACCAGAAAAATGAGAAGGCATCTGGGTAGAAGAACTCTGAGAACTTGGCAATGGTGACCACAAGGAGATTTGAGTTGTCTCGACAGAGAGGTCTGCTGGAAGAGAAACGCTTAGCAACTCCTCACCTCTTGATTGATTTACCAATTGCAGACCTCCAATTACACCTGTAAAAAGATGCACATTCAAGATTATAATTATAATTATAAACATGTAAAGGCCACTCTTAAATTTGAGTCACACTTCTGTATCACCTGTCGTGATGACATCAATATCAGCACGGGTAAAAGTTTTGGTATCTGGAACATTAGCTGCACTTAATGGCCCCAATCCATTACTGACAAAATCATCAACACAGATGGCAGCAGCAGAAGTAGCTGTTGCAGCTTCAGCTTCAGCCTTACAATCTTGTAGTGGAACACAGCCATCAGTGGAATGGTTTTCTTTTTCGAAAAAAAGAGAACTATCATTTTCAGCCACTGAAAAGTTGTGACAGATTTGCACATCGTGTCGATTGGAACCTGGAGCACCAATCCCAAGTGATACTGCACGGCTACTAGGAGGAAGAACAGAAGGAGATGTCACAGCACCTAACATGGAAAATATATATATATTTAGGGAATACACTAATGCCAGAGAAACTACACTTGTAGTAGCGTGAATCTACCAAATTGGATTTTCTCTCCAGCAAGCAAGGAATTGATTGGACTTGCACCAGAGGAAAATTTTTTCTCCTTGACCGAAATGGACATTGTTGGCAAGATGGGATCACTAGCTGTGCTGGAATTACCTCCAACAATAGAATTGTCTGAATTGTATCGCATAGGTTTCATAGCCTCCTCGAGTTCGGTCTGTGTCAGTGACATAACCTACCAGAAATCAAATTCATTGATATACCTTTACACTTGGAAAAGATGCAAAAAGTCCATTGTCCACAATGTTGACAAGTGCCCTTTTTTGTCAACGTTACATAGTTTAAGGTGCTGTCAGCATTTAACAATGGGATGCAAAATAGAAAACTCGAGATGCAGAGGCAACAAGCTATCACTTCAACTTTCCTCTCCAGCTAAAAGGAAGAGATAATTAAACTAATGTTCCACATTCAGTCACTCAACATCGACTTCATCAAGGCTCAGCATGTAAAAACTCTATTCAGGAAAAAAGACACCCACGACGATCCAAAATAATGCTTACAATACATAATTAATATAATCCACGGCCTAATTACCATAGTACCAACTGTTAAATTGAAATGCCAATGACTTCGGAAGAGATTAAAATGGGCAGGTTTTTAACTCACTCTCGTTGAATTTCAAAGATAAATTACTCACATGATGCACCTGGGACATTTCAAGGAACGGCAACCACAATTTAGAAACGAATAGCAACCAGCTGTTATAACTCATCAAAAACCCAACAGCCTAACAGAAGTTCAACATACCTGTTGGTTCATCCCTGAAGTGCTCCAAGAAGTTGATGACAACTTGATTTGGTTTGCGTCATTGTTTTTATTATCATATCCTTTTTCGTCACTAGACATAACAGTCATTGAACCTGTTCGGGGCCTACAAAGACATGCGTTGCAACAAATTAAAAATACCGTTAAATAAGATCCAAAACTTTGAGCTTCTGTGAAGAGGTAAGTACTTGATACTCTGGGATTCGGAATTTATAGGAGTGCCAATTGGGGCCAGAGGTTGGAAAATAGAGGTGGTATACCCTGTCGATACTTCATTATGTGCCAACTGATGGCTCTCTGAGACAGCAACATCCAAGCAAGATTCTTGGTTCTCATATGGCATGGCAAGCTCACTTGGGCCTCCAGAGACAATAGAATATGGTTTCCGAGCATGCAATTTGCAAGGTGGCTGCTAAAAAAATGATAGCCATAAGTTTCATAGATGACGAGAAAACATAACCAGCCACATGTCATCCAAAAATTGCTAACTGTACTTTGAAAATGAAAAAAAAATGCACAGATACCTGTGTGGTGAGTAACTTCGCTTTAATTTCTTTTTCTCTCTGTTCACACAAATCAGTCAATCATTACACATCATCGGAAAAACGCCAAATAGAGATAGAAAATAATGAGAAATATATGCATTGATACCTTTGTGGTGAGTGATTTCGCTTTGATTTCCTTTTCCCTTTGTTCACGTCGATCATTCAACATTTGTCTTTTGGATCTTACTTCAATAAAATCATCCTCATCGCTGGGAGTTTCTATACCAGGTTGCTCATAAATGCGAACAACACCCTTCAGCAGGGGAGCATCAACATCCTCGGAAACCTTTTTTGGTAAATTTGCTTCACTGGTGTAGGAAATGTTTCGACTCTTAAAAGATACATTTTTTCCCATCTCTTTTGCTACCATGTCTCCAGGATTGGCCACCTCCGAATAAATACTATCAGAGACTTCTGCTTTAGTTCTGTGCTTCAGTGGTCTATTAGAAATGTTACCTCTCTTAGACCAGCTTCTTCTAAAATCTCCCATAGCCTTTCCTGTATAACTTGACTTATCATCTAAGCCAGAATCTTTAAAGGAAACCATCAGAGGTCCTTTCCCCCTGTCAATGTTCTCCCGAATCCGAAATTCAGTATGTCGAACAGTCCGTTGAGATCTTCTCTGGAAGCCAGTTGAATTCGCGGGCATACCATGAGTAGTGAAAGATGATCTGGTATCTGCATTTCTGACTATATAGGAATTGTTCTTTCCCCTGCCACTATACAATCGATCAAGACGTCTAGGTCCACTGAAAATTTTATCCCCAGAAGCAGCGCGAACTGGCAGTTGCATAATCTTCATCTGACTTTCAGATTCCTTTTCTTCGGATGATGGTAAGTGATTCTTTGGAGCTGAGTCATAATGCCCTTTCTCCTCCATTCGGGGTAGAGAATTTGATTCCTTTTCTTTACCAGTGGCACTTGAAAGATAAGTTGTACGGCCAATATTTTGGTCAGAACCACTGTCTGCTTCCCAAACAGAATTAATTCCCACGGAAAGGCTCCCATGAGATTGCTCAGGTGGTCCTGAAACAAAACCTGGAAGCTTGTTTAACTCGTGTTCTGCCACATTCTGAGCAGAAACATCTGGAGCAGGCTGATTATACATAGAGTCTCCAGCCCTCTGATTCAGATTAAAAGGGACCTGCTTGTTAGGCTTAATAAAAGACATTGATTGGGGGGGCATGGGCAATATTCCCTGTGAGATAGGAGATGTATACTGCATCTGGCCAAACTGGAACGCTGGGGGCTGCGATGGATCCAAATAAGTAAAGGATTGACCAACAGGTAGATGGATGTGGAGAGGCATCTGAATGGAACCAATTTGAATTGCTGGCACAGGAGAAGGTATCAAAGATGGACCAGAAAACAGCCCAAACTGTAGTTTAACAGGTAAATCAGTAGGGCTTCCAGCAGAAGATACAGATGATATACTAGTCTGACCGACAGCAGCTGTGACATCACCCGAACATGCGACTGATTGCTGCACAGCTAAGCCAGTGCTAACCGAGGAATCAACACAGTCTAAAAGATCTAATGAGGAGGAATATGAAGCTTCAACAGATTGACCAATAGAACCTTCCGATATCAATTCCCTTTCTTTGATCTTAACAGAGGAGCTATTTGCAATTACATCAGATATATCATTTGCATTCAGAAGGCCCTGTTCTTCAGCAGGAAGCCCATCAATTAGTCCTCTTTTCTCCCCTACATTACCAGAAATGTCGGAGATTCCATATGTTCTATCTTGGGTCCTTGAGCTATTTTCAAAGTCATCACTCGGTATTACCACTTCAACACCCTCGTCAAAGCCTAAGACCACGTTATCCACCATAGCAGATGGCTCTGTTTCTTCAAATTCAAGGCCTTCAAACTTTTTACTCAGCTCAAGATTCTCATCATCGCCATCACGCACTTCATCTTCTTCTATATAACCATCTTCGTCCTCATCATATTCTTCTTGATGTTGCAGTGTATCATCATTTTCAATAGTCCATTCTTCATCCTCGCTAGCAAAACCAGCAACCAATGCCCCAGTGCTAGATTTACCATTCAAGACAACAGATCCACTCTCAGCTAAAATATTACCTCTCACTTCTGTTATACCAGATTTTACTGGAGAATCTTCAAATCCATCCAACTCATCGTGGGAGAGCTGAGGAGGAGAATTTGGAGGGCTTGAAACAGATAACGAAGATTGTGAATCACACCTAGATTTATTGTTTTGAATCCGGTCTTCAGGGGTTATATTTTTAACCTCCACTTCAGGCAGTTGAAGACCCTTTTGATTACTACCATTATAAAATGTCCGCCCAATTGGTAAACTTATTGCAGAATTGGTATATCGAATTTCATCGTCAAGTACAGCCGAGGGGCCAGAATGGTCAATACGTCCCTCAAAAGGAGCCCTCTGAGATAAATTAAGCGAGGGAGGAGGAAGAACGCGAGGCTGTCTCATAGAATTCCTTGCCCTCCCATAAGAATAATCCCTTGACACTGCTCTGCCACCACCAAATGCATCTCTTCTCGGACTGTAATGATCAATCTCCTGTTCCACCGGCGGCGGACAGAAGCTGCCACCATTTTCAAAAGCATCTCTATGAATTATTCCTTTTCTCGCATCAAGAAAGTTTGATGAACTTTCACTAGGAGGGTAAGGTCTCCAGGTCATCTCGTAAGGCCTGCTAGGAGCAAATGGATCAAATGAAGCTGAAGTTGTCAACTTATCGACCATTCTCTCACCATCTTCCCAAGTATCCAAAGTCCTGGAGAAATCTTTTTCCTTCACTGAAGCTTCTAGTTGCTCATCATTAACCATGTTAAGAGCAGATATATTACCCCTGGAAGCTGAAGCCGCTTGAGCCTCCCTCTTAGCTATCTTAGCTTCTAACTCCAGAAGCTTCAGTTTGGCAGCTTGCTTCCTCCTCTCTTCTTCCACATAAATTCTTCTCATTTCTTCCTCCCTGGAAATTCTGTGTTCTTCTGCTATTCGAATTGCCTCTAATCGCTCATGTTCTGCCCTCCATGAAGCTTCTCGGGCTTCCTCTTCAATCCTTCGCTGTCGTACCTCCTCTTCCCTGATCCTTCTTTGTCTCTCCTCCTCCTCTCTTCTAGCTTGCTTCAAAGCTTTTTCTTGTTCTCCAATGATTCTCTGTCTTTCAAGCTCTTGCATTTTCTGAACTCTTTCAAGTTCTGCTTGAAAAGATTCTCTAACGGGATCATGAAAATCAGTTGATTTTGCAGCATCTCTTTTCTTTCTGATAACACCAACAAGGCCACCTGACAATAAATCCCTTTCATCAAAACCTAAAGTTTCATTGCCACGTTGACCCCATCTGTCATATGGACTCTGAGCTACTTTATGAGGTAAAATGCTCGGCCTGAGTAATTCAAGATTCCCATCCCAATAACTATCACTCTTCGAATATCCAACATCTCTTCCACGTTCGGAAAACCCATGACTTGTGTCACGCTCATCATCTGCCCAGTCCGACCTTGGATTCAAGCGAACTGGTGGTAGTGGAGAAGTAAAATACTCATCCTCTTTACCAGTTCGATCAGCCAGTCGCCCCCTACCTGTCCCACGACCCTCACCAGTGTTCTCTGCTGACAAATTTCTGATAGAATTCGACGAAGGCTGCCCTGAAGGCTGTGCATTAACCAAAGAACCTGAATGATAGATGTCTCTCTTCTTCTGATTGAATTCCTCACCTACAATCTGCTTTTGTTTCTGGTTTGAAAATTCCTTCTGTTTCTGGGATGCTTCAGAAGAGACAGGCCTTGCAGCCTGCAGAGATGGAAAATCCTCACCTTTTAAAACTGTAACTTTCGCGATAGAAGGTACAAAATCCCGTGAGACAGAACCAGAACTGGAACCCACAAGTCCTAACCCATTAGAACGAGCTGAAGGAGGAACATAAGAACCAGTGCCCCGACTTATCACATCCTTAGCTTCCATCGCATCAGTCAAGGGAATATGAGCATTGCTCTCATTCTTTTCGGACAAGGCAGAAACAGATACCGGTTTGGTCCAGCCCACACGCGTTGAAGAAGGCCTCGCTCCACAACCAGGAGCAATACCACGACTGGGGCCGGATGTATCGAATCGCTCGTGTTCTTTCCTCAACGAGGGCAAATTTAAGGGAGGTGGAACAGATAGCTTCGAACCAGACTTCTGAGCAATGCCCCGGTTCTTGGACAAAACCAGCATTCCACCGCCGCGGCCCCACCCAGCAGCGGAAGCCTGCCCGTGATAGCCTCCACCACCACCATTAAACTGCTGCTGCTGCTGCCCATAAGACTTGTTCAGATTTGCTGACACAAACTTGGAGCCAGGGTTGGCCATCTCCAAACCTAACACGAAGCCGAAACCAGTATCTAGAACCACAGCAAAGCATCAAAACCAAAACCCAAGAATTTCCGTCTAGATCTTTCTCCCTCCCCAGAAACACAATAAATAACGAATCAACAATCCCACCAATAGATCTCCCTAGCAAACACTGCATAAAATAACTAAATCAAACACAATGGGCTATCACAGTTACGTTAATAGTAAAAGAAAACGTTAAAAGAAGTAATCTTTCGGTACGGTCAGCTAATTAGAGTTCATAAATATAATTAATGGTGTAATTGGGAACAAATCGGGGATAAAGCAAGAAGATGAGCTGCGCAAATCAGAAAATGAGGAGCATACCTCGGACGGCGTAAGACGGAGGGCCGTACGATAATTATCGTGAGATCGGAGAGGAGAAGCCCTAAAATATGCAGCCGACTACAGAATCGAGAGAGAGATTATAGATGCTTACAGATCCGGACATGGAGAGGAGTTTGATTTTGTTTTGTTTTTTTTTTTTTTTAATTAACATCACAGCCTAAAATAGATATTATTTGGTTTTCCCATAGCGATTTACGTGGGTAATTCTATTACTTTTATTTACATATAAAATTAATCAAAAAAAGTTTACAAGCTAGCTAGATATAAAAGCGCATTATAAAATTTAAAAAAAATATCAAGAAAAAGTTATTTTACTAAAGTTTGGAAATAAAAATCATGTTCAAAATATTTTCTTTTTAAATTAATTTTATTGATTTGATGTGGTCAACATTCTATTGTAATATCAGTTTGAACAGAAAAATTAATCCTCATTTAAATTTATTATTTTTTATTAATAATATATTGCAAATATGTATTTCTACTTCTTTTTTTTTAATGAAATAAAAGACTTGATGCCACTGCTCTTCTGTGTATATTGGATAAACTCTCGCATTAACATAATAGTTTGCAAATAAAATTAGTCGGATAAATCACTTTGAACAAGTTATGTTGTGCAAGCTCCCTCAAGAGTATGTTATATAAACTAGTGAATCTTTGTATGTGTTGTGTGCATATATCGTTAGAATAATTATCTACACATGGTAATATTTATTATTTTCAAATTAATTTTTTTTCATATTTTTTAATAGGATATATAGTAATCTAACATTTTAAAATTATAGATATTTAAAATATAGATAATATAGAATGGTTTTCTTCCGGACTACTTTAAATGACTATATGATATTGAGAGTAGTAGGTTTTTTGTGAGACAGTTTCACGAATTTTTATCTGTGAGACGTGTCAATCTTACCAATATTCACAATAAAAAGTAATATTTTTTCATGAATGACCCAAATAAGATATTCGACCTACAAAATTGATACGTGAGACCGTCTCACAAGAATTTTTTTTGTATTGAGAGAATGAATTCAATTGTGTAAATATATTTATAAATATATGATTGAAATTTTTAAAAAATAAGGTTATGTAATTATAATATAATTGTAATTTTAAAGTAGATTTCACTAAATCGATTATAAATGAGTTAGTATAGAGTCTTCAACTTTAATCAATAAGATTGTAAGATATACATGTGCTTAGATAATTATTTATCTTTAATATTGAGAACTAGATTGTTAGATATTTTTCTAAAAATAATAATAATTAAATAAATAAATCATTTTCATATATTATTTAATCAAATTTGATATAATTATTGACTTTTTATATTATTTTTTAGTTTATTTTAAACAATAAGCAAAATTTTATAATGATATTGTACTACATTCAAAATAACAAACTCTTATTTATATTTTTATTAAAGTTAAGGGGCTTAGAATGATTAAAGTTGTGTAATGATATGAATTTTTTATCAACCAAAAATACTCATATTTTCAAATTATAAACATAAAATTTCACGTTATTTAATATACATAAAAACTTGTTTAATAGGTCTTCGGTGAAACGGTCTCACTGATTTATATATATGAGATGGATAGACTTAGATACCTTTGGCAAAGAATTAATATTTTAATGGGTCCGAGTCGGATATGATATACGTCTAATAAAATTAACGCGCGAGACCGTCTCACATGAATTTTTGTAAAATATATTTTGGGCAAAAATTTGTGTGAGGCGGTCTCACGGATCATATTTTGTGAGAAAGATCTCTTATTTGAGTCATCTATGAAAAACTATTACTTTTTATGCTAAGAATATTACTCTTTATTGCGAATATCGGTAGGGTTGACCTGTCTCACAGATAAAGATTCGTGAGACCGTCTCACAAGAGATCTACTCTTTATTTTGTGCAAACTTTTCTTTTTGTAATTGTCATCTTCTAATAAAAATTTTCTTTATACATATTTTTATCTATATTTTTAGATTTTTTAATCATTCGTATCAATTATAACATGAAAAATTATCATAGAAACATTTTTAAAAGTTTTAGATTTTCATATAATTTCTTTTTTTAAAATATATTTATTTTCAAAAATATATATTGTCTATACTATTCATAGTATTTATATTATTATATTATTAAATTTGAGTAATCTAGAATAACTAATTGGTGGCATCATTAATTTTTTTAAATATCAACAATACCCCTTTAAAATTATTGAAGTGTTCTATTTTCATTTAATAAAATATATTATAAAAATTTAGTTTAGGAAATTTACGCATTTCTTTATCATTATCACCTCTATCACTATTTTATCTACTTTTAAAATTTTTAAAAAGTACTAAAATATATTTTTATACATTTTTTTTTGAAATTTCAAATGGTTATATAATTCATAATATAAAAATTATTATAAAAAACATTAAATTAAAATTTTAAAAATTAACACAAAAAATATAACGTGTATATATATGTACGTATGTATGTATATGGCACAATGAGTGTAAAATGGTCACTAATTATTAATATATACTAGTATACCGATGCACACGTTTCGTGTTTGTACAATATTTTTATAATTCATTTGATTTATATTTAAATGAAAATCAAAATGTAATTATAAGAAATAGTGAGAAATTACACTACAATTTTGATAGAAAAAAATTTGGTGAATTTGTCCATAATGGAGAGACAAAATTAAATATATATATTTTTGTGTGCGTAACGATTTCTATCATGTTCTCAACTTTAATAAAATAAAATATATTTGCGACATCGTATTCGGGCAATAGTAATAAATAATCTTGGGTAATCTAAAATGCACCGCTTTTTGTTCCCAAATACTGCCCATATTATTTTAATACAGAGCTTATATCCAAAATAATTTTAACTCAAACTAATAATTATTAATTGTGTATATAATTAGCATCTATTCACCAATTGGTCGAACGCAAGATTTCTCGTCAAAAATGATAAATCTTCTTCTAAATCATTGTATTATTTTAATTCAGTTTTAACTTCAAAATAACACAATTTATGCTTCAAATATAAAACCCTTCTCCAACCTCGAATATCTTCGAAATATTATTTATTATTTTATTTACAACATTGATTTTATTTCATACAATGTTTATTTATTAATTTTAAATAAAAATAATTAAGTTTTAATTTAAAATAATAAAATATTATATTCAACAAGCTTATAAAAGGGAGATTAATTAAAATAGTAATACAACACATGATTTAGTAAAAACAATATAAATTAACTAAAAATATTTAAAGATAAATATTGAATTATTTATTGTTAAAAAATTAAAAATCCAGTCAATAGACAAATAAATAAAATAGAGGTTATTAAAATAGAAATAAAAATGGATAAATAAAACAAAATTAAGCTACGCCCTATTTTGGCATTTGAACAGTGCAGGGTGGGAAAGACGATTAAATAGTGCAGTAAAATTTAAAAATTATCCTTTGCAGTGCAATGTTAGAAGTAAAACTGGCCATAAATTCCCTTGTTAATTGTACAATTTTCAGATAGAAAAATTATTTTAGAAAATTGTTATAAAAGCACAAAATTTCGAAAACCCCATGGCTTTCTGATTTTTGCCTTTTAATCTCTTTAAAAAATAATAAGACATTTATAATATTGCATTCAGTTAATAAATTTGATCTCCTTCTTCTGAGATTTGTGTCAACTTCCATGTCTAATTAGCCATAATATTAGATGAAAAAAACAGAACAAAACAAACAAACTGGTTGCTTTGCATGTCGAGTAGATTAGCCTCAGATGGTAAATTAAGCAGATCTTATGGTGCCCCCTCCATATTAAAGAACAATCGGATTGAGTTCGTAACATTTTTTTTTCATACGTGATTCGATTTTTGTTAGTCCGTAGTATTCTTTTATTTGTTTTGAGAAATCACGGGATAAAAATAAGTGAGACAAATTTATCTCATTCGAATTATTTTATCGATTCTAAATAATTACAAAACTCATTTTTCTAACAATTTTTTCATATATAATTCGACATAGAACACATACATATAGATTATTGAGTTTAATAATTGTACATGTTGATTATAATAAATAATCGAAACGTAGTACTTGAGTTGTTATACCGTTAAAAAAATTTGAGTTACACTATTATCGAAAACTATAAGTTTTTGTAAATCGACAAGCTCTCGACCTTATAATTAGTATTAAACCCGAAATCACAAATTATATTCTGCAAAAATAGAATTATCTAAAGAGATTTTTGGATACAATAATTGTTCATAAAAAGTGATACTTGAATTGTTCTATTATTTAAAAAAATTTGAATTACACTGTTATCATCATATATGATTTTAAGTAAAATATTGCCAAAATCGGATAGATACAACAATTTTAGCTTTATAAAACGATAATAGCTACAGCTGAGTCAAAATAACAATGACTAAAATTTATCTTGCATCACCTTGTGCGATTCAAAAATGGATCAATTGTAAACATCGACCTTATCTTTCTCCCCTAAATTCGTAACATCCATTCCATTAATTTGTAATAAAGATTTCAGGTCATCAATTTGTGAAGTGTTTTAGCAAAAAAACAAAATAAAATCAGACTAGTTGTTCTTGCATGTACCCACTCAAGATCTCACTGACAAATGTTTTTAAAACAAAAACAAAAACAAAATAAACAATGATGCTAAAAGGAAGAAAACGGATACGGCAATCCTCAGTTTAAGTAACAAAAAACTGAATACGGAGTAGATAGAGATGAGGGAAATTATTGGAACTAGCTAAGTTAAGCTCAAGCCCGATCACTACACATCAGAATTCAGTAACACAAGATCTGAACGTGAGATTCTCTTTTATGATAATGCATTTCTTTCAAATTCAAACACCTTTTCGAAAAAGTCGATTTGAAAAAACTAACCGTGGGCTCGTCAGTTATTACATCGATGAACCCGAACCCGCGATCCGATCGACAGGAGGCTCAGGCTTCGGATCTGTAGCGGTAAAACTTCCCGATGACGTGGAGAGCGGTGACGAAGCCGATGAAGCAGAGACTCATCACCAGAACCATCGTTGGGCTGATTTTCATCCCCGGCGCGTCATCCGTGTAGAAACGAAGCATGTTGGCACCGGATCCAGTACTGCCGCCGACGTCAGAGGAGGATCCGCTTCCGAGTCTGCGCCGGCGCATTCCCGCCGTGGCGGCGGCGGAGCCGCGCGGGGCCGCTCCCACGACACCCGGGCGAGAGGCGGTTCCGGAGGAAGCTTGCGATTGGGAAGAACCGCGTACCATCGTCAATCAAAGTACTGGAGGTGTGGGTAAAGGCAATGATTTTTTGGAGAAATCAATAGGATAATCATAATTATATAATATAATATTGAAAATCGGAAGTTGTTTGGATAAACATGATCAGAAATTACTCCGTGAAACGGTGTACCAACGCCGAGACATGACTTTCCTCAATCTTGAATAGGTCTTTTTTATTTTAAATTTTTTTTTTAGAGAATAGGTCTTATTTTAATAGAGAAATTGTCGAGGACATTACTTAATCTTGAATATGTTTTTTTTTTAGAGATTATGTCTTATTTTAACAAAGGAATTGGGAAAACAGATACGGTACAATCAGATCGTACAACTTATATATTTCAAATACATTTGAGCTAACATCATTCTTTTTCCGAAATAATATATGACATGTCATTTAGATTTAGGTTTATTAAGCGGTGTAAACTCCAAAAAAAAAATGATTATTCAACTTAACTCTTAATGCTATAACATACACACGATAAGTTTGCCCTAACAAGTTGATTCTCGAACCAGTTGAGTATACTTAAATATCCAAGTTCCCAACTAATGATGATGTGTTATGCAATAATGCAAATAATATATAATGTGAATCTTATTGACAAAAAATGTCTCTATAATAGGAATCAGTGAATCACATTAAAAAGAAGACATTTAAAAACACATTTAGCGAAAAATAATATTTTTTTATGAGAGTCAACTCGATCCATACATTGAGCAAAAAAAAAATATTTTTTTTACATAAAATTTTTTACGTAAAAAATAATATTTATTTATAAATTAAATAGAATATCTGTTTCACACAAATGATCACGTAACAATTACGAGTTAAAAACAGTAGGCCTGAAAATTCAAAACCATCATGGACCATGACCCGATTAATTGGGCTGCACTAGTTCTGTCCAGAATCGGCCTTAATGAAATTTTCAATTTCTGGGTTCTGAAATATCTGTAGAGGGGTTATTAAAAATAGCCTCCTACAAATATTACTTTTATGAATAATATTAATTTATTTCCTAATATTATTTATTATTATTGTTATTATTGTTGTGGTTGTTGTTGTTTCCAATATTATTCTATTAATTATTTGACTATCGTGGGGAAAAAGTGATCGACATAAGTTGAAAATATTTATGACAGAAGATTATTTTTCGTTCAAATCCAACAATGTCATATTACCAGTGTTCTAAAAAACTCGTTTAAGCTCGACTTAAACACGTTTAAGTTTGAAGCTCGACAAAAACGTCCCGCTTCGAAAAAAAGCGATCAAACTGTAGTTTGACCGAATTAAGCGTAATTAAGGTGTTTAAGTAAATGTACTTAAGCACAATTAATAGCATCTGTTTATTTTTTAAATTTTTATTTTGAAGGTATGTCTTTTTATTTTAAAATAATAAATTAGGTTTATAATTTAGATGTTTATTTTTAAATTTTAATCATGATTAAACGTGTCTGACAATGATTTGACAAATATTTAGCATTTTTTTATGTGGTCTAGTTGCAAAAACAGATAAAGATTGTAATTTTGAGATTTTTTTGCTTTTATAAATATGAGAATTAATGCATCAGACTAAAATTTATCATATTTATGTATTATTTTATCTATTATTGGTTTGAGATAATTACAATTACACTAAAGATAAAAAACGTTTTTTCACGCTTAAACGAGATAAGCTCGTGCAAATCTCGCTTGAGCTTGAAAAACTTGGAGCTCGACATCCGCGCTTCGGGACGCTTCACGTTTTTTAGAACCTTGCATATTACTACCGAAATTAAAAATTATCTTATTAAAAACTAATAAAAAAATATTTATAAATATAGCCAAAAAAAATAATATAAATTTATTGTCGTCTGATATATATCTAGAACATAGCATTAGTAATATTATTGGATACATACATACAAATTAATAGATCGAAATATAAGATACATATACATTAAGCATCCTTATTTATATTAATTAATTTTTATTATAATTAACAATATTATTAGCTTATTGTTTATATTTCTTCAGATTATGGATTTAATTTTATTATTCTTTTATTATTGATATTATTACTACCAATTTGTCCTTATAATTTAGTATTATACTTATTTATCTTCATCGATCTAATTTTTATTTTATCATAAAAATAATGATTTAACTAATTATTATTATTATTAATATCATATTATAATTTTATTAGTTGTGTTAATATAGCATTATTATTATTATTAAGAACAGAAATGATATGTAACGAAATAAGTTTATTTCAATTATTTTGGAAAGTGATTCTATTGTCGTTAAGTTATCCTTATTTATTGAGACGAGGAAAACGAAAAAAAAGGCGGTTTCGGATTATTAAATTAAAAAAATGTTATGTTGTATAATGTAAAGAAAACTATTTTTAAAAATGGAATATTACCATGAACTATAATAATTAAATTCTCAAATTTGTATTATGGAGTAAGGACAATATGGTAATTGCAAAAGTTATCACATGTGTGAAATGTCATCATGAATTGGAGCATACGCACGAGGCCATTTGCTGGATCATACTCTATCGTTTTGATACGTCATATATTTACGTGAACATGAATAAGATGATACTAGTTAATTGATGTATAATTTTGACATGTTTCATTACATAAAATATATGAGTGTTACATCATTGGTGTTCACAAAATGTAACATATCAAAACTCTCATACTATTATATATATTTTTATTGTTATTAATGTCTTATACACGTGATTGTATAATTATTTTTTAAAATTATACTTGAATTAATTCAATTTTATATTAAAAAATTAGTACATTGTTATAGAATAAAAGCAATAATGTTTAAAATTGTCAAAATAGTAAAATGGGATACATGACAATTATCAAAATATGTAAAGATTAAAGATAATGTTGCAAAATTAACAACAAATGTCATATCTACTTATTATGATATTATCTTTATTTGAATATAAATTAAATTAATTATTAAAAAATATTATTCAAACTCGTAACAAATACGAAGTTGCACTATATATATTACAATCAATTTACATTTATCTATTTCTGAGTAGGTCTCTTGTAAAACGGTCTCACAAATTTCTATCTGTGAGACGGGTCAACCCTACCGATATTCATAATAAAAAGTAATACTTTTGCATGAGTGACACAAATAAGAGATTTGTCTCACAAAATACGACACGTGAGACCGTTTTACACAAGTTCTTGTCATTTATGTAATAATCATTTTGATACATCGTGTCTCCAAATCATTGGATATTAGTTCCCACCATTTCCATTTTCCATCCATGTACTTTTTTTTAATACATTCATGCACTTTTTGAATGTATTGATATCGAATATTAAATTTACAACAGGAAATCATATTTTATTAAATAAATTACATGGCATTAAAATTATTGTTGGTTTTTTAGCAAAGAAAATTATATTGTCTTTTCCCATCAATCTTCACAATAATTATGCAAAATATGATTTTTCATCGTAGATTTTATAATTTAAAAAATGGGTTTCGTCTATATTTGATCTAATTAAATATTACATGGGTATATGTTATAAAAAAATTAAAATAGCGGGCCCAAAATCGATTAATTGGATAAATTACTATCGGTAATTTAGATTTTACTAAAGTATATTTGTTTTTATAATTTATTGATATGCAATTTAAAAAGGTCTGATTTTATCCCTCACAAACAATTGTTGGATTATTCTATGTTGTATATGGAGTATTTTTCACTCTACGATGTGATCAAATATTAGTTATTAGATCATCAACATATATGTCAATTTCTATATATAAAAAAAAAGCGGTGAATTCACATGATCCAATGATATTGGAGTATGAGAGAAACACTTTCGGTGTAGCATGGACTAACCCACAATTGTTAAATACTCGAATTAGTCGTTTGTACGGAAGTTTACTACTCAATGTTATCGTTAAATGCTCGAATTACAAGTTCACAATTGATCTCACTCGTGCTATATTGGTAGCTATACCATAACATTACTTTCAAATACGTCATATCTTTAGGAGCATGAGAATTTCTCGAAAAGTCAAACATTTTAACCCTTCTAATTTCTGTGTCGTAATTCTATAAGTAATAAAAAATTACGTAAAGTTTTTCCATCAAAATAACATATCGCGTTATAACTTAAACAAATAATTATATTCGCAAAACATGTTTTACCAAACCAAAATTTTTAGACACCATTTGATTCGTGTGCTAATGTGATAAAAGGTATATAATATGAAAATGAAAAATTGAAAAATACGAATAACATAATTTTTTTAACTTAAATTATTATATAGCTCATACCAAATACTGTATGAAACAAATTATCCCGAACCAACGGGTGTGGCTAGTGCAAGTGTTGTATACATACCAAACCTCCAACCAGCCACAGACAAAAAGGGGTAAATAATGAGAATGACAAGAAACATGATATGTTAGAATAAGGACTCAACATGGGACAACGACGAGACTAATTTGGTCAAATTGTCAATTCAAAGATAGAGGCCCACATATAATAAAAAAATCCAGGCCCAAAATAAAATGGTCAGGCCCACAAAAACCCTCAAATCATAGTGAGCCAGCGATTGACGATTAAAGTTGAAGGCCCACCTTTGGGATAATATACGAGACATGTCGGGCTATTGCGAGTGCTGGCAACCACTAAATAACTTCATCCTAACAACACATCATAAGCTGCGAGGAATCTCGATAGATTTTATGCTGCACTCAGTTGGATATCGTTTAATGGAATATGTGTAGTATTTCGAGTTCGTGAATACGACGACACTTTATTATTATTTTTTTTACGGTAAACTATAACATAGATTCTGTTATCTGACTATCGGCTCACTAAATCTTGAATTTACCGGTGTAACTCTAGGTAAAAATGCTAATATTATGAAATATATAGTGATAATTGATTTATATGTTTTTACCAATTTGGATGGCACATCGCACCGACAAAACTAGAGGCATCTGCGAGCTAATTCTTGATTAAAATGGCACCTTTTTATTTGGTCACAATATAAAATAAAAAGTACAATTAAGAATCGTGGCCAACTTTAAACAAGTGTCGGAAATGTAATATTACATCACTCGTACGAAAAGAAGTTACAACCACAATTTGTCTGGAAAATCATCGTAGTTTCCAAAATGTCTGGTTCCGGGCGTCTTTGGATTTTGTATTTTTGCCCTTGTTTTGAAACATATGGCGCAAATTATATCGAACCTAGGAACTTGCATTAAAATTTTAAAAAATTTCCTGGACGATTTTTTATGAGATGTTTTCTAATTAGTAATAATACTTCATTGAGTGTATTTATTTTAGTATATACTCATTTTATGATATACTTACTTTATTAAGTATTTTGTGGACGGCCTGACGGATATTCATTCTTGATATGGGTCAATCCTATCCATATTTGAAATAATAATTAATAATTTTGACATAAAAATAATTTTTTTTAATGGATGATCTAAATAAAATATTTATCTCATGAAAGTGTGGCTCAAATGGCCAACAAATTAGCAAATTATCAATATTATTCATATGTTTTGAAAATTATTAAACAGTTGTATAAGCACGTAACATGTGAATCGAGACATCAACACACACACACACACACACATATATATATATATATATATATAGGGGTGTATGTATAATGGAGTAAAATTGGCGTTATGTGTATATATATATAATTTTTTTTTTCATGAATGATGTATTAATCATAATCGAGATTCATTTTAGCATTGGTTTAGTATCATAAATTTCAATTTTGTTGATGATATCAAAGTATTCTCAAAGAGTATATAACATTTATAAATAAACTTCACGTCCACAATTTCTTCGATACACACATTGTGTGTGACATTAAACGTATATATAGTGTTACGACGTAAATTACAATGTTCTATAAAAGTATACATGACATGATTTAGTAAGAAGACGTTCTTTGAAAAATCCATATTGGTAGTTTCAATTATCAAATATTAGAATATATATTGAAAAAATAAATAATATTTTTTTAATATCTGATGAGACAATCTCAAAGATTTTTGTTACATGTTGATTAGATATACTATTATCATGAAATTTTTTTTATGAGTTTTTTAGTTTTTATATAATTTTTTTAATTTTAAAATAAATATTTTTTTTAAAGATGAAATTCGAACTAAGAAACGTCACATCTGAATTCATTTAATATTGTGTGGGTGTGACCTCTGCAAACAAGCTTTTGAAATACTCGTGCGAGAGAGATTAGAGTCGGACAGTTCCGCTAAAAGTGGGGGCTCCGTGGCATTCCTGTCATTATATCCAAACTTTAACGTCAACTAATTTTGAGAATTTTCATGCAAATGGAGCGCAAATAATATTGATCGACGATATTCAGCTAAGACTGCGTTTAGTTTCAGGATAAAATAAACTAATGATTAGTATATAAATGATAAAGAAAATGATTGTTGTAGAAATATAATGTATGGTAGTATGTTTGGTAAGATTTTTAAGTATAGGATAATTTTGAAATTTTTGATGAAAGTACAAAATTGCCCTTCTTTTATTTTTCTTCTTTCACTCCTATGGCGGCGGTCCGACGGCGACGGTTGTGCGGTGGTCCGGCGGCGGCGTCCGGCGAGTTTCCGGCGAGGGCGGAGGCAGCGAATTTCCGGCGACGGCGGCGAGGTACGGCGGCGGCAGTGCGGTGGTCCGGCGACGGCTGTGCGGTGGCGTCCGGCGAATTTCCGGCGAGGGCGGAGGCAGCGAATTTCCGGCGACGGCGGCGAGGTACGGCGGCGGCAGTGCGGTGGTCCGGCGACGGCTGTGCGGTGGCGTCCGGCGAATTTCCGGCGAGGGCGATGGCGGCGAGGTCCGGCGAGGTCCGGCGGCGGCGATCCGGCAGCCGAGGTGGTTCAATAGCGGTGAAGGAAGAAGGGTAAAATTGAAAAGAGAGTAGGGATAGAGGAGGGATTAATAATCCTTCGGAGGAAGGAGTTATTATTTAATCACACGTAATACTACCTAATCACTTGTAGGAGGGATTGAGCTGGATAAATAAAAATCGTACCAAACGCAGGATAAAGTGTGATAAATTAATCAATCCTACCTAATCCTATCTACCAAACGCAGCATAAGAGAGCAATTTCTCTCTAGGGACAAACAAAGTTATAAATATACGTTATTTTAGCCGATTTTTATGGTAAATATTCACTATATCAAAACTCTATATTATATGCGTGACAAAATTTCGTTAACGAAAAATAAAATAATTAAAGAGTAGATCTCTTGTGAGACGGTCTCACGAAATTTTATCTGTGAGACGGGTCAATCCTACCGATACTCACAATATAAAGTAGTACTCTTAGCATAAAAATTAATACTTTTTCATGGATGACTCAAATAAGAGATCCGTCTCACGAAATACGACTCGTGAGACCGTCTCACACAAGTTTTTACCATAATTAAATTTGATCTTTTTAATTAATTTAGGGAGGTAAAGTGGAGTTTGTTTGCATTGAAAGGCAGAACACTGAACAGAACCCTCTTTGTCTGGGTTTGTGTATGGCCTTAATTAAACAACTAAATTATAATTAATAATAATACAAAAATATTTATTTGTGTTGAAAAATTATTTAAAAATGTGTTAAATATTTGTGTTGAAAATGTGAANACAAAACGAGTGGGGTAGCCAATGGCTGTGGGTTCTGTACTGTCTCACCTTGTCCCCTCCACTTCAAACAGTTCCTTTATTATTATTATTATTATTACTAATAAAAATTTTTTTTTTCCCCATAAAAAATCCAAATGACGGTAATATATTTCTCACAAAACTTAGTTATATAAACAAATCAAAATAATTTAAATAATTTTTTTTAAAAAAAATTAGATATATTGTCCGGGCTTACTAAAAACAGTCATCAAGTCGAAAAAGGGTGCCAATTGGCTTATTTGGCCTTTTGCCTCTGTGCTTCCCGAGCAAGTGTCCATGTCTGCTGAAACTGCTCCCTTCTCAAACAACTGCCAATGGGGAAGGAATCATACTTTGAATTTCCTGTTACTGTTTGATGCCATTTCTTGTATTTGCATCTTTTACGAACAACTAACTATTCTTGGTGTCCATTTTAATTTCATGTGAAGTTAATTTCACTACACTTTCTGCTTTAAAGGCGCAACCTGTATGTGTTCACCAGTTTGAGGCTTTGTGGGAACACCATAACTATCTGAAAAAAAGGAACTTGATCACTTACAGCGCACCTTGATCAGTATATCTGACTCTTTTCTTTTTTTAGTGGGTTTGTGTAAGCTTGGGTTTCTGAACAAACGAGAGAAGGTAAAATTCTAGGGGAACTGATGGAGTTTGATCTGAACCATGCTTTGAGTGAGATAGATAAGAATACATGTATAGAAAATGGAGGAAAATGTGATATTGGAGGGTTTGGTGGTTGTCTTCAACGCTGTTTACCCACTTCAACTTCATCTTGTTCTTCAAATGCTGCATCAGGTTCCACCTTCCCAAGTTCAGAATCTCCTAAATCATCACTGTACGCAGAGTTGTGGCATGCCTGCGCAGGCCCACTCACCAATTTGCCTGATAAAGGGAGTGTGGTGGTGTATTTTGCTCAAGGGCATATGGAACAGGCTGCTTCTGCCTTGCCTTTTCCGCCATTGGAACTGCCCACTTTTGATCTCCCTCCGCAGATCTTTTGCAGGGTTGCGGATGTTCAGCTACTTGTAAGTTGTTTAGATTCATTCCTAACACCCTTTTGGTTTCACTCTATATGATAATTTCTTCCAATCTTGTATTGCCATCCTGAGTTTGCCTTTTCCCTTTTTGTTTTGTCTCGAGTAGGCTAACAAAGAAAATGACGAGGTATACACTCAGCTGACCCTACTTCCTCTACAAGAGGTAAGGATAATTGGTAATTATACTGCTTTAATTGTTTTAAATCTTCCTCTCGATGTTTTTTTTAGGCATCTTCCTCTCAATGTTTAGCGTGCTTAATTGGTGAATATCTTGTTCCCTCTTACCAGTGACCGTTGTTTCTTAATTCTTGATTACTTCATCTTTTTTTAAGTTATTGTAGATTTTCTTTAAATTTCTTTTTCTATAAAATATATTTTCAAAAGTCATTGTTTTCCTGCTCTAACTTTAAGTTTGGTGAAAGCTCAATTTCAATTCTTGATACTGTCATGGGATTCATTTAGCTGGTAGGCCTAAAGTTGGAAGGAAAGGAGAAAGAAAACGCAGGAGTTGAAGAGGATGAGAATGGAGCTTTACCCTTAAAGTTGACGTCCCACATGTTCTGCAAAACTCTTACTGCTTCCGATACTAGTACGCACGGAGGGTTTTCGGTTCCTCGTAGAGCTGCTGAAGATTGCTTTCCCCCTCTGGTACAAAATCTTTTGCTTAACATGAATACGCTAACAAGTTCTCATTGTTTTTGCAAAGATTCGAGTGAATTTCAGTTTGCATTGTAGGATTATAAAGAGCAAAGGCCCTCTCAAGAACTCAAAGCCAAAGATCTTCAAGGAGTGGAATGGAAGTTCAAACACATTTACAGAGGTATGAGTTTCGATTCTATCTATGGTTTTATGTAGAAAATCATGACAAACTGATTTTAAATCGCAGGCCAGCCAAGGCGGCATTTGCTTACAACAGGGTGGAGTATTTTTGTCAGCCAAAAGAATCTTGTATCGGGAGATGCAATATTGTTTCTGAGGTACATTTTCATCGAAACACAGGACTTCTGGATCCACGCAATTCGCTATACATTTTACGCGTGTGAAATCCTTAGTCCTGTATTTTTAAAAGTATAATTAATTGAAGAAATCAAATGATAGTTCTGATTCTTGCAACAATATACACTTCATTCTCAATGGTTTTGCTCAGTAGTCCATTGGCACCCAAAAAATCAAGGTTTTGGAGATAGGTTCTTAATCCTCTTTATTAAGGCATTCATCTAATCTTCTCCGTTGTGATGAATTCAGATTAGCGGAAATAAACAGTCTGATTTTAATTAGTCTTCTGAATGCATCTTATGTGACAATGTAGGGGAGAAGATGGAGACCTGAGATTGGGGATTAGAAGAGCCGCTCGACCAAGAAACGGCCTTCCTGATTCCATCATTAAAAATCAGAATTCTTATCCCAATGTCCTTTCATCAGTAGCCAATGCATTATCAAGCAATATCACATTTCATGTTTTCTATACACCTAGGTACTATAACGTGCAAATATATTTGAAATAAATTTCTCTGATAGGTTGTGTTTTCATGTTATCCCTTGTGGTTGTAATGGATTATGTTACACATATGACGCAGGGCAAGCCATGCTGACTTTGTCATTCCCCATGAAAAATACGTGAAGTGTACCAGAGGCCAGATACCTATTGGAATGAGATTCGAAATGAAATTTGACTTGGATGATTCTCCGGAAAGAAGGTCCCTTAGACTGCAGATTAATACCTGAGATGTTTTTGTCTTTTTGGTGCATTACCATGTAATATATAAATATACTTAGAAGAAGCATCTTTGATCCAGCAGGTTCAGTGGAGTTGTGACTGGAATCAGCGACATGGATCCTTACAGATGGCCAAACTCAAAATGGAGAAGCTTGATGGTATATTAAGATTTTACTTACTATCACAACTGTCATTTTCCATTTACATGACATGATTGCTACTGCCATATAACTTATAGGTTTGTTGGGATGACGATATTGTGAGTAATCACCAAGAACGAGTTTCTCCATGGGACATTGAATTCCCAGGTAATTTTGCGCCTCTGAGCATCCAATCCTCCCCAAGAATCAAGAAACTGAGGTCAAGCCTACTGGCTACCCCAGTTGGGAGCCCAATAGTTGGTATATAGTTTTCATTTTGTTTTTGGCTTTTGCACTGCGTTATTAAATCTCATTTGGTTGATCCAACTTCATGCACGACCTTGAAAATGCCGGGTTTTCTTCTATGCAGGTGGGGGTGCTCGTTTTGACTTTGGGGAGTCTATAAGATCCTCTAAGGTCTTGCAAGGTCAAGAAAATGTAACTTTAGCATCAGCCGTTTATAAAAGTGACAGGATTAACCACCAGCTCGATTTTGAAACTCATCCTGCGGCAACAAATCTTATATCAAACAAGATGAAAAAAATTAATTACACCGAGTTTGGCAGAAATCGGGCTCCTTCTTCTTTGTCGGGCTTTCTGCAATCCAGTTGGTCACCTGAGGTTTTGCAAGGTCAAGAAATTTACTCACTGAGATCTCTAGCTGGTAAAAATGATACAAATCTCGGTGCTTGGTCCAAGCCTGAACTGGGTGGCAATATTTTCGACGCTCATCAAAATCCTCGACCTTATTTTTATCCTCTAGCTTCTGAAGGTTCTAGACGCATGCTGTTTCCGCAAAAGGGCGTCTACAGAGCCAGACAAGGCCCTCTTATGCTTTCCAATTTTTCCAATATTCAGACCGGAGATCTCTCATTAGACCCGACCTCCATTTTAAGTGGAACTTCAAAAGACATAGGAAATGTGCCACTTCTCTCAAATGAGCAGAGGCCAGCGGATGTTATATCAGCACCCCCCACTACAATAATGCACCTCAAAAAAGTGAATGACGAAAATAAATTAAAGGATAAGGACCCAGAATGTAAACTTTTCGGGTTTTCACTGACGGACGATCATGTTTCATCTAATTCCCAAGGACCAAGTAAGAGGAGCTGCACAAAGGTAAAACTAAACAAACGACATTCAAATAACCTTTATGCTCCTTTTTAGAATCTACGGCTAATTTTTCACACACACACACACACACACATAGGTTCACAAGCAAGGTAGCTTGGTGGGGAGAGCCATCGATCTCTCAAGACTGCAAGGTTATGATAACATGTTGACAGAACTTGAAAGATTGTTTAGCATGGAAGGACTCTTGCGTGATCCCGATAACGGGTGGCGTATTTTGTATACAGACAGCGAGAATGATATGATGGTTGTTGGTGATGATCCATGGCAGTAAGTTCCAAACAGGATAAACATATATATTTTCCTTTAAACGTTTCTATTAACCGTCAAAATCAACTCTTTTCAACTTTTAGACTAGAGCTTCCATGCCAATGAAGCCTGTGGGATCACAAGAAGAAACGAAAATGTTATTTTCCTCATCATTGCTAATTACCTTTTGAATAGTTAATTAGCAGTATAAACTTGGTGTCACTAATGGTAAAAGGCATCATTCCGATGCTTTTTCGCTATTCGAACACAACATTTTTTGATTGGTCACATACCATTTCAAATGTTAACTTTTGTGGGATATTCAACTTACACCGCAGTGAATTTATTGAAGTTGTTTCAAAGATCCACATACACACACGAGAGGAAGTGGAGAAACTGAGCTTTGGAATAAACAGTGATGACACTCAAAGCTGTTTGGAAGAAGCACCACCACCCATGGCAGATGCATCTGGAGGCCGGTTGGATTCTTCCGTAACTCTTGTTGGGATGTGAATTATTGGTTATTGAGCTACAATGCCTGCTGTACTATTACATGCTGCTGAGTGAGTTTTTCTGTGTCCATTCTGTTATCGACTATGCGCCCGTGTTATCGTCATGTGAACTTAATTATAATCAGTCTTGTACAATGGTCACACTGTGCGGGTTAGTAAGGTGGTTTCTGTTGAAATGTATCGATCGTTGTAATGAAATCTTGACTACTGAAAAAAGGAAAACCAGCAGTGGTCTTAAGCTGTCATGCAAAGAATGACAATGATAGATAGGTTGTTTAGGTGTCAATTATTAGCCGTCTTTTTGATTCAGGATGGGATCGAAGTGGCATTGTTTGTTCAAATCGTATGCAATGTTTGTTGTTTACATCTTCTGTGATTCTGTTTCATTTTTTCCATGTACTGATAGAATATTTTCCATATGTCTCGTGGGATGCGACAGAGTGAGAGAGCACAAAATATTGCAAATATCTACTTTGAACAATAAACATCTCTAGTGATCTATCAACTGTGTACAGCTTATCCGAACAACCGGAAGAGGTTCGACCTCTGAATTTCTAGATCAATCACAAAACATATTTGCCAGAAATATAAATCTTCGACACTGGAGTTTTGTGATTACCCTGTCCCCGTGATTTGTAGAGACAAAAGAGGTGGTTAAATAAATTTGACACTAAAATTTATGATCTTCATGTTTTTTTCATCAGCTGTCAATCAACTCTCCTAACACGCCCCAAATCCAAAACATTTTCCGCGAAGTACGAAATAATACCAGCAAATCACTTGTTTAATTGAAATTAAATAATGTTTGTAATAATATCTTGGAAAATGCTAACATAAGCTAGCATTGAGAATCATGGTCACATAATGAATGTTTCTACCTGACTTCAGCCTCACTGTTCTTTGGAAAGCTCGCCAGCAATTATCGTTCTTCTTATTTCACTGGTGCTGACTCCAACTTCGTACAGCTTTGCCTCTCGAAGAAGACGGCCTGTTGGATATTCGTTTACATAACCATTGCCTCCCAGACATTGGATAGCCTGAAACAAAGAACCAATTTTACTACAAGAATCTTTTTTCCTAATTTCATGATTGAGGGAAGATCATGAAAGAAATATCGTATCCTGCTTCAAAATATGACCATTCCGGAATCGTAAATTCAAGAATTCAAGACACATTGATGTAAAATGAAGAGGATCTGCCAACCTGAAGAGCAACCTGTGTGGCTCTTTCCAGCTGCACAAAGTACAACTCCAGTACAGTCCTGGATGACAGCACACAACCAATACTTGAAATCTAGCCTTGTGGATGTAAGAACTCAGACACACCAAAACCATAAAATAAAAATAAAAAAATTGAAAAAGGGAAAAAATGATTATAAAAATGTTAGACGGACCCTTGGATTGACCTGTCCGTTGTCAGGTGGTGGTCCAAATATATATTGGTTTAAACGTGATCTAAATCTTCCACCTAGAAGACTATAATGAAGTATACATGTCAGCAACCTTTCCCTGCATTTTGAAACAAAAAATATCAATCTAGCCATTTGATTTCTTAATAAACGAGCGACGGTTTCTTGGTTTTGTTATTATATTGTTTGAACATGTATATATTGAAATTCTACAATCGGTTGGCCAAATTGTTCTCTCTGCTTAGCTTAAGGAAGTTCAACATCAAGATATGCTTGCATGAGTCCAACTGGTCCGCCTGCCCAGACAAGCCTCTCCAGATCTAATCCCGACATCATATGACATAGACTCCTGAAAAAAAGATTAGAATCTGAAATGAAAATTGTACTTCAGACAGAAAAACTCTTCGGTCTTTCAAACTTCAGCAAAGGAACTATGGGCCTTCTATGTCTGTTACATATTCATTTCTTGTAGCCCTATCCGCGTGACTTCAATTTTTTACTCAAATAAAAAAAAATATACATCATAGAATCGAAGCCAAGTTTATCTTTAAACCGATGCCGACTTTACCTTTCCCTTCCTGGCCTAAAACGTTTTCTTCAGGAACGAAACAATTTTCAAAGACAAGCTTGTAAGGAAAAATGATACATATCAGAAGAAGAATAAACGTGAAGGCGTCATTTCCTATATATTTTGATAAAACATCCGTATGCCGCCTCAACTTTAGAAAATTGAGATGAAGATGCGCCTCTTCTTTTGACAATAAGGCTCCCGCAATCACTCATTGATGATATGAGAGGCCTATAAATACCAGTGATTGAGGTCCCTAAACACACATCTCATAAGAAAAAAATACACCATCTAAGGAGAGAATTGAAGTGCTTAGAAGGCTTCAACGGGAAGGAAATCAGAAAACTTACAAATTCCTCGATGGCTGGAGGTAACGCTTGATCAGCTTTCACATATTGTTTATCATGTTTATATATAAGTAGAAACATGATTTTTGAGAAAAATTCTGATATTTGGTATCAGAGCCGTGATACGTCTACCTTGAAAATTTGTTTTCATTTTCTGAAAATCCAATATCATGAAATTTTGAAAAATTTCTTTCTGAAATTTGCGTAAGAAGCTTGAAGATCGAATATCATGAACTTTAAGAAATTGATTTATGAAAGTTTACGTAAAAATGGAAGTTTGATATGAACTTTTGGAAATTGATTTCTGAAAGTTTACGTAAAAATGAAAGTTTGGATATCATAAATTAAGAAATTTACCTAAAAATTTCTTCAGAGAATTTTCTTTACGATTACACTTTGAAGTTTTCGGTTGCAAGGTTTTTGAAAATTTTTGGAATGAATTTCTTGTCGCAAATGTTGTGTGAAGAAGATGATTCAATGATTTTGAAACAATCATGCGAAGTGAATTAATATTAAGGAGCCCACATGTATAAATTCAATTACTTCAATTTTCTTACAATTGTGTCGGTTCATAAATTTGATAATAATAATGTATTTAATGTGATATTTAGTTATATGTATAATTTGGTATACATATAGTATTTGGTTAAATAATTTGTACACATTAAAATAGTTCTAAAGTTTATGTATAATTTAATTTGTGCATAAAATATTTATTCTGTTTTTGTATGTATAATTTATTGTTTGTGTAAATACATACTATATTAAGTGAAATAATATTAATGCACTAAAATTAAAATTATAAATATTGTTTATGGTTTCATGCAATAGTATGATATTTCAAATCATTATAATCTATAAATTGTTCATATTCAAATATTATTATGTTAATATAATTTTATATGAACAAATTAATTAAAAATGTGAATATAAAGTTATTTAATGAAAAGTTTTGACTTATAAAGACTTACATAAATGTGGATAATTAAGTTGAATAATAATCATAAGGTGACATGAGAAAACATAATCTGAGAGAGTTCTTCATAGATCGGTTTAAACTACCTTGACCAGCCACTGGTCTCTCTTATGAACGTTGTTCTGTCTAGGAGTTAAGTATTTAAAAGGCCTTAGCCCTACCTATATGTCGTGGGAGCACTCTTGGAAAATGTTGATTGCGCTACTAAATAATTATTATATAAAGCATTAAGTAAAGCCAAAATTGTGTTCATTGTTGGGCTAAAATCATAGTGTGGGTTGGATTTATCTGATTTAAAGAATTACAACTAAAATACTTAGATAATTACACCAGAACCTTAAAACACATAACAAGAAACAATTTAAAATTTTAAGTTTCATCATATTTTTCACATTATGAGTTTTTTCAATCGGTCAAAACAGTTATCGATCAAAACGGTTACCAAATAAATCCATTTATTTTTCAGAGGTGTAATAGACTAGTGTTAGACCCTTAAAGTTGGCAAAGTTCGTGGCACAAATGCGGAGTGCCATGAATTAAAGTGTTGATTCCTAACACTTAGTTATGTTCTACATAACTTAGGCATATTTGAGTTGGCTAAGTGTATAAACAAGTTAACACATTGGGTGGATGTGTTTGATGCAATATGATGTTGGCATTTTGAGCTTGGTTGGGCAAGTCAAGCCAATTCGAGTTGACTAATTGTTGGACACATGTTGATTCGAGTTGACTAATTGTTGAACACGTGTGGATCTTGTTCAGAAGATTTGGAATGGTTGCAATTCGAGTTTAGACACTTGGCAGCATTCAAAAATATATGGCAATTGGATAGTGTGCATGCAAGGAGCAGTAACACTTGTCATCCATACAGACAGGGCAGTTAGCATGACAGTTACACTTGTCCACATTCTGACAAGACAAGTGTCCCAAGTAGTTATTTCGAATTATTGCATTGTATTTTCATTTATATGCATTGCTATGAGTTGCACAAGGGCATATTCACAAGTGTGAGCCTTTGATGTGTTCAAACCTTGGCTTTCTATTGTATTCTGATTGGGGATGAATGCAAAGGTTGGGAAATTGCCCATAAACTATCATGTTGCTTACTTTCTGCAAGTGTGTGTGGGTTTGCTTGGCTCTTTGAGGTCGATAATCCACTAAATACTTAAACAAGAGTTGGCTGATTGAATCAGTGCGTTGATTCAAGCCTCACAAAGGCTATAAACTCGAACAAAATTGTTGTGCGTTCGACCCTATGACAGTTGGTAGCAGAGCCAGGTTTGCTCAGTTTCGGTAGAGTTGCAGACGTTAATCTATGGCAGACTCGTCTAGAAGTTCGGGAATGAACAATACTTTGGCGCGTGATTGCATTCTTGAACTTGAAACTCGAATGCGAAGAATCGAAGGGCTTCTTGGTACTCCCATCGGATCACCAACAAATACTCTTTACCAGCAAGTTGAAGGATTGCATGCCGTTGCAGACAAAAATGTTGCTTGCATTGCAGATCTGTCAGAATTTGTGGAAATAAGGATGGTCTTGGTAGGAGAAGATTTCAAATCAAAGTGTGAAGGATTCGAACTCAAGTTGAATTTATTGAATAAGGTGGTCGGTACAGGAACAACCGTCGATTCGTCTTCTTTAAACAAGTTCAAAGTTCCTGATCCAAAGCCGTTTGGTGGAAAACGTAGTGCCAAAGAGTTGGAAAACTTCTTGTGGGATATGGAAACTTATTTTCAGACAACCAAAGTTCCCGATGAAGAGAAAGTTTCCATTACCAGTATGTATTTGATCGAGGATGCAGAGTTATGGTAGCGTGCACGTCTATCAGACGATGCTAGTGCGAATCATGATAAGATCGAGACTTGGGAGGCCTTAAAACGTGAATTGAAAGAGCAGTTTTTTCCTAGCAATACTTCTTAGATTTCTAGGGAGTCCCTTCGAAAGTTGAAGCATACAGGAACCACTTGGGACTATGTAAAAGATTTCAGTTCGCTGATGTTGGATGTAAGGAATATGTCGGAAGAAGATAAACTCTTCAATTTCTTTGCTGGGTTGCAACCTTGGGCCCAAGATGAACTACGCAGGCAAGGGGTCAAGGATTTGCCATCCGCCATTGCTGCTGCAGATCGTTTTTGATTTTAAAGCCATTAGTTCTAGTGATGCTGGTCCTAGAAAAAGTGATGGGAGAGACAAAGGAAAGTCTAAGTTTATCAAATCTGATAAATTTAAAAAGAAAAAGAGTAAAAAAGATGGGGAAAGCATTACAAAAGAGACCAAGGAAACATTTGTCTTTGATAAGACGAAGCGTGGATGCTTTATATGCAATGGAGATCACAGAATGCGAGATTGCCCAAAGAAGGGAAAACTAACTGCATTAGTTGCTGAAAAGGAGAAGACACAGAACGAAGATGAGCCTTCGTTGGTAAATCCCTTACAATTGTTGGGCGCTCTACATATTGACAAATAGTCCCAATCTAAGGGCTTGGGCTCCGTTTGGTAGGATTGATTAAATGTTGATAGATTGTATATCCCATGTTTGATTCGATTTTAAAGTATATTGACTGTGAATATCATAGATTATTGTACTTTTTGTGTGGGAAAAGCGGTCCACCCATTTGCCAACTATTATATCAATCCCTCTCAAGTACAAAAGGAAATTGTCTGGAAAATACGAAATTGTCCCTGCATTAAATGAACCAAATATGACAATTGTTAAACCTATCTTCTCTTTCACAATCTCATTGCCGACAGATCTTTTTTAGGCAACCCACATCTGAAACAGTAGCTTTGAAATGGAAGGAATGAAGGCAACAAACAATATTGGAGAACAGATCTGAAGACACATCCACTTGTTTCGTAGGTGAAATTTCGAAAGTTAAATTTCGAAGCTTGTCGTTCGTTATTTGCTTAGCATGAAGAAATCGATTCTGAATATTTTGTGAATTTGTTCTGAAAATTGTTGTACATGCGATAATGTATATGTCATAAACTTTTGTTGGATTTACGCATCTCGTTAGAGCTGCTGGTGCAGGAAAGCTCGGTAAATTCATGGTATTACCAGTTGCATAACTTTATTGTAGTCATCCATCCACATGCAATGTGTATTCTCCTTCTGTGTCGTGGACTTCAACTCAACAGTTGGACTTTTGTTTGCAGCAGATTGTGTCTTCTTCTGGTCAGAAACAACTATCTCCTTTTGCATATCATGTTCGTCATCAGAGAGGGTAACAACTTCGACTTTGTACTTCGTTGTTACACTTTCCTCGGAAGCTGCTTTGTATGTCACTGACATTGTGTGCCTGTTGAAAATAACATTCAAAAACTAAGAGCACTCACTGGACTTGAACCGTAAAAAGAAAGGAACATGGTATTTAAGGATTGGAAATGTAAAATAACCATTAAACATAGTTACCAACCCAACTATAAATGCAGGTCATTCCAAAGGGAAAATGCATAATAATGATGTGATATACCAATATAGGTCAACACCTAGTGTAATTATGAAAACTCATGATGAAAAAATCCAAAAAAAGAGAAGCAATGTTGGAACAACTACAAATAATATATTCTCAAGTAAATAGTAAAACTTACCAAAATTTGAGGACATTATTTATTACACTTTTAACAGCGTCTACCACTTTGGTTAAACTTCAAATAATAGAAAAATTCAGTGTACAAGTTTCTGAATACAATAGGAAGAAATATAAACATTGTGACACTATCATTTGTTGTTAGTTTTATTGTTATGCACTGCAAATGAAAAGAAATTAAGAAGTAATAAAATATTGAATTATTGAGAAACATACCTTACCGTTGATTGTTTCATGTACATATAAACATTGCTGCAATTTTATTCGATGTTAGTTTGATAGTCACATAAGTTGGATGAATGCATGAAGCACACAAATTTAATGAACAATCAGTAACAAATTGAATTAAACTCTTGCACACAATACGTTAATAAGGAAGTTACGGAAAATACATGGCCAATGGGGTTCAACGATGCAGTGTTTCAATTTTATAAGCATACATAGACAACATATATCACATTCTAATGACAAGGATTATGATGAGTAGAAATAGGAGACAGATCAACGCGCAAAAGAATCCAAAACAGCAACAAGCTTGTTCACGTCCATAAGATGTGCTCTTCATGGTCTCACCGGGTAACTCTTGTGTTGCAGAGGACATGACACATACTGTTTCGTCATATTTATTCGTAGAATACGGATGAGCTTGGTTTGAAGGATAATCATATGGGATAGAGGATGAATTAATTGTGTTGTTCATACAACACCTTATATTATTACTATAACATGAATGATCTCCAAAAGCAGTTGAGTTGCTTTCGTTGTTAAAGGATTGTTCAGCGGTGGATGTTGCATTTGTGGAATGGTACTCATTGTACCAGAATAATCTCTTCCGATGTTTTAGTCCTACGGGACATATGTAGTATTGTTGACCAGGATGGGTTAAGTAGTTACCAGCTGTCCTTAAAACCATGGCCTCGTTCCCACACTCACATTGTGGTGGCATCTTCAATTCCATGATACCTATGCAACAACAAAGAATGGTGTTTGACATTGTAAGTCCTCATAAATTAGAAACCGAGTAGTTCAATTGTTGTCTTATAGCATTATCACAAACATTGATAGTTGAGAATCATCTAAAAATTTAAGTTATGTTAAGTTAAACTTTGCACATAAAATATAATTTCTGTCAACCAAATTTCTCCAACCACATTTAACTACTGCATAAAGAT
Source organism: Primulina huaijiensis (assembly GCF_012295235.1). NCBI lineage: Eukaryota > Viridiplantae > Streptophyta > Magnoliopsida > Lamiales > Gesneriaceae > Primulina > Primulina huaijiensis. Next base: position 4,330,341 of record NC_133319.1, on the reverse strand, counting down.
CAAAATCAAAATGCATATACATTAAACAATTATTATTGTTTAAGATTAAAGTTTTGACATTGTATTCTAAGAAAAGTACACGGATAAGAATTATGCAGACGACATCTTACTCACAAAATTCCTTATTTTTCTTCGCATATGTTCTTCAAATGGGTTTGCACGGCAAGTTGACAAGTTCGAAACGAAGGTTTCAGTTGTTCTGTATACAAATAATAGTAATTAATATTATTAGTTCAATAAAATTGTTTCCAGATTAAAAAAAGTCACAACATCCACTTTTGTCAAAAAAAATTTAACTATTGTATCAACATGGAATGAGATTATAGTCAACCACTATAATATTTAAATTAATGTTTAGACAAAAAAATTGTTTGAAGAAATAAAAATAGGGAAATTTATGCAAATCAAAGCTTACTCAGAAATACGTATTCCTAACTTCCAATTTTTTCTTCGACTGACTTTGCATAACACCTTCCCAACAGATTTATAATTTTGTCTCTATAAAAAAATTAAATCAGAAGTTTGTGACAAACAAATTACTTACAACAACCATCCATCTCCCAGAGATTGCAACCGGCCATCTTCAGATCTATAAGATGTGTGGTCTGTGTAAAACTGAACAAAAATAAATTTGAAGATATGAAAATACTCGTACACAAGCAGAATCGCAAGTCCTCGATGAATCGTGCTTCGTGCTTTCACCATTAATTTCCTTTGAAGCACTGTAGATGAAGAAGAAATAACGCCGTCACCACATCTTCAAGAGAAGACTTGCAAAGAGATATTTTCTACCCTCTCTCCATAGAGTAGGGTATTTAATTTTGTCAACTTCGATTGTGGAATATGGTTTGTGTTTTGAAGGGTACTGTGGGAATTACATTGAGGTACTTGAGGGCATTTGAGTCAAACAAAAAATTATCCAACTAAGAAAAAGTATACCACATATGAAATAACTAATCACACAATATTACACATCATTCCTTATCAACTACATATCAATCAAATTATTAATCATTTACTTATCCCATCACACATACCAAACGGAGCCTTGATGTATGTGAAAGCCTTCATAAATGGTCAAGAAATCATGGACATGGTAGACACGGGTGCAACACATTACTTTGTTGCTGAAAAAGAAGTTCAAAAGTTGGGCTTGACTTTAACCCAACACTCGAGTCAGATAAAAGCAGTGAATTCAAAAGCAAAGCCAATCAAGGGCTTGACCAACGTGAATCTGATAGTAGGGAGTTGGTCTGGGAAGTGCGGTTTGATGGCTGTCCCTCTTGATGATTTCGATGTCATTCTTGGAAATGAATTCTCGGTAGCGGCTCAAGTTGCAGTGATACCACACTTGGGTGGACTATTGATTGCAGACATCAGTAATCCATCTTTCGTGAAAGGGGCATATGATGTCGCGACCCCCGTAAAGAAGTCTGGTTTAATTTCGGCTATTCAAATTGAGAAAGGCTTGAAACATGGAGATGTTACCTATGTTGCTGCAATGGTCGAAATTAAGCCCGATGTTTACCAAGAAGTGCCCGATGCAGTTGCCGATTTTCTTGAGCAATTTCGTGACATTATGCCTGCGGAATTGCCCAAGTCTTTGCCTCCATGAGTCCATGACGTGCTGTTGATCAAAAGATTGAATTGGAACCGGGTGCGGTTGTGCCTGCTAAGGCCCCTTATCAAATGAGCCCTGCTGAGCTTGTCGGATTGAGGAAACAATTGACAGAATTGTTGGATTGTGGAATGATCCAAACATCAAAGGCCCCAATCGGATCATCGGTGCTGTTCCAAAAGAAACATGATGGATGGTTGAGGATGTGCATTGATTATAGGGCTTTGAATAAGGTTAATATAAAAAATAAGTATCATATTCCAAATGTCCTAGACTTGTTTGACAAGCTGTCAATGGCAAAATATTTCACGAAGATAGATCTAAGATCAGGTTATTGGCAGGTGCGAATAGCTGAAGGAGTTGAGGCAAAAACGACTTGTGTTACAAGGTATGGTTCATATGAATTCCTTGTTATGCCTTTCGGCTTAACAAATGCTCCTGCTACATTCTGTAACTTGATGAGCGATGTGTTGTTCGAGTTCTTGGATTTTTTGTGGTGGTGTATTTGGATGACATTGTTGTGTATAGTGAGTCTTTAAATGATCACTTGAACTGTTTGTGTTGAGAATAGGGATTATTTAAGGAAGGTTTGAGCTGTAAATCAAGTAAATATGATAAATAGGTATTAGCTAGTTGTCAAGTTTATTTTAGGTAGTTTTTAATTTTAGGATGATATTCTTTCCCTCTAAATTAGTGATACTATCCCTGATATTGGGCTGTAATTATGCTGTAAATTACTATAAAGGCAATCTCAATAGAAGAGAAGATTTATTCCCTGAATTACCTCTTTCAAGTTGGTATCAGAGCAGCCCCATTCTGCCCAGAATTTTCTGCGCCATTAACCTAAGCCAGAACCATGTCAGAACATTCTAGCGAATCCACCACCATTTCTCAGCCTTCCTCACAACCCACATTGACTAGAGATCTGCAAAAAACAACCTCTGATTCACACCCTGTTCAAATAACCACCATCAAGCTGAACGGCGACAACTTCTTGCGATGGTCTCAGTCGGTGAGAATGTATATCTGGGGCCGAGGAAAGATGGGATATTTAACGGGTGACAAGAAAGCTCTGTCAGAAGAGGACCCAATGTATGCTACATGGGATGCCGAAAATTCCATGGTAATGACGTGGCTGGTAAACTCCATGGAAGAGGAGATTGGCACAAATTATATGTGTTTTCCTACGGCATATGAGCTATGGGAAAATATAAATCAGATGTATTCTGATTTAGGGAATCAGTCCCAAATTTTTGAGTTGACTCTCAAACTTGGTGAATTACGGCAAGGAGAAGAAACAGTCACCAAGTACTTCAACTCCTTGAAGAGAATCTGGCAGGACCTTGATCCTTTTGATGCTTATGAGTGGAAGAATGCTGAAGATGGACAGCACCACAAGAAAACAATGGAAGATGATCGTATCTTCAAGTTCTTGGCTGGCCTCAATGTTGAGTTCGACGAGGTGAGGGGGAGAATTATCGGTAGGAGGCCGCTGCCATCCCTTGGCGAAGTCTTCTCTGAAGTGAGGAGGGAGGAGAGCCGGAGGAATGTTATGCTCGGCAAGAAGGGACCTGCTGCTACTGTTGAAGGTTCTGCTCTTGCTTCTACAGGTCTGAACATGCGCAGAGGTGCTGCCAACCTCCGTAAACCAGAGGAGAAACCAAGTGTATGGTGTGACTATTGCAACAGGCCGCGTCACACCCGAGAAACCTGCTGGAAGATTCATGGCAAACCTGCCAACTTCAAGGGCAGAACAGGGGAGAAAACGGGCCGTGCCTTTCCCACCGCAAATGAGGCCGAGACTGCTGCCAGCACCATCACTAAAGAGCAGCTGGAGCAGTTACTAGCACTGATAAAATCTAATCCATCGTCCAGTGCTCCTAGTGTCTCGGTGGCACATACAGGTAACGAAATAAATGCCTTTTCTTGTGGTTTCGGAATTTCTACTCCATGGATAATTGATTCTGGAGCATCTGATCATATGACCCACTCCTTGAACTTGTTAAAACTATACTCAACGTGTTCTGAAAATAGAAAAGTTAGGGTTGCAGATGGAAGTTTTTCACCTATTGCCGGAAAAGGTTTGGTCCAAATTTCTGAAAAAATAGACCTTAAGTCTGTTCTCTATGTACCTAAACTCACCTGCAACCTTTTTTCAGTTAGCAAATTATCCAAAGACTCTAACTGTCGTGTGGTTTTTTGTGACTCTCATTGTATTTTTCAGAGCCGGAGCTCGGGGAAGACGATTGGCAGTGCTAGAATGGTTAATGGTCTTTACTATTTCGAGAATATTTTACCTGGTAATAAAATTGTTCAAGGGCTTAGTAGTATTAGTTCCCTTTCTGTTCGTGATCAAATAATGGTCTGGCATTGCCGTTTAGGCCACCCCAGTTTTTCATATATGAAACATTTGTTTCCTGACTTGTTTAAAAAAATGAATCCCTTGGATTTTCATTGTGAATGTTGTGTTCTTGCAAAAAGTCAACGTAGAACATATGTTTCTAAACCTTATCTTGAATCAAAACCTTTTTACTTATTTCACAGTGATGTATGGGGACCCTCAAAGGTAACTATATCATCTGGAAAAAAATGGTTTGTAACTTTTACAGATGACCATACTAGATTGTGTTGGGTATTTTTAATGAGCGAAAAAACTGAAGTTGGAAAATTTTTTAAAGAATTTTACAATTTGATTGAAAACCAATTTCAAACAAAAATAAGCATTTTGAGAACCGATAATGGAACAGAGTATTTCAATCAATATGTGGAGACTTTTTTGAAGGAAAATGGCGTATTACATCAGTCAACCTGTCCTGACACTCCAGAACAAAATGGGGTATCGGAAAGGAAAAATAAGCACTTACTTGAAGTTGCTAGGGCCATAATGTTTTACATGAATGTTCCAAAATACCTGTGGGGAGATGCTATTTTAACTGCAGCATATTTAATTAATAGGATGCCTACACGAGTTTTAAAATACATCACTCCGCTGGGCTGTTTGAAATTTTTTTTTCCGGAATCTCGAATCAATTCGGATTTACCACTAAAAATATTTGGTTGCACCGCATATGTTCACATACCTAAGAGATCCCGGTCGAAATTGGATCCTAGGGCAGAAAAATATGTTTTTTTAGGATATGCTGCAAATCGCAAAGGCTACAAATTTTTTAATCCTCTCAAGAAACGGTTTTTTATCACGATGGATGCCACCTTCATGGAAACAAAACCATATTTTACCAAAAATTTAATTCAGGGGGAGAATAATATAGGGGAACCAAATTTTTGGGAAATATCCGAACCTCTTCCAAATTTGGTAATTGACCAACCTCTTAATTTTCAAAATGAACAAAATGGGGAGTCTGAATCCACAATTGTCGACCGTGAAATTGATCTGTCGGAAAAGGAAATACTACGAATGGGAAAAAATCGAAATATCCTTGAACCTATTGTTTATTCTAGGAGACATGTCCTCAGAAAAAGCGGAGATGAATTAATCATTCCAGCACAAGCTTCATTGGAAGCCCCGGGCAAAGGAACTATGGATACTCTAGGTACCTATTTTTTCCCTCACCCACAGAAAAACATCCCTTTATCTGTTATTCCTGAGCCTTCCAGTGTCAGTTTCGAAAGTCCAACCCCAATTGTCTCACAAGAAAATGATCTGGACCTTCCCATTGCCCTTCGAAAAGGTACTCGAACCTGCACCAGATACCCCATTGCTAGATATATAACCTATGATCATTTATCCGAAACACATAAGGCATTTACTACTAATATCTCGAAACATGTTGTGCCTAGAAACATTCAGGAAGCACTAGAGGACCAGGATTGGAGATTAGCAGTGTTCGAAGAAGTGAAGGCCTTAAAGAAGAATGATACTTGGGAAATTGTTGAAGCACCTAAGGATCAGAAGATAGTAGGATGCAAATGGGTTTTCACAATAAAGAGCAAGGCGGATGGTAGTGTAGAGAGATATAAGGCGAGGCTTGTAGCAAAAGGCTTTACGCAGACATATGGAATAGATTACCAGGAAACATTTGCTCCTGTTGCAAAAATTAACTCAATTCGAGTACTGCTGTCACTTGCGGTTAATCTCAATTGGCCCTTGTATCAGTTGGATGTTAAAAATGCCTTCCTAAATGGAGATCTAGATGAAGAGGTGTTTATGAGACTCCCTCCGGGTTTTGAACCAAAGTTTGGACTTGGCAAGGTGTGTAGACTGAAGAAGTCCCTGTATGGACTTAAGCAGTCTCCGAGAGCATGGTTTGAACGTTTTGGCAAGGCTGTGAAGCGACTTGGTTATGTTCAAAGTCAAGCTGATCACACCATGTTTTACAAACACTCAAAGGAAGGTAAAACTGCTCTGTTAATTGTATATGTTGATGATATCATCTTAACAGGGAGCGACTACGAGGAACTTGGAGAGCTTAAAGAGAGGCTTGCAAAAGAATTCGAAATCAAGGACTTGGGTGTGTTGAAATACTTTCTTGGAATGGAGTTTGCAAGATCCAAGGAAGGTATATTTGTCAATCAACGCAAATATGTCCTTGATTTGTTAACTGAAACAGGTATGCTAGGATGTAAACCGGCTGAGACGCCTATGGAGCCCAACGTCAAACTGCAACCAGCAGGGACAGAATCCGTAAAGGAGAGGGAGCGCTATCAGAGACTTGTCGGGAGGCTCATTTATTTATCACACACTCGACCTGATATAGCCTTCCCGGTTAGTGTAGTCAGCCAATTCATGCACTCGCCTGGGTCAGAACATTTCGAAGCAGTGCACAGGATCCTAAGGTATCTGAAGGGAACACCAGGTAAAGGTCTTCTGTTTAAACGTCAGGGACATCTGCAAGTTGAAGCCTATACTGATGCAGACTGGGCGGGAAGTGTAATTGATAGAAGGTCTACTTCGGGATATTGCTCATTTGTGGGTGGCAATTTAGTCACCTGGCGTAGCAAGAAACAGAATGTGGTAGCTCGAAGCAGCGCAGAAGCCGAGTTCAGATCCTTAGCACAGGGAATTTGTGAGGTTTTGTGGATTAAGAAATTATTATTAGAGTTGAAGATTTCAGAGTCAGTGCCAATGAAGATGCACTGTGACAATAGAGCAGCAATTTCAATTGCACATAATCCAGTACTGCATGATCGCACAAAGCATGTGGAAGTCGACAAGCACTTCATCAAAGAAAAAATAGACAATAGTGTTATTTGTGTGGACTATGTCTCTACTAAGGAACAAGTAGGTGATCTACTTACGAAGGGACTACACAAGAGACAGTTCGAATGGTTAGTGAGCAAGCTGGGTATGGAAGACATCTTTAAACCAGCTTGAGGGGGAGTGTTGAGAATAGGGATTATTTAAGGAAGGTTTGAGCTGTAAATTAAGTAAATATGATAAATAGGTATTAGCTAGTTGTCAAGTTTATTTTAGGTAGTTTTTAATTTTAGGATGATATTCTTTCCATCTAAATTAGTGATACTATCCCTGATATTGGGCTGTAATTATGCTGTAAATTACTATAAAGGCAATCTCAATAGAAGAGAAGATTTATTCCCTCAATTACCTCTTTCAAGTGTTTGTATGGTGTATTCTCGCGGTTTTGAGAATACAATTTATTTGTGAAAAGGAGAAATGTGAATTATGTCAGGGCCAGAAAGGTGCAAGCGATCGTGGATTGGTCTACGCCAACGAAAGAATCTGAGTTAAGGTCATTTTTGGGCTTAACCAATTACTACAGACGGTTCATTATGGGATATTTTCGGATTGTTGTACCTTTGACCGACTTGTTGAGGAAGGGCAGTAAGTATGTCTGGTCGGTTCACTGTGGTGAAGCATTTGAAACCCTCAAAAAGACCATTGTGTCAGAACCAGTGCTAAAATTGCCTGAGTTTGATAAACCATTTGAGGTGTATACTGATGCGTCAGATCGTGTGTTGGGAGGCGTGATCATGCAAGATCGACACCCAATTGCCTTTGAAAGTCGGAAATTGAAGGATGCCGAAGTGAAGTATTCGACTCATGAGAAGGAAATGATGGCAGTGGTGTATTGTTTAGAATTTTGGAGGCATTATCTACTTGGCACAAAGTTTGTGGTGATCACAGACAATGAGGCCAACACTTATTTCAAAACTCAAAAGCAATTGACTCCTAAACAAGCTCGTTGGCAAGAATTCTTAAGTGAGTTTGATTTTAAATGGGTTCGTAAGGTCAGGAAGCATAATGAAGTTGATGATGCTCTTATTCGAAAATCAATACAAGACTATGTAGCAACGTTGATAGTGATTGAGTCTGATTTCTTGGGTAGAATTCGTGAAGCATCTTTGCACGATCAAGTGTATCTAAAATTGATTGATCAAGTACGGAATGGAGAGATTCATAAGTACTGGATCGAGGATGGACTTTTGTTTGCCAAGGGAAATAGGACATATGTTCCAAGTGGCCTTGTTCGAAAGAAGTTGCTGCAAGAAACACATGATCTCCAGTGGGCTGGTCACCCCGGTGTTGCTCGAATGCTAGCCTTGTTTAGGGGTGTCAATCGGGTCGGGTCGGGTTTCGGGTCAACCCACGAATTTTTTCCCAACCCGAACCCGAACCCAACCCGAAAACCCCCAACCCGAACACGAACTCGTCTAACCCGACTCAACTCGTCTAACCCGCCTAACCCGAATTTTTTTTAATTTTTTTTAAAAAAATTAATGAAAAAAATTCGAAAAAATAAAAAATAATAATATTTTAATTTAAATACATAATAACAAAATTTTTGATTTAAATTTGAAAGTTTAATTCTAAAAAATTAAAAATATATTTACTAAATCAAATAAACAATTGTTGAAAAAATAAAAAATATACAAAATAAATATTAAATGATGAAAACTTATCATATAAATATATAATAAATTTTGTTCAAACATACAATATATACAAATATAGGTAATATTTTCAAAAAAAATTTCGGGTCAACCCGCGACCCAACCCGAAACCCGTCTAACCTGGCACTAACCCGAACCCACCCGAACCCGAACCCGAAAACCCCAACCCGAACTTGATTTTTTTCGTGTTGGTTCGTGTCGGGTTGACAGGTCGTGTTACATTTTGACACCCCTAGCCTTGTTGTCTTTGACCTATTATTGGCCGAAGATGGAAAATGATGTGGAAAATTATGTAAAAACTTGTCTTGTTTGTCAACTGGACAAGACATAAAGATTGAAGGAAGCAGGTTTTTTGCAACCATTGCTTATCCCTGAGCGGCCATGGCAGTCTGTCTCAATGGATTTCGTTCTTGGATTTCCAAAAGTGAATGGATTAGCTTCAATTCTCGTTGTTGTTGATCAATTTACAAAGTATGCGGTGTTCATCGGTGCTCCAAAGGTATGTTCCGCTAAACTTACTGTCGAGTTATTTTTCAAGAATGTTATCAAGTACTTTGGTGTTCCGCAAGATATCGTGAGTGATAGATACACAAGGTTTACGGGAAGGTTTTGGATTGCTTTGTTCAATATGATGGGTTCAGAGTTGAAATTCTCTACTGCCAATCATCCACAAATACACAGGCAGACTGAGAGAATGAATCAGTTGTTGGAGGAATGTATGAGGCATTATGTGACAACGGGTCAGCGTAATTGGGCAGATTTTCTTGACATTGCGCAATTCTCATATAATCTGCACAAGTCATCGGCTACTGGCTTGAGTCCCTTTGAGTTGCTATACAGTTTTCAACCAACAGTACCTCATGAAGTTGCTTTGCAGAAAAGTGGAGGTGATTGTCCTGTTGCATATCGATTTGCAAGAGCAAAACAAGAGTTGTTGGATGAAGCAAGGGATAGCTTGGCCAAAGCCCAACGCAGAATGAAGAAGTATACGGATAAGGGAAGAATGGATTTTGAGTTCCAAGTTGGTGAGCGAGTTTTGTTGAAGCTAACTCCTCAAATTTGGAAGAAAATCATTTCTAAGACAGTGCATCGCGGGCTGGTTCCTCGATATGATGGTCCTTTTGAAATTGTGACTAAGGTGGGGAAGGTTGCCTATAGCTTGAAATTGCCTGATAGGTTAAAGATTCATCCAACTTTTCACGTAAGTTTTCTGAAGAAGTTTCAAGAAGATTATACACGAGTGCAGATGAGTTGTGCACCGCCTGTGGTAAGGCCAAGTTTGATCAAAAAGTTGAACGAATTTTAAATGACAGAGTTTTGGGTCAAAGTAAGAAGAATCGAAGAGTTGATTACTTAGTCTAGTGGGTGGGCGATTCTGAGGCAGATACTACGTACTTGGATCCGAAACGTGAATTTGTGGCAGTTTGAAGATGAAATTGCCGAGTATGAGAAGAGGAAAGAATTACTAGTGGCTTCGACGAGGACGTCGAGTTCCTCTAGTGGGGGTGGTTTGTTTGACCCTTAGCTTAAAGTTGGCAAAGTTCGTGGCACGAATGCGGAGTGCCATGAATTAAAGTGTTGATGCTTAACACTTAGTTATATTCTACATAACTTAGGTATATTTGAGTTGGCTAAGTGTATAAACAAGTTAACATATTGGGTGGATGTGTTTGAAGCAATATGATGTTGGCATTTTGAGCTTGGTTGGGCAAGTCAAGCCAATTCGAGTTGACTAATTGTTGGACACGTGTGGATCTTGTTCAGAAGATTTGGAGTGGTTGTAATTCGAGTTTGGACACTTGGCATCATTCAAAAATATGTGGCAGTTGGATAGTGTGCATGCAAGGAGTAGTAACACTTGTCATCCATGCAGACAGGGCAGTTACACTTGTCCACATTCTGACGTTTATATGCATTGCCATGAGTTGCACAAGGGCATATTCACGAGTGTGAGCCTTTGGTGTGTGCAAACATTGGCTTCCTATTGTATTCTGATTGTGGATGAATGCAAAGGTTGGGCAATTGCCCATAAACTATCGTGTTACTTTCTGCAAGTGTGTGTGGGTTTGCTTGGCTCTTTGAGGTCGATAATCCATTAAATACTTAAACACGAGTGAACGAGAGTTGGTTGATTGAATCAGTGCGTTGATTCAAGCCTCACTTATTTATTTAATTTAATGAAAAAAAATAGAAGTCACGCAATTATATTCAAGTACAAAATTGAACTTTTTAAGAGCAGCAAAAAACGACAGGGCCAAGTTAGTCCGATTCTTTATTCAGCTTCTTTGCATTGCAGATTCAGTGTATTAATTTAGGCTTAAAATAAGCCGCACTGTTTATCTTTTAGTATAAATATGAGGAGTCTTTATAATGGATGTGGAATCTTATATGAAGATGCCCGCTGGAGGAACTTGGCAATAGACCTGCTTATTCAAATATCATGATATCAGATCCCACTCCTTATTTTGGAGAATGGATGATGGACTTCCCGTGGAATATCTCCGGCTCTCTTGGTGCCACCATGAGATTAATAATCAGTGACCCGAACATCCAAAGCCGGGTACAATAATTTCTTACTAAATTAATTTTGAAATTTTCTATTTTTATTAGATTTCATTATCCATTTATAGCATTGGCTACGCTTTGCTCGTGTGATCAGATGAAAAATTGAAAAAAAATGATAACATAGATATTTTTTTTAATTACAATTATTGTAAAATTTAAGTCAAACTCGAGAATCATGCATCAACGTTGAATCTTCTTTCGTACCAAATGGTGCCTAAAAGCCGACAATAGTTATCATTGGCACTCATGAAAACGGAACAATTTGGACCGACCTGGAAAACCCAACCTTGTACCAGATTCAACCGAACCAAATAACAACGATATGTAACATGTTAATTCTATCATCGGACTTGAGTTCTTTTATGCCAACTGAATATAATTCACCTGAGGTAAACTTGATTGACCGAATAGATAAACACCAATACTCCAACATCCACTAGATTTTTAGAGCATCACATAGCAGATATTGTTACCAGTATAATACATATATATCTATATAGAAATGATTTCTATGTTGTGAAATATACAGGTTACATTCTCCTTAAGACCACAAGGGAACATGCTTCCCCAACCAATGCCTTCCCGCTAACTCAAAAGCAAAAACTAGATGAAATTCTTTCCCATTTTCCAAATAATGCAACTGTCGAATATACATTTTAGGTGCACTAGACCTGAAAATCACCAAGAAACCTGGCCAAAATGATGAATGCTAACCTGTTTGTGTAGATATATCCTGCCTGGATACAAATTATTCCGGGAGCTGATATCAGCATGATGAGTCTTATAGCGGTAGGAAATGCAGTTAGCGCTTTCAATACCAACTCGAAGCAAGAACGAGTCCTGAATCATTTTGGAAAACGTCTTCTCCAATTGGGGACGTCTGACAGCATTCTGCAGAACTTTTTCGATGCAGATGGTTAAAAGATGTTTCCCTTAAATACGCCACTTGATGGCTTTACTCCGATTCTGAATCAATAGATAGATATAATCTAGGTCTTACAGAACGTCTTTGGCGAGGAAATGAAAAGGGACTATCTGATCTTTCTCTAATTGTCTTACCAGACCTATCGTCGTTGTTCATCGCAAGCAACAAAGATGCTGCACATAAAGAAAGGAAAAATTAATGACAGAGGCAGGGTGACAATTCTACAAATGGATATCCAAATCGAACCATAAACAACTAACAGAGAATTCAATGGCATACCTGTGTCTGCTAGTGAACCCAGGGCACCATCCTTTGATTTTAGTTGCTGTCCTCGTCGCAAACCGTTATCGGTTGCAGAATCAACCTGACCAGCTGCACCACCATCGCCCAGCCTAAGAGAAATCCAGTCCTCGTTACGAATGCTAACATGTGAATGGTCTTGATGGTCTCTCATATTAGACTGCGCCACAGGTGCATCAGATGGCCTTGTGGGGAGAAATATTTGAAGCGAAGGATCATTTCCATTGACCGCCAAAGGATTATCCAGTAAGCCGTTATTTATATCTGAATGTTGAGCAGTGGACTTGGGTATGAAGGCTGAGGGTCCCATGCCGGTCTCTGTGGCGGCCAATGCGAAGTCATTCATGGTGGATGAACAATTAAGAGAACCATGCTGAATGTCAATTAAAGGATCAGGAACCTCTGCATCAGAATCGAATAACTGAAAGCTAGGGACTCCCTGACTAGTAGAAGGCAACGACCAGATATTGATCCCAAAGTCATCATCATTTGGGCTGTAGAGGCCGAGGCATGTACCTCCACCATTATCAAGGTTTGTATTATCATAATAAGAATCAGGAATTGCATCTTGTGGACCTGTAAATGGGGCTCCACCAGCATCTGACATAGAATTATTGTAAACTACTTCAGAAGGTATTAAAGGCGTAATTTCTTCATCTGAATCACTGAGTACAATAACTTCAATATCCCCAGCTGGTGCAGAAGGATTTCGGTCATTGAATCCACTCGATGGGTCAATGTTCAAAGAAAAAGATTCATAATCAATGCCATGGGCTGTGGAAAAATCGAGGTTTCCACCACCATCTTGGTTGACGCTACCATCCTCGCCATCCCTGCCACTTCCAGTGGCACTACTGCTCATTGGAATTATATTTTGGATCAGAGTTTTGTTCCCAAAATTTTCTTGGAACCTATTTTCCAGTGGGATCCCATGCATTCCATCAGGTTTGTTGAGTTCCCACAAACCATTTTGGTTTTTTTTAATACCCAGTTTCAGACCAGCATGATTATCAGAACCAACTTCCTGTTTGATTGGTTTAAAGTCAGGTTTCGGTTTTGACTCATTCTCCATGGAGGCAGCACAGATGGTACCATCAGGCAAATGCCATAGCCCAAGCTCTCCAAGACCTCTACAATCGCCATCTGCCTTTACACGCCAAGAACCATCTGGCTTCACCTCAATCTCCGTGACATCTTCTCCACAAGTTCGCATCTATAAAATAAAATGAAAAGGCATAGCATTCATAAGAAAAGAATAAAAAAGAAATATTCATCATCGAGGCATAATGTAGGTAATACCTGAGATGTGATTCTATTGAAATATGGGTCTATAATAATTTTCTCCAAAGAATAGTTCTTCAAACAAATAGGGCATTGCCACTGGATCCAGTACAACAACAATGGAACATAAGTGAGGAAGTAAGGGCAAGATACAATATTTTAACAAGCTGTAAAAGTTAGATGACCATAAAGATATATGTTACTACCGGAGAAATCAGTTACGTGATATTCACAAAAATAGGAATTCAACTACTAGACAAGAAAATCTCCCATCTGCAGGAAGGCTATATATATATATATATGGCATCGTTTTACTTGCCTTCCTAGAGCGTTGGTTCATTTCCACGAGAACTTCAAGATCAAAACAGCCCATATGCACACAGGGCTTAAATCTTCCAGCAACCTTCATTCTTAAACCACTCATCTGAAGAATGCACGCACACCAATACAAATTCTAATCAGGTAGGAGAAATAAGCTCAACAAGGTAGTTTTTTTTGAGAATGCATAATCAGAAGCACCGACCATACCCTGATTTCCATCAACAATTTAGATGAAGACAAGTCAAGAAACTCAACAAAAATATTCTTGTATGGAACAAATCAATGACTGTTAACCAAAAACTGATTTAAATAACATATAATATTTAAAAAAAACTCAAATGGAATTGTACGATGTAGCATCAACAGTGGCAAAATTGACACTTGGTTGATTCATGCGTAAGTAAAAGATGATGATATTTGTATCTATAGATCTCTTAACTTAAGGGATGTTGCAAAGTCGCAAAAAGCTATATTTAGAGCATACTAATTGCAATAAGAAACAAGATTCGATCAAGGTTAAAGACGTTAGACCTATTAGTCTTACCACCAGTTCATGTGCAAGGATTAAGAAAGTTTTGTCATTCGCAATATCAGAATCTCGGAATGCATTCATTGAGGGGAGAACACTTGAATGTTGTCTTGTTGCGAATGAAATAGTGGAAGAAGGAAGGTGGAAGGGGAAGAAGAGGCGGGTTTTGAAGGTTGATTTTGAAAAAGCATATGATAATATGGATTATAATTTCCTGGATTTGTTATTAAGGTAGAACGGTTCGGCGAGAGATGGAGAAGGTGTATCAAGGGTCATGTCTCGAATGTGTCATTTTCGATTATGATTAATGGGAGACCAATGGGTAAATCTCAAGCACAGATAAGGCTTAGACAAGGGGATTCTTTGTCCTCATTTTTGTTTCACATGGTGGTGGATGTGTTGGGGGGGCTGATTGATAAGGACAAGGCCATGGACTTAATTAGAGAGATGGAGGTTGGGAGAGATAAGGGAGAGATAACTCTCATTTTGCGGATGACACTTTTCTTTGTCAAGAAAGAGAATCGTGTCTGATTTTTGGTGGAAGTTGTGAGATCGTTTTGTAAAATACGAGGGTTAAAAATCAATTTGGAAAAAAATGTTTTGTTGAATCTCCATTACAAAGAAGAAGTGGTAGAAGAATTACTTCAGCAAATTGGGTGTGGTACATAGAAATGGCCAATTAAGTATTTGGGGTGCCTCTAGGAGGAAATCCATTAAAAATCTCGTTTTGGGAACCGATTTTGACTAAGCTGTCAAAGAAGTTGACAAGTTGGAAAAAAACATTTCTGTCAAGAGGGGGGAGGTTAACGTTGATTGCAACCGTTCTGAATGTTTTGCCGATGTACTTTATGTCTCTTTTTAGGGTACCAAAGGCAAAGATGAGGTGATAGAGAAGATTATGTGGGATTTTCTTTGGAATGGAGTTGATAGTGAATCACAGTAGTCTAGTTGCCTGGAAGCAGGTGTGCAAACCAAAAAATAGAGGGGGTTGCGTATTAAGAATATTTGTTTGAGGAATAGGACCATGTTGGGGAAATGGTAATGGAGGTTTTAAGCAGAAGGCGGGACATTGTGGAAAAAAATTATAATGAGTAAATATGAGTTACAAGATAATGGATGGGATGCGGGTTAAGCAAGAAAATGCGGGTTAAGCAAGAAACGTGGCGTTCAGACGCCCGTGGAAGTTTCTTTCTAGATCTTACTAGACTTTTCATCAATTAGCGACGACGGCAGTTAGTGGAGGTACCAAGGTCAGGTTTTGGGAGGATAGATGGTGGGGGGATTCATCTTTTCAGGATCTTTATCGTCTTTATTTCAGCTTTTTTCGGTTCATAATATGCCTACATCTCATTTTGCTTTATTTGATAATTCATCATCTTCCCCGTCACGGGACTTCCATTTTCGGAAGGTTTTGAGAGATGAAGAGTTGTATGAGTTGAGTGCGTTATTAGAAGATTTAGATAGGATCGGGTTGATTGAAGGAGTAGATGATGCCCGAGTGTAGGGTGAGGATCCGTCAGGTCTCTTTTCAACCAAATCTTTCTTTGAGTCTATCTTTTCGAGCAGTAGCTTTCCTGTTTTCCATTTTACAGTGTTATTTGGAAAGCTCCAGTTCCAACAAAGATTCAAGTATTCTCGTGAATAGCAGTTCTGGGTAAGTTGCCGACCTCGGAGATGATGCAAAAGAAATGGTCCACGCGTGCTCTGTGCCAATTGGTGTGTGTTGTGTCGGAATGACTGGGAGACGCGTGATCATATGTTAATTCATTGTACATTCACAAGTGGGTTGTGGGCGAGAGCTTCAGAAAAACTGAGATTGGTTTGGGTGGTGCCGAAATCAAAGCAAGATTTATTCAATACAGATCTTGGACAGTTTCTTGGCAAAAGATACAAATTTTTTTGGAAAGCATTGGTTCATGTCATATGTTCGTTTGTGTGGATAGAGAGAAATAGATGAATTTTTAACAACGTTGAAGATACAAGCAAGAGTTCTAGGAAAATATCGAGATCAAAATACCTACTTGGCTTGGATCTCATGTAGACTTTCAGAATATCTCAATCTCAGATTTATTGAGAGATCAAACTCTCGTGTATTATTGATAGAGCTAGGTCTTGTCTAGTATTTTGTCGTGAGTGCATTATTAGTCCGCTTATTGTTATTAAACGCTATTAAGTATTTAATAAAATATTGTTTCTTATCCAAAAAAAAATTGCAATAAGAACCCAGAAGACCTTAATATCTTATTGATGTAATCTCATTCATATGAATGCAGTTGACCGTGAAATTTTAAAATGCCAAAAGAAACAGCAAATCTATAGACATCCTCTTTATCAAGTTTTCCAGGCCTGAAAGTAACATTCAGCAAAGAAATGACTGATCTGATGTACAAAAGTGCAGAAAAAATTTTCTCCATGACAAACCACAAGAAGGTATGTTTGGTTTTGTTTCCGGAAGTTTGGTTTTGGAGAACAAATTTTTGAAAGTGTAGGGGAAATCAAATGAATGTTCTGGTTTTGTTTTAGAAAAAAACAAAAAAAAAATTACTATAACAGTCAAATCGTATAATTTTGTCTAGCTATTTATTTTTCTATATTATGCGTGTAAACAATAATTGTATAAGACATTGTACTATAATATAATATAATATAATATTAGGGTATTTCTCGGGAGAGAAGAAAATTTGAATTACGATAATTATTATGGTGGGAGATGTAAAAATGAGTTTCCAGAAAATAAAAAAATGAGATAACAGCGTCTTTTTCTTATTTTATAAATGGGAAAACTGATGTTTGGAAACAAAACCAATCAATCAGTTGATCCAAGAATTTTCAGTACCAAAATGGGATGGATCATGAATGCATTCACTAAGTTCCAATCAACTTAATAAGAAATAAATGCCAACAACTTAGAAAAAGAGGCTACATTACTTACAGGAAAACACGACAAACAAAACAGAACACATAAAAAGTCCCCTAATTTAAATTCTGTCCTTTATTCAGAACTACAATAAAAAAATGGAAACCAACAGTATTTTCCTACTCTAAGATCATCAAAATTAGCAACTACCAAAAAAAATACTGGGATACATATAGATACAAGACCAGAGCACAAATAAATAAAAATAATTTGTGATAGTTGATATAAAATGTAAGGAAAATCAGCATAAATAAAAATAATTTGTGATTAAATGGTGGGAAGAGGGGTTCTTTAAATTTACTTATCAGGAGCAAATGCAAAAAAGACTAAACTACTTACAGGACAACGAAGATTGACAGGAATAAAATCAGCAACAACTTCAATATCACTGTCACTATCAGCATTTTCTGTGGTATCCCCACCACCAACACAACGACGAACACGGGTCAGTGCATCATCAAATAGCTCACCTTCAGCCTCTTTTGGAATCATGCTTAGGACCTAAGAAAGCGATGGTCAATGTGCTATTATTTCAGCCAATCACAAAAACAGAAACGCCGAAAAATCACAATTTTCGTTTTGAAGAAATTCAATCATACAAGGTAATGTGCAATCAATCAAAAAATTAAATAACACGAAAAATTTATAGTGAAGACCTACAAAATCTTTGTAAACAATGGCCCCTACCACAAACCCAAACAAAGGCCATTTATAAATAGACAAGGATACATAATTGTTAATAAATCAAACAGATGGAAGGGAACTAAAAAACGCGATAAGCACATCAGAAAGTCTTGATGATGAGAATCAGACCAGGAAAATCAGAAAAACGTGAACATATCTCATGAATTAATCAAATTATAATGACACAAAAACGATAAAAAAAAGTCCAAACTAAAGAGTCCCAGAAGATTAACTAACATGTTGCAGGGTACGCCGCTTTACAATTCTAACTCCCACACAAAATAGACGAGCATCACAGCCTGTCACAGTTATATTATTTATTCCGTCTCTTGTGCATGGTGTAATCTACATAAAAACATGGTTATAATAAGAATAGCATAAAAATAAACCAGTAAAAACAGAAAATCCAGAAAAAAGGAAGAACATAGAAAAGGAGTAATAAAGAGACAACCAAGCAAAACTGATGTAGAGTGATATTGTTCTCATTCTGTGGATAAATTTTCAGATGAGTCCATCATAACAATAATGTGAAGTTTCTCTCTTTTATTAGAACTCAACAAATTTTCTGTATAGTGAACCCAATTAGTAACGAAAACCAATACAAATGAAATATTAATTAATCCATGTACTGAAATTGCTGAGGAAAACTTGGATTTGAATTTTCTGGTATTCAAAAAGAACAAGCTAAAATGACAGCACATGGATTCTACCCCGAGTAGTTGGCTCTTCTTTACGGAAAGGCATGCTTTGGCAGGACTGCTTCCCAGATAGATGTAAAAAGATGAAATTTTTTTTGGAACATGTCTCAAAATAAAGCACAAGATATATTTTGTAAAAAGAAAGCCTCGTGATAGATGAAGTTCTACCCTGAGTGCTAGGCTCTTCATTATGGAGGAAGCTTTTCTACACCTAGGGATTTACAAATCGCTTTCATGACGTCTCACACACACACACAAAAGTTAGCATTTTATTTTTTTATGCTAGTTGCTACTGCCATGTCCAATGGGGGTTATTGTAAAGGAGGTCCAAGCAGCATGCTACTTATTTCCACATGTCTCACAGTACAGCATTTCAATTGATGATATAATTCTCTTTACTTTTCTTTTTAATGATATCCCCAACCAATGAAAAATATTGAACAGCTTTGGCTGAATGTGCTTGAAATTATGATTGTCCATTGATAAAAGCAAGAGACGGTTTCAAAGTTTGATAAACAGTTATAGGAACTTGTCAAGAAACTAAAAACTTACAACCGGCCCATCATCTCGACCATTTGCTCCAAGTAGCTGAGAGCCAGGTCTGTTTATTGCTCTCACCGGTACACCTGTGAGGTTAAATCAAAAAATGGTTATTTAAATAAATAAGAAACGTGAAAGAACATAATAAAGACCATTTAGCATATACAAATGATATGTTTTTCATACGTTTTAAAGGACAGAGCATGATTTGCTGTAATGTACACAAAAAACAGTATCATAGATGTTAAATCTCCATGTGTAAGTCAAAAAACATTTTTTAGCAGGAAATGGATAAAGGGGAAAAATAAACTTTCTGTTATTTAATAAATCATTGTTTTACAAGGTTGAGCAACCTCAGAAGAAGTAATACCATTGACCTGTAGATCCGCATATTGTGGCCACTGCATCCTAAATGTCACCTTGTCATTAAGAAGCATGCACCATGCCTGGTCAATCAAAGCCCAAGTTCAGTATGCAATGAGCATAAATATTATAAACCTGCACAACATAAATTGCTTATATCACAATGAACCCTAATCAAACCTGAATTTCGTATTCTTGTTTTGACAGCAAATCCTTGTCTGCCCTAGAAAGTTGAAATGTTTTTTCAATGCTCTGGCCAGGATTGGAGCTGGAAAATGTCAAAATGTCTCTCAGTTGCAGTCAGCGAGCAAAACTTGCATCGCCATATAGCAAACATGAAATTACAATCATAAGCATTAAAACAAAGAGATTGAACCATCACTGAATAAGATCCAGGATAAAAGTAATCTTCAGTGGCAAACATACCGCCAGAATGCAGGTCAAGGCAGAGCCCAAATGCACATCATACGATAATTGAAAAATGAATTCACACCAAGAAGTATAAAATGAAATCCAATCTAAGACAGGCACAATTTTGAATCCCACCATTCTAGACTGGCTGCAGCAAACTAATGTAAAGCAGATATTTGGTGTACACTCTTCAATAATCTTTTCAAATAGCACCAAAACCAAAATCGATGATTCAGTTTCGTTCTTAACTTCTTTTTTCTGAAAATCTGTTTTCTGTCAGGTTTCAATTACATTGAAGATTAAGCTTCTGCTTGGTTTTGATTGCTACATCAAGGGATTAACCAAATCATACCAATAAGTTTTAAAATTTATTTCAGCACATCCAGAAAAAGACAGAAAGACTTGTAGGGGTAAATGAAGCCCAAATATGTTATCACTTGTATGAACTGCCTTGACCCAAATCAAGAATAATGTTAAGATTAAGATTATTTACCCTAAAACAAATACCTAAAATCCAACCTATTTCGGGCATGAAAAATAAACCATATAAGCCCAACAGGTTTACCACTAACGGATTGATTGATCATAACTAAGTTGTTTTTGAATGCAATGTTTGGCAAATCAACTCGCTCATAGGAAAACTGATGGCCGTCAAATGGACATACTAATCAATTAAAACCACCTAAAGTGTTACGATAATTTGTGAATTCTTAACGCCAGAATGGCCATATAATCTGGTCCTTGAAAATCTCTAAGCAAGAATAACATATATCAAAAAAGTTGTTAAAAGAAAAAATTACGACAAAAATTGTACCAACTTTCTCTATTTCAGGGTTAAAGATTTATTTTACTGTATGTATTTTAATGTTGGCCAGAAAAAATGGAAGTTGGAAGGAACTCTATATTAAAAATTTGTGACCGTTAACATATCCCACTCTCCGAAATTCAAAGGTGCTACTTCAAAATCTCCCAATTGACAAGCCTAAGTTGGCAATCCAAATTGCTAAATACAAATAATCTCATGATAAACCAAGTGCCATTTAGTCTATAAGTTAAAATTAGGAGCCACCACCCAAAAATACAAATTCATGTATAGAAATAAATCACTGACAATTGCAGATGATAAACCAATGCATGATATCGACCAAAAGTTTGTATCATATATTCTCTCACTACATATATTTTTTTTTTAGATAGGAAACATATATTTTATTTAATGAAAAGAGATCATTACAATAATAAGCGGATGAGTTTTCCGCGAAATAAAAGAAAATACATATTTTGAACACGCCAGTCTCCTATGCATTAACTAATAACTATTGCTTAAATATTCAAGGTCTTACACAGAGTTAATAGATAGGTAGAAATTGTAATTTGACTTTATGAAAAGTTCTTGGGACATTCAAAAAATGAAATGTTTTAGATACCACTGAAATGGGTAAATATAATGACAATACCACCCAAACAGTAAACATACACAGGATTGGTAATCTGGTAACCTGCAAACAAGTAAATTAAATAAGTGCCATCCATAGACCATAAGATATTAAGATGGACAACAAAATAGCAGAGATGCGTCAACACTGGAAATTTCCTTTCAACGGATTCCTACATAAATAGGATTGAGCAAATACAATGTCACTTACATCTAATGGTTAAACTTCAAACTTAAGATAAACGAAGGGATACAATAAGCTTACCCATCTGTTGGAACGTTGGTAATATTCAGCTTTGTAGGATAAAGAGGATGTGACACTGTCACCCAGAAGCTGCATATGCGAAACAACAAAATCCACCATATTACGGGAGACACAAAAACAAAGGAAAAAACAAATTAAGAACAGAGAATTGGGCATTCCTTGACAAATGTTAACCCAAAATCACAGGCCAAAATATCTATGAAAACAAGAACTTTTTACCAGGTATAAACAAGTCAATGAAACACATTACCAGATGGTGAGAGTCCTACCCTTTCAACCACTGTAACTATACATCGAAATTTTCCCAAAAAATTATTATTCATGTGCCATTGCCAGGTATACCAGAAGTAACTGTTTGACCAACGTTATTATTCAGCATATCACTACTGCAGCCTAGTTGAAAGCACCGATCATTGTGGGATAGAGCTTTGCAAGAGCTGCGGTTGGTTTGGGTTATACCTAAGTCAACAAAGGACTTATTCAATATGGATTTGGGACAGCAGACCGGTAACAGAGGAAGAATTTTTTGGCATGTCGTGGTTCATTGCATTTGTTGGACGGTTTGGTTGGAGAGAAACCGAAGAATTTTCGAAGAGATCGAGGCAAATACAGAAAAAGTGTTGGGAAAAAATCAAGATTAACATTGCTATGTGGATTGACACTCATAAAGATTTCACGAATGCCTCCATTTTCGATTTAATGAGAAATTGGGAATATGTGTATCACTAAGTTAGTTCTAATATCGTGTGCTACATTATGAAAGTGAACTTCTAGTCCACTGATATACTCTTTTTAACTTTATTATTAATAAAATATCGTTTCCTATAAAAAAACAAAGCTTGTTAAGCAGCCGAAAAATGATTAATATATATTTTATCAAAGTTCAGATCTTTAAGAAGCAATCTCTTAGGAAAAGTGTATGTCAAGACACGTTGAACCAAGGAAAGTTAGCATTAGATAATGAAACACTCAAATCCTCGAACAACAGAAAGTTAAGGCAGATTGTAAAAGAGGGAAATTAGGAAACAAATTGACAACAAAGCAAAATTATACCAATGTTTTCCAATTTTTTTTAATAACCGACCTAATAGAAAAGCTACCGAATGAAAATTGAAAATAACAAATAATTAGAAACATGATATGATATAGAAAAGCAACAAGTTCCAGCAAGAACAATAAGCTAGGAATGCACATAGATAGGATCTGAATTCACATAATGAAAATACAAAAAGAAAACATGAAAATAGCCACTTACGGGTCGGCCCGACTTAGCCTACAAATTTCACAATAAAAAATCTCTGGAGTATCTGGTAGAACACCCTCAATAGGTTTCTCTGGAATTATCACACATGCTATATGCTGCCAGACATTGCATCTAGGATCTTCACACTGCTTGAGAACGAATATAGTTAAAAACATTTGGACAGGTCATTGAGGCTCAAAAAACAGTGGTGGCAAAATCCCTACTCCAGCAAGAAAATTACCATAACAAGAGAGTTAAATAGTAAACCAAGGATAGAAAATATGCAGCGTGTAAAACGTACCTTGATCATAGAATCAGTTGGCAGCGTGCTTCCACAGAGACAGTGTATCTTCTCTTTAACATAAGATTCTTCAATTTGTTCTTCAGCTTTTACATTTTTACTATTTGAGACACCTTGTGATTTTGATGCCAAGTCCGCTGTACCTGAAACTTGCATTTTTCTGAAAATAACAGAGAAGCGGCATAAAATCAACTATGGAGCAAAGCAGAATTCAAATTCCATTACATTTTCCATAATTTATCATCCACAGGTGTTGCAACTGTCCGACTCCTGAGTATTACCTCCCACACTTTTCCTCTATCTTTCTTTTCATAAATTTCTCATAAATATTGACGCAATAACCACAAATATTTAAGTGAAACACTGTAACTTTACAGACTGGATTGTTTATGATGAAAATACATGAGGAAAACTATGGCTATAATAATGCTCTAAGAAAACAGAAGAAATGTGATATGGAGGACCATACGATTGTAATTAGTAAACACGTATCTTCTTAATATAATTCTAAGAGAACCAGACATAAAATCACCTGTAAGTGTCATCAACTAGCTTTGCCACTTCCTCTTTTCCAACCGCATTTTTCTTGGCCCACATTACCGAAACTGTTAGACACAACAGTAGATTGCATCATGCAAAGCCGTGTAGTCAAAGATTTAAAAAGACATGCAGACTTGTGCATAACACTGTCACAAGTTGTGACACCAAAATATCTCATGTTTCAGCGAAAAGAAAAAAAAGATGCATTTTGAATTTTCGTATGTGAATCTGTAATTTGTTTATTATTCAAACAAAGTAAATTTGGACTGAAGGGGTTCTAACCAAAACTTTCTCTTGCACAAAAGAGCGTAAGAAATTTTAGATCAAAGCCAAATCTTTGAGAAAGCAATGAATTTATTGAGGATTTCCGTACAGTTCCTTCCCAATGATCTATTGTTGTGTCATTTATTCCGCTTGGCGTTTATGAACATGAAAAATCGTTGATGAACAAACTAATTTGTTCAAGAATTGTGCTAATGATGCATGTTGATTATGTAAGGACAAGATTATCAAAACGGACACCAATAAAGAAGATATTACAAGCATTGGCTCTCAACATGGGATGACCTTCATGGTCTAACTGTGAAACCAATTCAAGGGAGACAGTACATGCCATGAGGGAGCCACATTAAACGTTGAGGAATCAACTTATGAAGATTGGGATTAGTTTTTTTCTCATGCGAGTATGCTTCTTTTTAATAGGTTTGGCCAAACCAAGTTAATATACTACCTAAAATGCACACATGTAGACAATTTAGATATACTTAAGCTTCTGATGAAGAAAATTTTTCAGTTCACAAAGTTTTATCTATTTTGAATACGGCAGAATAAGGACATCCCGATACTTGATAATCAATTTGAGACCAGAGGAGGAGCTATGATAAGTTAAGAAAATGTTTGCTTTGTCTGAATATTAGCAGACAAAAAAATATCATGTATCCGCTCTTAAATATTTAGCATTAGAATTGAAAATTATTTATTATCTGATCAGTTGCAAGTTGCAACAGTAGTGAAAATTAACCCTTTCTATGACAAATTACACAAAAATTGATAGCAAACCTGATACAAGATGAATGCTAAATTATTTCTTGATTAAATACGTTAAGAATGACGTTCGATTATAATGAGACATTGATCACTTCCATCATATGATAAAGTAACTTGGGTATCTATAAACAAAATCATCTATTTTCTTTACTAGGGCAAGTCTTTTAAGCTGAGGTTAAGTTGACAGAAAACATTTTCAGGCTGCACCATTTTGACAATCGTAGTTCAAAAAGCCTAGGATGTAAATCGCCAGACAAGAAAATAATAGCAACTAATCATGGCAAATAATTCCTTTTATTTTGCAAGATATAAGCAGCAAAGGAAATTGGAAGAAATGTAAAACAAGGAATCTTCATGTACCTCGGTCGTCAGTGAGAATAGCCAATATTCGATCAGCAAGGTCCTGTTCACAACCAATGCACATATATAATTGATGTATTATTCTATTTACTACCAAAATATGCCTTATTTGATATTTACAAATGTCCAAGAGCTGAAGAGATAATGACATGGATAGTGATGCCAGCAACAAACAATGGTTGCACGAAGAAAAAAACTCCTTATTTAGTCCAGAAAATAAATTAATTTAACTGATTCAGATTTTCAAAAGCTCAAAAATGGAACACGGAACTTGGAAAACAATTCAATGTGTTAGAATTCGCAATAACATGTGACAACCAGATCAAGAATCTCTCTATTTACATCCATAGGAAAAAAGTCATAAGTTAGGGGAATGAAAATCACAAAAGAAACAAACTGGATATTGAATTGAACCTTCTAAAGTCTGACTTGGCCACAAAATAAGAAAATAAAAAAAGGTCAAGGGCAGAGAGGCGCGCAAAACTTCTATAGTAAGAACTCTCCCACATCAAATATATTTCTTTGATCTAACCTGCTTCTTTCCCTGCTTCGAAAGCCCTAGCTGTGTGAGTACATCCTTGAGCTCCTTTATTCGAAAATATGCTAGTTTGTCCTGCAGAAAAATAAAATAAATCAGTTTAACATAAACATCCCCAACTCCCTTCAAATACAACAAAATAAAAACAAGCATACAATGTAGATAAATGGAGCAATAATTGACACGATTTCTAGGGAAAAGGAGATCCTAATGTGATGTAGGTTCGGTTTTTGCTATATTCAATTTGAAAACTTTTCAGAAGATTTTTGTAGGATTTTTTGATATTTTTGAAATGGTGTTTGGATGAGAATTTTGAAAAATGACACGACATGTCATGGTATGCTTTTTTGTAATGAGTGTAATGATTATGTTAAAAATGTGAAATATCAATATGACAGGTTAATGTGTAAGAGAGGGAAAAGGTATGATTATGCAGTAGTTGCGTCTTGATATGATTTATTTGAAAATGCAAACTCACAAGTTGATTGAAGACAGGGAAAATCGTGTTTTTCGAAAATTAAGCTCCAATCGACTATTCAATGGGGAAAGGTCCACTCCAAATAGAACCGAATAAAGCATATTTTCGGAATCAGACACTCAGAGTAACTCAAAACTGCAATGAATCAATGACATAACACAAGATGCAGAGACCATACTGGGTAGAAACATCTATTCTATTCCCTAGAGCCACACACCATCATATAACTGTATAATTAGCAACTATAGATATGGTCTACCTGGGAATCCATCAGAAGTCAATTTTTAGTCAAGGAAACACACTAGTAGAAGCAACTGATGAGATAAATTATGGTAGAGACTGTTGTAAAAGCAGATTAACTGCATTCCAAGTGGGCTTGCTTAGAAATCTAAGCAATGTACAATGATTCAAACAAGACAGGTTCAGGTCAAGACCTCATTATTGAAAATTTTCAAACTTAATTCACACACAAAAAAGAGTAAATTCAGTTTAGTATCTGATATCACATCATATCAAAAGCGGAGATTTTGCTCATTGATTAACTTCCATGACTGTAACCATTTTTCCTTGCAAACAGCAATTAGCCAGTGCTTGTTTAAAGATGTTATGCATGAAATACTTGGCAGCATTAAGGGACGTGTCCTCATTGCTGAAATGGTTCAGTCAAAAAGCATGTGCAACAGCACAACACCAGTGCAAATGTAACCATGAAGCATCAGCAAATGTTGCCTCCACATAAATCATAATTTATGTAAAATTTGCAGTCACTCTGCAACATTTCCAGCATAGCAATCTAATCTAACAGTAATATATATCGCAACCATTGTCACGAGACAGAATAACAGACAAAAAAATGGCAACACATTAGCATAAAAAAAGGAAAATAGGATACAATTCCATTAACTAAGAATCAAACAAAGTCCTGAATCGAGACTAAATTTACCCTGCAACTTGCCACCAGGTCCATCCTATTAACCCTTCTGCCACTATGCCAAAGCCGACCTCAGCAGAAACAGCAAAAAATCAATTACCCTTCCAGCCCATGCACATCCCCAATTAGCTGATCCATTCCAAAAAAAATGGCGATCACATCATCCATATTAATGGAACCAAAAAAAAACATTTTTTCATTACTTCACGCAAAATCAGTAGCATGGCAATAAAGACATGAGAAAATTTACAATTAAAGTATTTCTCCAAACAAATATGGATTTTTTATTTTTTTGCGAGTTACCTGGAAATCTAAAAAATCGAAAGTCCCCCGGTTGTGTGCGCAATTAGGGTTTTAGAGAGACAAAGTATCCTTTCAGCTGACCCTTTCTCGCACGCATACAGGTAAGATTTGTGTGTTTTTTTTTACCCCAAAATCATCAGCCGGAAAGAGAACTTCACCAAATTCCGGACGTATCGCCGTTTATAATTTCCGGTTAATTCCTGTAAACATGTCCGGGTCTGGATCGCCTGTTCGCAAGTCCACGCTCAACCAGTTTTAAATTATTAATTAAAACATTTTGAGCCCGTGGCATTTTCTGAACGATCTTTCTTAAATAAAAAAAAAAATTGAAAACAATAATTGATTTGCTTGTTGTACTTTTATGACATTTTGGTACTTTTTCAGTTTCAAAGTCAAACGTACAATCCTTAGTGATGCTACGAATAAGTACTATTGTTGTCATGTTGTATAGGATTATCCGTTTTGATTCACAGTGATCTTCCGATTAAGGGCCACTGAAACCGGCGGTTGAGATACCAAAGTGAACAGTACTCTCTGGGATATTGACTAACAGGAGGTGAAACGCATTCCATGTTTGGGAATGATTTTCAACTCACTCTCCACATGAGCCCATCTTTAACGAAGAAGAGTATTTGTAGATCAATAATGTCCAACAAGTAATTTCTATTCGAATGATACTTCACACATTTTTTAGTACTACTCTTTTGCAAGAAAGGTATGGAAATTATCAGATCTTTGGTTTATCTTGAATGGTTTCAAGCAAGGTTCGTGATTTATTCCAATTGATTGTGTATTATAACGCAACAACTGAGTTTTAAGGGTTCGTATTGATTTGCTGAAGTCTCTTGAATGCAAGAAATCTCCATGAATTCCAAGGTAAGGAACAATCTTCTTCGTATGAATTATATCGTTTTTTCTCTCAGTCAGCACTTGTTTCTGGGATGGAACCTATGTCGGCAAAAGAATGAATGCATTTAATGCATATGGTTGGCTTAATTTAAAAAATAAAAAAAATGTGGGCTGCCTTTGTTGAATGAAATGTTCGAGGAAATTTATCAGACGCGTTTTTTAACGCGTATTCACACTGACAGAGGCTCTATAAATAGAGCTCCTCCCTTCATTCTGAAATCATTCCTTCTTCGAGTTTTCTCTCATCTAATAGCATTTAAGTGCTTAGTTCTATAATATTTGTGAGGTGTTTTGTTCTCCTTTATTAAGAGAGTGTGTGTTCTCTTTGGAAACATAGTGAGTGAGTTGTACACCACAAAATATTATAGCGAAAATTCTTTTTTATCTTGCCCGTGGTTTTTACACTAATAATTTTTAGGGGTTTTCCACGTAAATCTCGGTGTCCAGTTTATTCTTTATTTTTGAGTTTTATTATTTCAAATTACCGCAAGTGGGACCAACAAGTGGTATCAGAGTCTTGGTTTAAAATTTCTTAAAATTCTGAGTATGCTCTGTGGTTGCAGCTTAGACTGATCTTCCACATCAGAAAAGATTGTTTTGATATTTTTTATTTAAAGCGGGATTATTTTGTCCAGTCTACTAAAATTGTTGTAGACATAATGGCGGGCAGGTACGAGATAGCAAAGTTCAATGGAAGCAATTTTATGCTGTGGAAAATAAAGATTCAAGCAGTTTTAAGAAAGGAGAATTGCTTGGCCACTATTGGAGATAGACCAGTGGAGATTACGGATGATGGAAAGTGGAATGAGATGAATGACAACGCTGTTGCAAATTTACACTTGGCTATAGCAGACAAAGTATTGTCAAGTATCTCTGAGATAAAAACAGCAAAAGTTATCTGGGATACTCTGACAAAGATGTACGAGGTCAAGTCGCTACACAACATAATTTTCCTAAAGAGAAGGCTTTATACTCTTCGGATGGCGGAATCTTCATCGATGACCGACCATATCAACACACTAAATACTCTATTTGCCCAACTCACTTCCATGGGGCATAAAATAGGAGAAAATGAACGTGCGGCGCTTCTACTTCAAAGTCTACCAGATTCATATGATCAATTTATCATCAACATTACCAACAATATTCTTATGGGCTTTCTAATATTCGACGATGTCTTAACTGCGGTTCTCGGAGAAGAAAGTCGACGCAAGAACAAGGAAGATAGGTTGGTAACCTCGAAGCAGGTAGAGGCTTTACCGATGATAAGAGGAAGATTTATGGAACGTGACTCCAGTGGGAGCCAAAGACAAGGTAGATCAAACTCGAGAAGTAAGAAGAAAAATATTTACTGCTTTAAATGTGGGGTAAATGGCACTTCAAGAAAGAGTGTACGAGTATCGAGAAGAGTTCTCAAGGAAATGTGGCCAGTACTTCAGGCAGTGATGAAATATTATTCAGCGAAACGACAACAGTTGCAGAAGACAGACACAAATTTTGTGACACATGGACTATGGATTCAGAATCGACGTGGCACATGACGTCTCGGAGAGAATGGTTTGACCATTATGAACCACTCTCAGGAGGATCTGTATTCATGGGAAATGATCATGTCTTGGAAATCGCTTGGCTCGGTACTATCAAAATTAAAATGTTTGATGGCACCATTCGCACCATACAGGAGGTACGATATGTGAAAGGACTGACGAAAAATCTTTTGTCTTTGGGGCAATTGGATGACATCGGGTGCAAAACTCGTATCGAGAATGAGATCATGAAAATTTTGAAGGGTGCGCTTGTGGTTATGAAGGCGGAGAAGATTGCTGCAAATTTGTATGTACTTTTGGGAGAAACACAAAGAGGCAGAACTAGCTGTTGCATCAATTGGTTCAGGAGAAGAGTTAACAGTGTTATGGCATAGAAAGCTCGGGCATATGTCAGAACGGGGGTTGAAAATTCTCTCAGAACGGAAGTTGTTGTCGGGACTTACAAAAGTGTCACTACCTTTTTGTGAGCATTGTGTTACCAGTAAACAACACAGATTAAAGTTTGACACTTCTACTGCCAGGAGCAAAAGCATATTGGAGATGATTCATTTGGATGTTTGGCAAGCACCGGTTGTATCCCTAGGAGGAGCGAGATATTTTGTATCGTTCATTGATGATTTCTCTAGGAGATGTTGGGTGTTTACAATCAAGAAGAAATCAGATGTTTTCCAGATCTTCAAATATTTCAAAGCGCGGGTTGAACTTGATTCTGAGAAGAAAATCAAGTGTCTGAGGACTGACAATGGAGGAGAATATACCAGTGACGAATTTGATGCATATTGTCAACATGAATGCATTAAAAGACAGTTTACGACGGCTTACACACCTCAATAGAATGGAGTGGCAGAGCGGATGAACAGAACCTTGTTGGACAGAACAAGAACTATGTTGAGGACTGCAGATCTAGAAAAGTCATTTTGGACAGAAACAGTCAAAACCGCTTGTTATATTATCATTCGTTCTCCTTCAGTGGCGATTGATCTGAAGACTCCGATGGAGATGTGGACTGGGAAGTCGATAGATTATTCTCATTTGCATACATTTGGAAGTCTTGTGTACGTTTTGTACAATGAGCAAGAAAGATCGAAGTTGGATTCGAAATCCAGAAAATGTATCTTCTTGGGTTATGTTGATGGAGTAAAGGGGTTTCGCTTGTGGGATCCTACTGTGCACAATCTTGTCATCAGCAGGGATGTTATCTTCGAGGAAGATAAAGTAGAGGGAGACAAAGGCACACATAATTCAGAAACTACTATTTTTCAGGTGGGAAATAAGACGGACGAAGGTCAAGTTTCTTGTGAAGTAGTACCAGAGCACGAAGAACAAGAACATGTTGAGTCTGAGGTTTCCAATGTGAGGCAG
The DNA here is from genome assembly GCF_012295235.1 of Primulina huaijiensis. NCBI lineage: Eukaryota > Viridiplantae > Streptophyta > Magnoliopsida > Lamiales > Gesneriaceae > Primulina > Primulina huaijiensis. The sequence goes on along the minus strand of NC_133319.1, from coordinate 4,299,060 downwards.
TCAACTCGATACAGAAGACCACCAGGTTGGCTTTCAGATTATGTCACTGAAAGCAATATTGCATATTTTCTATTATCAGAGGATGGTGAGCCATCGAGTTTCCACGAGGCTATTCAAAGCTCGGATGTATCCTTGTGGATGATAGCAATGTAAGAAGAGTTGGAGGCATTAGACATGAATAAAACTTGGGATCTTGTTACACTACCACGAGGAAGGAAAGCCATTGGTAACAGATGAGTCTATAAGATCAAGCGTGATGGCAATAACCAAGTGGAGCGGTATCGTGCTAGATTGGCGGTAAAAGGATATGCTCAGAAAGAAGACATTGACTTCAATGAGATATTTTCTCCTGTGGTTCGGCTTACAACAGTCAGAGTAGTGTTGACATTGTGTGCGGTGTTTGACCTACATCTAGAACAGCTAGATGTGAAAACAACATTTCTTCATGGAGATCTTGAAGAAGAAATTTATATGCTCCAGCCAGAAGGTTTTGCGAAGAAAGGCAAAGAGAACTTGGTTTGCAGGTTGAACAAATCTCTGTACGGTCTCAAACAGGAGCCGAGGTGTTGTACAAGAGATTTGATTCCTATATTATGAGCCTTGGATACAACAGACTGAGTGCAGATCTTTGTACGTATTTCAGGAGGTCTGGTGATGATTATATCATTTTGCTGTTGTATGTGGACGACATGTTGGTAGCAGGCCCCAACAAAGATCATGTCCAAGAATTGAAGAAACAGTTGGCTAAGGAATTTGATATGAAGGACTTGGGACCAGCAAACAAAATTCTAGGGATGCAAGTTGACCGAGATAGAAGTAACAGAAAGATTTGGCTTTCTCAGAAAAATTATTTGAAGAAAGTCTTGCAATGCTTCAACATGCAAGATAGTAAGCCAATTTCGACCCCTCTTCTTGTTAACTTAAAGTTATCCTCCGAGATGTGTCCTAGCAGTGAAGCAGAGAGGATGGAGATGTTTCGAGTACCATATGCATTAGCAGTGGGAAGTTTGATGTTCGCCATGATCTGTACAAGATCGGACATTGTTCAAGCAGTGGGAGCAGTTAGTCGGTATATGTGAATCCTGGACGAGAGCATTGGAGCACTGTTAAGAGGATCCTTAAATACATTAAGGGTACCTCGAATGCTGCATTATGTTATGGAGGATCGGATTTTACACTCAGGGGCTATGTCGATTCAGATTATGCAGGTGATCCTGATAAGAGGAAATCTACTACTGGTTATGTGTTTACACTTGCAGGGGGAGCAGTAAGCTGGGTTTCAAAACTGCAGACAGTTGTGTCGTTATCTACAACAGAGGCAGAATACATGGCAGCTACTCAAGCTTGCAAGGAGGCAATATGGATTAAAAGGTTATTGGAGGAGATCGTGCACAAACAAGAGAATGTTCCTTTGTTTTGTGACAGTCAGAGTGCCTTGCAAATCGCAAGAAATCCAGCCTTTCATTCCAGGACGAAACACATTGGAGTCCAATTTCACTTTGTGCGGGAAGTAGTAGAAGAAGGAAGCGTGGATATGCAGAAGATCCATACAAAGGATAACATAGCTGATTTTCTGAACAAGCTAGTGAACACTGATAAGTTTGAGTGGTGTAGATCCTCAAGTGGTCTAGCGACAACGTAAGCAGCAGGGAATGTCAAGAATGAAAGGATGGGTGGAGATGTGTTTGATTCTCAATCAAATCTCCAAGTGGGAGAAATGTCGGCAAAAGAATGAATGCATTTAATGCATATGGTTGGCTTAATTTGAGAATTGAAAAAAATGTGGGCTGCCTTTGTTGAATGAAATGTTCGATGAAATTTATCAGACGCTTTTTTTAACGCGTATTCACACTGACAGAGGCTTTATAAATAGAGCTCCTCCCTTCATTCTGAAATCATTCTTTCTTCGAGTTTTCTCTCATCTAATAGCATTTAAGTGCTTAGTTTTATAATATTTGTGAGGTGTTTTGTTCTCCTGTATTAAGAGAGTGTGTGTTCTCTTTGAAAACACAGTGAGTGAGTTGTACACCACAAAATATTATAATGGAAATTCTTTTCATCTTGCCCGTGGTTTTTACCCTAATGATTTTTAGGGGTTTTTCACGTAAATCTCGGTGTCCAGTTTATTCTTTATTTTTGGGTTTTATTATCTCAAATTACCACAAGTGAGACCAACAACCTACCCACATTACCCGATGGCAACCATCAATTCCTGGAGTAATAAAAGTTAATGTGGATGCATCAATTATTACAACTATGGATCGTTTTGGAGTGATAATTGTGAGCAGAGATAGTAGTGACCAAGTAATATATTGTCCCGTGACCAAGTAATCTACCAATTTCATCCTTGTTCAATGGACATTCCAGTGACTGATCACATCCGCAGACTTTGTTCAAATTTGGAGCTCTCTTCTTTCAATCATTTTCAATGAAGTGGCGGCACACGAATTAGCTCGTAGAAGTTTTTATTCCCATCGAAACTTTGTATTTTTGTACGAGATGTCTTTGTATCTCAAAGCTTATGTAAACAGAAACTCGTTGATTGCTTAAATGATAATGTTTTATTTTAAAAAAATATTCTTCATCTTCATTAATATATAGTAAATAATTTTGAGTTTGTCTCAAGTTAACATCAACACCACTTCTACGAGCACCACCACATGTTGAAGAAGATTTTATCGAAAAATATAGTAAATAATTTTGAGTTTGTCTCTTGTGAGATGATCTCACGAATCTTTATCTGTGAGACAGGTTAACCATATCCATATTCACAATAAAAAGTAATACTCTTAGGTACTGTTTGGTTCATAGTATGAGATATATAGTATGAGGATAAATAATATTTTGTAATAATAAAATAAATAAAAAATGATAGTTAATATATTGTTTGATTTAATTGATTTGATTGATTAAATTTAAGATAATATGATATTACCATTTTGTCCTTGTTGAAAATATTAATAGAATATTAATAATATTATTTATTAATGGTAATATCGTAATTTTATATTATTGATTTGATTGATGTGAGATAAATTATTACGAATTTGATTGATGTGAAATAAATAATTAATAATTTGATTGATCGAGATAAATAATACTTGTACAAAACAAGTGATATGATATGACTATTTATATTAGTACTTAGAAGTATTTGAACCAAACGGTACCTTAGTATAAAAAATAATATTTTTTCATAGATGACCCAAATAAGAGATCCATCTCACAAAATACGACCTGTGAGACCGTCTCACACAAGTTTTTATCAATAATTTTTAGTATACAAAGGAAATAAATTATACTGTGGAAAAAGGATAAATAAATTTGGAAACACAATTTAATTGAATAATTGAAGTAAACTATAAAATTGCAAGAATTGTTACAACTTAGAATTTAGAAATAAGAGATATATCAAATCAACATCTATTTATAATATAAAAAATTAAACTAATATGCAATTAAAATAAATTACATATGACCCCAAAACAGGGGCCACTCGGCAATTTTATTAATCGGATTTGGCGAAAGAGCAATTGGACTCTCCAACGCCTCCTTGTTACAGGCTTTGGGCACAACGAACTAGGGTGTCGATCGGGTCGTGTTTTAGGTCAACCTGCGATTTTTTTTTCAACCAGAAAACTCTCAACTCGATCACGAATCCATCTAACCCGACTCAACCCGTCTAACCCGAATTTTATTTATTTATTTTATTTTTTAAAAAAAATTAATGAAAAAAATCGAAAAATAAAAAATAATAATAATATTTTAATTTAAACACATAATAACAAAATTTCTGATTTAAATTTGAAAGTTTAATTGTAGAAAATTAAAAGTATATTTACTAAATCAAATAAACAATTGATAAAAAAATAAAAAATATACAAAATAAATATTAAATGATGAAAAGTTATCATATAAATATACAATAAATTTTGTTCAAACATACAATATATAAAAATATAGGTATTATTTAAAAAAAAAAAAGTTTGCGGGTCAACCTGCGACCCAACACGAAACTCATCTAACTTGGCACTAACCCAAGTCCACCGACCCGAACCCGAAAAAACCCAACCCGAACTTGATTTTTTTCGTGTTGGATCGTGTCGGATTGACGGGTCGTGTTGCATTTTGCCACCCCTACAACGAACGCATGGGGTAACTGTTGTTGGCCCATATATTTTAAATTTTTAAAAATTGAATTTGTTCCCGTTCTTATTTCGGACCGATTTCACATACATCGTGGAACCGGTCTGAAATCAAAACCAGAACCGGTTGACTCTAGTTTATTTTAAGAACTATAAAGTGGTTTTGGTTCCGGATCTTAATAACCGATTTGAATTTTTAAAAACAATTTCCAAAGCGGTTTTTAACGAGACGGTTTCGATTAGGAGTTGAACTGCCCGTTAAACATTCTTTAAGCATTGATGAAACCAAAAATTTGAAATAATGAATGAATAGCGGCCGGTGATCTAATTCTATAATTAATAGGTCTTTTAAGACACCGTATCACATTTTTATATCAACGAGACGCGTTGATCTGATCAATATATATAATTAAAAACAATATTTTGATATAAAAAATAATAATTTTTTTTGAATTGAATCGAGTTGGAGATCAATTTTATAAATGTTTTTGTGCACTCTAATGCTGTGTTCTTCTCGAAGTTTCGTGTTGATTGCGTCATTGCGATGAATAGTTAGTCCAAAAATTGCGCAATGGCAAACGTAGATAGAAAACGTTTTAAAATTTGAAAAAATAACACGGTAAGAGAAAAGGGCAGGTAAGACGTGAAGAGAAGTCAACATCAGAGGTGGGGAACATCGCTCCCACGGAATGAACGCAAAATCTCTCTTCTATATATACGCAATAGGGTGTTTGTGTTTCTGCCTTGTATTTACTGTGAAAGTTGCTAATATAATTGAATCGAGGGAGTTCTTGAAGAAGGAGAAGATGACGATGGAGACTTTTTACATCTCCCATGGCTCGCCAACGCTTTCAATCGACGATTCCCTCCCGGCGCGTGGATTCCTCAAATCATTCCAGAAGAAGGTGTTTCCGGTGAAACCCAAAGCGATTTTGATAATATCCGGCCACTGGGAGACGGCCGATCCAGCGGTCAACGCCGTGGAAGGCCCCAGTGAAACCATATACGACTTCTACAACTTCCCGAAGAAAATGTACCAGCTCAAGTACCCGGCTCCCGGCGCTCCGAAATTGGCGAGCAGGGTGAAGGAGTTGTTGTCGGCATCGGGATTCAAGCGCGTGCACGTGGACAAGAAACGGGGGCTGGATCACGGCGCATGGGTGCCGCTGATGCTGATGTACCCGGAGGCGGACATCCCCGTGTGCCAGCTCTCCGTGCAGACGGAGAAGGACGCGTCCCACCATTTTAATATGGGGAAGGCTTTGGCCCCGCTGAAAGACGAAGGTGTATTAATAATCGGGTCAGGCGCCGCCACCCATAATTTGCGGGCTATGAACGGCCAGGCAGGAAATTCGGTGACACCGTGGGCTTACGAGTTCGATAATTGGATCAAGGAAGCTCTTTACGAAGGGAGGTACGAAGACGTGAATGATTATGAAGCCAAGGCGCCGTATGCCAAGGTAGCGCATCCGTGGCCGGACCATTTTTATCCGCTGCACGTGGCGATGGGTGCGGCGGGAGAGAATACGAGAGGTGAGCTTATTCACACCAGCTGGAGCGCTGGCACACTTTCTTATTCATCCTACAAGTTCACTGAAAAATCTTGAAATAGCTGATAGTTCGAATACTTTTGCTGGTTGTGATATTCGAAAGAAATGTAGCGGTGTCTCCCTGTTTGATTTATTCTGTAATTCGTTTGTCGATTTAGTGAACCAAATAATTCCTCAAAACGTTATCGCGATGCAGAATCAAGAGTTTTTCTTTGACATAACTGGAAATTTGTTTCTGTAGTCCATGGTTAGCTTGATGTTAAAAAATTATGAAACATTTGAATTTGTTTGGTCATGCAAGAGCCCGACACTCGTGCAATCTTTCTTTCTATTCCCCACGAATCTCATGTCCTTCTACATCAGAAGGATTTGTGCCTTCCCGTCAATTCATTGTAGGAAAATATAGAGGAATTATGATCTTATGATCCATGAGGAGCCGTTCACGCCATTTCAACTTGCAAAAAAGCACTTCGTTCATGAATAAACAACGGAATCACAGGCTATTCGCCTTTGTACCTTTACCTGGTTCTTGAGAAAGTGCTTTAAGCACAATATAGAGAAAACAAGAATCATAGTGTGTCTCTGGATCATCTAGAAAGACAAACTATTGCGGAAAGGAGTCTTAAAGCAAAGGTGTAGCAATCCTTTATGCTTTACATTTGCATGGTGTATGAGGCTATCAGACCTGGTTGAAAAAACGAAGCTAAATTTCTCAAGGTTTACTGCAGTATCATAGTCGCTCGAGGCCTCAACATGAATTCTTTCACGCGGGTGGTTAACAGGACGGAGCCAGAAAATCCAATTTAGGGGACGGAAATAAATATTCTAAATAATTCATACTAAAAGAACACAAATATAGATATAATAATTGACAATGCATGCACAAAATAAAGTCATCAATGCGTGTTCAATTGCTCGTGTACCTTCAAAAGTATGATAATTATTAGATTCTCCTAAATAAACGAGTGATCTTTCCTTTCAAAATAACGTCAGCAAAAGCAAAATAACACAAACGCTACCCTTAAACTAGAAATCCAAAGATACTCTCGGCATATACGAATACAGACTCTGCCAAATTTTGGTTCAAGAGTTGCATTAAATGTCAGGGCGAAAAGGAGAAGTGGCTACATGCAATAATCAAAAGCGCTAACGTGCAACTGCAAACCTTAAAAAAGGGCAGAAAATAACAACCTGTGAGTGAGAATATCAAATTAACACTAAGGAGATGAAGAATCTCGAAATCAAAAGATAGTCATGAAATGAGTTTATCAGGAATAAAACTTTGGTCACGGAACAAGAAACTCTCCTGAACAAGAAAATTCGTTCCATTTTAACATCTTTCAACAAGCTGTGTCATGCATCTCAAAGCTAGCAAAGAACATTGCGCTTGTATATCTGCTAGGATCCTCAAAATGCCATCCCTTATCAAGCTATCTATCTTCGATTGTCAAAGGTGTCTATATCCAGGAAAACATCCAATCTGCATCTAAATGTGATAAATTTGTCGAGCACAACCCAATTGTCACTGCTTTTACATATAAGTAGTTCATATCTTCACAAATTTGGGACACCGAAAGGCAATAGTTCACAACTATGAGGGAAATCTCAATAAACGCGATATAAATAAAATAATCTACACTGGCATGCTAGAAAACTCATGCATCCACTTGCTTGAAGAGGGTAAGAGAAAACGAAAGGTCAAAACCAACTTCACCGAGAAAGTTTACAACTCAACATCATTGTTGAGTTGAGCTTTTGTAGCTGCCTTCTCTGTTTCTTCCAGCGCAAATGTTTTAAGTGATTCCACATTCCTTGCTCCTGAAACTCTCAGTTTTTTATCAAACAGTTAGTATTAGTAAATCTGAAATTCTTCAGCTCCAGCAACAAGCTTTATACATTTTGCGGTTTTTTATGAAGGGAAGATGCATCACAAATTCGCTATAAAAAGAACGACAAGAAGGTAACGATGGGCGAATCTCTAGATAAACGCACGAGGACTTTTGATCTTGAGAATTATAAGCTACTTTCGTAATCATTTTTACACATGCTTTATTCCCAAACTATGTAGCACGGACACTCCTAATTTTTTTTAAAAGTATCGGACACGTATACGACACGCGGATACGCGTATCGGATACGATAAAATCGATGTCGTTGACTTTTTGCATGTTTGACCAGTCGGATACGCCATTGACACGGCTAGAATACGCTATTGACACGGCGGGGACACGTTTTTGGATACGTTGTCTTTTCTTTTTAAATCACTGCTCTGAAGTTGTACATTGTACATATTTACATAAATGTATATATATTTCTACAATATATTTATATAAATGTGTCTCTACAATTTTTAATACTAAATTTATATATGTACAATATATATATATATAATTGTCGTATTCTAGTCGTATCGTGTCTTATATTTTCAAAATTTTCCGTATCGTCGTATCCATATCGTATTTGATACGATACCCGTACCCTATCCATGCAACATAGTTCCAAAACAACTTTATATGAAAAATCGTTTCAAAAATAAAAAAAGGATGTTCAAAGCTGGGAAGAAAACTTTGGTAGTTATGGTATCAATTCTCGAAGATGATTTTATTGAACTATTCAAGAAATCTGAAACATTTTTATCTCACTGATGCACGGTAAATCACTCCAACAATTTGTATGATTTATTTTCAGAAACCAAGAACTTTTATTTACATGGTCGTTACTAGCTCATTGCAAGATAGTTGGGCAGGCTAATGGGCCCTAGGCCTGACAAATGGAGCAACTCAGATACCTTGATGGTATGGGAGAGTAAGAGTATACTATTCAATTAGGTATTTGCTTATGTTTAATCTAACGGTTTGCCCATCAAAGAATATAATTCCGAGCCATTACGCGAAGGGGCATGCCTCTCAAACTTTAAATAATCTTGTAGTTGATGATAAAGCTCGCGCGAAGGAAGTAATTAAAATAATAAACATCAAACAAAAAGTAACTAAAAAGCTCGCGCGAAGGAAGTAATTAAAATAATAAACATCAAACAAAAAGTAACTAAAAACTCAAACCGTGAATATAAAATCAAAAAAATCATTACCTTGATATTTCACAACTGCTTCTCCATTATAAAATAACTTGAAAGTAGGATATGAATGAATATCTACTTTAGAGCACACTGATTTATTTGTTCCACAATCAACTTCACCAATCTCAATCTCATCCGCACCTTCCATCTCCTTTCCCAATTCCTCCCACAGTGTCCCCAAGTTTTTACTGGAGACAAATTAAACCAGAGTTTAGCCAATACCAACTGGTATTCGAGTTTTTACATGCAGACTGATCCTAAAGTTGAAAATAGCATTCATAATTGAAACTTACCAGTGCTTGCACCAAGGAACACAAAACTTTACAAACCATGCCGTGTCTTTCTCCTGAACCTAAATTATACATAAAAGGACTTCAAAACAAAAAAATAATTGAAGCATGGATACAAAAAATATCCAGTACAGAAATAATCTTCATTTTACATAAAACATTCTCAACTCTTATTTTTCCATACCTCCCTTTTATCTGTGCTATTCACTATGCATTGAAGGAGTGAAAAATCCAACAAAAAGATATTTTCGGAATAAAAGGTAAAGCAAACTAAAAATCGGTTTCACATAAAACAATAAATTCAACACAAGAAGGGCATCGAGCAGATCATATAAAGCCCACACGCTTCTGATATAACCGCACCACCAGGGCCAATATTTTAATTGTGGTGACCAGACAAATCCAACAAAATTCCAAGGAATGTCACGTTAAACAATTATTCACATATTGGTACAGATCTCTATGCGATGATTTCCAAGTACCAAAGCCAAAAGTTACGATCTTGTATAGAAAATCAGAAATAGAAACATAAAAATTTTCTTACCTTGTCATTAAAAGTCTCGGTTGTTAGGGCAATAACTTCAGCTCTCGCAGAATCATGTTTCGAGCACAAGAAGAACAAGAAGTATAGCAACAAAATTTGAAGAATACTCAAACGGTGTCGTATCATCGCTTACAACGGCGAGGAATTGACCGGCGTACGGCGATCGTCGATTACCAGTGAGAGCGTTTGTGAATCCCAAATCAGATGTAAATGACCATTTTGGCCTTGTTTTGCAAATTACCCCTGAAATGTCAATTTACAAAAACCACCCTAAAATAGAATTAAGAAAATAAGTTTATAAGAGAAATATTATTAGTCTAAGTTTTAAAAAATTAATTTGAATTTTGAAATCTAAAACTTATTTAAACCATTATATATGCCCATATCTGTTCTTTAAAAGAAAACAATAAAGACTCGTGGTAGAAAATTTTTAATCTACATTTTCAATTCCAAATGATTTTATGTAAGACTTATATTTTCTAAAATTTTATATAATACATGTTTTAATTAAATTAATTTAATATAAAGATGTATGCATATCTAATATATACACGAGCCAAGATTTTATAATTGAAAATTTGTACATAAATTAAGAATTTATCAAAGAGATCTGGTTCATATTATTCTGAACCCATTTGTATTGATAAATATTAAAATAAATACATATTTTGAACTCAAATATTTAGTCTTAAGTAGATGTATTTATAAATATTTAATCCTTACGATATATTTACTCTTACAATCTAAGATTCATGCAATATACCAATAGATGTATTGATAAATAATAAATATTTCATTTTAATGTAACGTATGGATAAATATTTAGATAAACTTTAATATCCTTACAGGCTTTCTTGTATGATTCTTGTTAAAACATATACTCGGAAATGTGTGAATGTAATAATTAATGTATTTAAATTTATGTTAAATTTTAGATATAATTTTAAAATGTATGATGATTTAAAATTTAAATAGTTTAAGATATATTAGATATAGAAGAAAGAGATTTTCATGATTTTTTTTATTAAATAAAATAAAACTTTCATAATTTGAGAACGATTTCTTTTTCTTACAAACATAATTAATAGAAGCAGAGCTTTGAATTAAGAAGCTTGCAACATTTCAAAATGAACATAAACAAAGGAGAGAGATCACAGTTCCAGTTTATTCACTAGTTTGCAGAATGCACAAAACGAACAAGAACTCGGACTCAACCTTGAACCAAAAACATACCAAAAAAGAAGAAAGATCTAAAAGCCCATGACTAAATCATTGCCATAGGTGTCGATAACCTTTGCCATCAACTTTGGTGCTGCTTTTTCCCCGGGTGGTGCTACGGCTGCCGAAGGTAGGATTACCGACTCCTTTTGCGCTCCAAGAATCTCCTTTAACCTATCTTCGCTCAACTCGAATGCTGCTGCGAATTCAGGCCCTCTCATTGTGTCGAGTAGTGAGTTGGCTCCTGCGAGGAATTGAGGCCGGTTATCACGGGCTGATGTGGTGAAGCCAAAGAACTCGAACGGGCCGGTTCTTGAAGCGATTTGGCAAAATGGGAAGTAGCGAGGTATCCAAAAGACGTCGCCTTCTGTTACTTTGGCATTCATCGCTAGAGTTCCGTTGGGGTAGACGATTTGGATGGTGCCGGCTCCTCTCAACACGATTCCGTACTCCGTTGCTCTTGGATTGACGTGGGGTGCCATCATTGATCCCTACGTTCATAATTTGGAAGAGAGGGCGATTTATCATTTTGCAATGCAGAGAATAAAAGCTTAATTCACCATACATCAATATTAGATCAAAACTTGTGGATGGATGTGCCAACTACATAGTACGCTAGTGTAGTTCTATAGATCTATGTTATTGCAGGGAAGGACAATTATCAATAATAATCATGATAAGATTTTTACCGCAGTGAGATTGACAAGATAAACACCAAAATCATCATGCTTGAGGGGGGAATAATCGGACTCATCCAAAGCAATGCTCCAACCGTAATCGTTCTTGTAGTCGGGCTTCCTATCGTAGATGTTGTAAGAATCCGGCCCCTTGCCAACCTTGCCTCTCTTGTCCCCCCTCTTGCCCGCCTTTCCAAACATAGAGATCAAAAGCTTCCTAAATGACCATGTAGGTTTCGCCTCCTCTTCTTGTTCAAAATCTCCTCCTCTGATCCTAACAACCCTCTTCATATGTGCAAGTTTCTCATCTTGTTCCATGTCCAAAAAATTGGACCACATGCTAGGTGAATGGGGCTCCGATAAGTAAACAATGGGACCCTTGTTTTGCCCTGTCAATAGTTCGCTCAATTCGCCTTCCGAAACCTGAAAACCACAGAGTTTAATCAGTTTTCTACTATAATAGGGAAATAAGAGATCAATTTGCACTTACATTGAATGCTGTTGACAATGTCAAGGGATCAAAACCCGAAAGTACTGATCTTGGATAAGTTCCACCAGCTACGTAGAAAGACTGCAAACAAACACATTACGACAAACATCATCTCAAGAAATTATCATCATTACTGATCCATTACGTTACAAATTAGTGAAGCATCGATCAAGTCCTAGATCATTCAAACAATTTGCAAAATCATTCTTGAAAATGAGGGGGTTACCTGGAATGCATGCCATCCCAAGCTCTCCGACGTATCTATGCTGCACACCACATGAAGCCTCTGCCCTTCTCCTGTATTAATCAAATAAAAAGCCGAGCCCGCCCCAATTCGATATATGTCCCCCATTTTCAAACTTCTTTCCACCAGTTCATCTTTGTATATATTCCCAACTCTGGCTTCCCCTGTTCATACAATCAAATAATTTGGTCTATTTTTCAGCACCACAAGTTCCACAAGGCCAACAATATTCGAACCATCAGGTTCTGTTAAGAGATGGAATCCGTTTGAGCTTATGCTAAGTGATCCGAAACATGTTTTTATGCGTTAAAAAAACCCTTTCCCATGCCTGTTTTAAACTTTAACCAATCCGCCACCAGTGTAAAATTGAAACCAAAAAACATAAAGCTCAAAATTAAGATACAGGACATACACGAGCACATTGTTGGGTAATAGTTTGTTCCCGAGAAAAATCAAATGAACAGAGTACAAAAGAAATTGAACTTAATAAAGTATAAAAGAATTGTATATCAGTTGATGTAATATAAGAAACCAAGTCCAACTCATATGAGTTGTAGTCTAACTACAGTGAACTAATAATTCAAATACTTAAAAAATACCATTTTTTTACAAAAAAACAAACATGCAGAAAACCACAGAGACATCAAACTAAACTTTTGATTCTTTAACTCACATGAATCGGCCATATCTCAACACATTAACGAACACGCAGAAACCAAATTAAAATTTTACACTACAACTCATACATACTAATGAGCAACCAAGATGAAGATCCACAATCAGGTATAAACGAACACGTAAAAAGAGTAATTTACAGATATTTATTCACCTCTGCGAATGAAGAGAATGAGGCTGGAATCCAGGTACTGAGGGATGAAAAGGCTTCTGGGCTCCATTGTAATGAAGCCAATATGCATCGGGCTTTTCATAATTCTGCCTCCAAAACCCTTCACCACTTTCATGACCCCAGCATCGGTTTTCACCACATTCTTCGAATCCTGCAACACGAACCAGTCCTCCCCTTCCCGCCGCCCAGACCCACCCTCTTCTCCTCCTGCACCACCCTCTTCCCAGCCCCTTCCACCTCCCTCCCCCCACTCCTCTTCATAAGCAACCGCCGTCGCCGCCAGTGAGAAACACACCAAGAGGGCCAGCACAAACAGTGCCTTGATCTTCCACATTGTTCCTCTCTTCTTCAACTCGATTTGTAGAGTTCTGTTCTATCTTCTTTTTCTTTCTGGGATTTTGAGCTGCGAGAGGTCTGCTTATGTAGAGAAAAAAAGGGCACAGATGGCTGCCATGCATGAATCGCTAAGCACGGTGGCATTTTCTGTTGAAGACAGCGGTGTGGGTGAGAAATATCCGCTCCCCCTCCTTGAGACAAGGTCATACATGCATCGACTGACTAATTAATGAATGCCTCTCACTTCCTACATTTTGTATTTTTATTTATTTATTATTACATTCTAATTTCACCTTTTCTTTTGATACAAAATAATGCATATAATAGTTAGTAGGTCTCTTGTGAGACGATCTCACGAATCTTTATCTGTAAGACGGATCAACTCTACCGATGTTCACAATAAAAATTAATAATATTAGCATAAAAAGTAATATTTTTTCATGGATGACCCAATAAGATATCCGTCTCACAAAATACGACTCGTGACACCATCTCACACAAGTTTTTGTCATAATTTAGTTTTAACTGCTCTTAGTTTTTTAAGGTAAACATATTTGTTAAAATATATATTTGATTTCGAGACATATACTCGATATGAAGATATGTTTAATGTTTTTATAACGAATATTTTTCAGATTTATAATACATAAAATTAAGAATGCGTGGGAAATAATATTTTTTTAAATACTTTAAAAATATTTATTTTATTTAGTTTTTTTATAATTAAACTTTTAGCTAATATAATATAGAATATACCAATTGATTATGTATAGATGATGAGATTTCATTGATACAGAGCCAATTCTAATAGACTTATTAGAGAGTCATATTGGCGTCCATTCAGTATTAATTAAACCTACGAATTCGTCAATTGTGAGTTGAGCGCTTCGATTATTTCTAAGATTTATAATTCGAATATGCATTTTATAACTTATAGACTCTTAATATATTTATTTTATCAAATATTTGTTAAAATATAAATATATTATTGTACCACATTTTGTTTCTTTTTTGTCAGAATTTTAGGAGAAGCAGTTTCAACAAAATTCATATAGTATAGCTTGTGGAGTACTTAAGGGATACATTAAGAACGAAGTCATTCTTTTTTCTAAGAAAAAATTGTGAATTTTCTTGTGGAGTACTTATGCGATATATTAAGAATTTTTTTAAAAAAATTAAGAGTTTGTCTCTTGTGAACGGTCTCACGAATCTTTATCTGTGAGACGGATCAACCGTACCGAAATTCACAATAAAAGTAATACTCTTAGCATAAAAAGTAATATTTTTTCATGGATTACCCAAATAAGAGATCCGTCTCACAAATACGACCAGTGAGACCGTCTCACACAAGTTTTTGCCAAAAATTTATCTATATTTAATATTTTTTTTTAATTACAATGAGAGAGCTTGGGAGAAATTTACTTGCTACTGATAAATGGTTAAAAAAAAGTACTGTTTCAAAAAAAAAAAGAGTAAATTGATTAGCTCTCATTTACCAACCTAACTAACTGAATCGGACCTTAATTAAACGAACCAGGCTACATGTATATTCATGCAGACGCAGGACGAGAAAATGGTCGTGTCCATTACACGAAGCACTTCCTCCATTATAAGTGGATCACGTCTTCCTTAGTTCCCTCAAAACCAGTCGCTGAATCGCCCATAAAATCCTTTGCTACCCCTTCTGATGCGCAAATCCTCATAGAATATTGAGAAGAATGGCATTCATCAAAGCTACCTTTGCCACCACTTCGTTGTTACATCGGAATGCAAGGCTATTTCGACCTCTTACTATATTTTCTATTCGAACTGTATATACGGGAGCCGAGCATGCTGATGTCAAGTTCTCAGGTTCTTTTCTACATCAGAACCGGCGAGTATCATGTGGTCTATCTGTTACGGACCTAATTGATTCGGTAGCATATATATCTATTTCATTTGGTTGTGTTGAGAATACGAACATTCCACCGTGTACTTTTGTCTTAAAAGTCTGTATCATTACAGGAATGGTGTGAAAAACAGAAGGAGTTTTCTCTAACCGAAAGGTCCAGGAAGACTACAGCCATGAAAACAGGCAATGCTCGCCACTCAGCACTTGAGGAAGAGGTGTGAGTTATGTATTGTTCTTTCATACTTTTTACATCATGCCTATTACATGCATGATCTCAGTTTTCTACCTTTTCATTGCACTAATTTTAGGACTTTCCTTGAGAATCTGGACAGGTGATCAAGAAAATAAAATACCGAATTCGATCAGCTGAAAATGTCTGGGAGAATAAGTTAATGAACTTTATCGTTCATGCAAACGAATTATTAGTTAATGGATTCACACGTGAGTTACCTTTGTAAGTTTAAGATACTATATATCATCTTTACAGTTGTGAGAATTCTTTGGATAGTATAGAAATGTTTGTGATGTATCTGTAATACTAGGCACTATACACAACAGCTAAAAAACCAAAAATGACTTCAAATTTTCTGTACATACAGAGTAGGCTTTACACAAGGTGAATGGATGGTGGGAAGAATAGATGTAATTCAAATGTTAAACTCGAACTCTGAGAATTTTCTAATGATCGTTGAAAGGAAAACACGACGGCGAGCAACGCTTCCTGCTGAGCCTCAAATCAGAAAGGGGAGGTATAGATTCATTTACATTTGGCTTCCATAGATATTGACAAATTGCTGAAGCCCTCCACTTCTCTTCTGTTTCGACAGGTTCCAAACAATGTGCTACAGAATGTTGTGGGACAGTTTAGGTGAATTTACATCGGAAAAGTTCTATGATCACTTTGCATTGAATCCAGAACACATTTTATCACCAGATATTGTAAAGAAAACAGTGAAAGCGGGTTTCCCTTGTGAGGTAAATGGCTCCTCCTGATCGTGGCTTCCGATGTCATATTTCTTGCACTAAAGTTGAAACTTGAAATAGAAGTATCAATTTACGCCTATTTGTCATAATGGGATCGGAGCTCTTCGTTTTCGAAGAATTTGAAACCCATCTCATTCGATGAATCGTAGAGTTGAGGATTAGTACGATTTATGAAAATATTTTCCGTTGGCCATGTCATCTCATCTTAAATTTAAAAAACGTAATATACAATATTAGAATATGTCATAAAGTAGATGAAGAATTGAATATAAAATAGTGATTATATAGGAAATTTTGAAAGTGGAACGAAAATATATGTCAAAGAAAATATTATAAATACTGACTGTAAGACCAAATTTCAGGTTTTTGCATTCATCTCTCCAAGGATAAAAAATTATAGAATATAAATGTCAAATACATCAAGTACAAGGAAATCCCACCAATATTCCTAGGCTAACTTGTCTATATGTCGTGTGATACGCAGACTCTCCACGATCTGGTCGAGTATTTTCGAACTACTTGTTCTTTACTACCTCCAGCTCATGACCAGTTACTGTTAAGGTGAGTCTAAACCAAGATTTGATACAATATCTAAGATATTATCCCATTGTGATAGAATTTTCTTGAGACAGATACGAATTGAAAGGAAATCAAACATTGCTAATGGAGAACAAATTTCCTTACGACCCTGATTGGGTAACTGGAAAAATTAAGTATCATCTCGAGTTTTTGCGCGGAAAGAGAGAAGCTAGTTGTACCCCACTTGAGGAACGCTGGAAATGCAGCTTCTGCCCATTTTCTTCTGAATGCCCAGCAAACTCTAACTTCAAGCAAACCTGAGATTGAAAGCTCTTTACTTTTTTATTCCTATGTAAATTGGTTTTTCCCAATACTCTGTTGGCATCCCTCGGAAACACAATGAGTTTTACTAGTTCAAGCTTCTTTTTGGCTCAGTGTTATGATACATAACCAATATCAAGTCCATAATCAGAATACATGGTGATATTTAACCGATTTCGCGTTGGATGTAGCATCAATGTTAAGTAGACATCGATCAAAACTAGTTTTTAACCTGTAAAATCTATACCGCGCTTGTGACTTATAGCACAACAATGAAAGATAGAATAAAACCGTGATCATGTATAAACTTGTTAATCTTGTACTATAATTTATTGACGCATACCACAATGTGAACAGTTTCTGTAAGACGGAATCAGAAAAGCTCTCGAAAGTGTTCAATCTAATCCTTGATCCTAAATTGTTTGACTGTTCAAGCGAGCAAAAAGTTCTATACAACAGGGGGCAAAAGGCAGCACGTGCTTCATCAAAATTGTGGGAGGTGAGAGTTTGTTTATTTAAGAACCAAAACAGAAAAAAGAGCTAAATTGAAAAAACCACAGTCAAAAGAATTCCAAAATTCCTGTTATTGTAACAGGTGGGTTGATTTCAATCCGAGTAGCCTCACCTTGTTTGAACAAATGAGGTAACATGTTTGCTTCTTTGGCTGCAACTCCTTCAGCAGTCCATATTGTAACATGTGGCCACTCGTTTTTCGAACTTATTTTCTCTCCATCAACAGTGCCAGGCTCTGCTTCTAGTGCTGCTGATCGATCCGAGAAAAACAGCGCATTTATATTGACAGGGACATTTTGGTTGAGATAGGGACCATAACTGGCTACAGCAGTTACACCATGACTTCTCTTATGAGCTAGGGTGACATGGGCCTTTGTTAAGCTGCTCTTCAAATTCATGGTGTTGAGGATTTCTTCAATTTTCGGGTCCTTCCCACTTAACAGCTTCAGACATACAGTGCAGAAAAGAATTGTGAATATTCATAGCCTATGCATACGGGACGCTGGCACTCGAAACAAAACAACAAAAGCACACACAACACACACATATTATGCAACCATTGATTGATAACACGGGAAAGTAGCATCTGAAAAACTAGACATGAAAAGAAAAATCTATGCCTCTCCTGTTGCATCTATTTCTTAAACAGATACAAATTACGAATCATTAATCAGCAACACAAATTCAGTCACCAACTGTAGGAAAAACTAACTGTTACCAATTACTAATATAATTCATTTTAAAAATATATAAAAATATCATTTGTTTGATCAGGAATTAAGCCTGAGTGGACGACACATAATCTACCTCTCCCTCAAACCAAAAAAAATAAAATCACATGTTCTCCAAACTCGGATTCAATGCTCATATCAAGAAATTAGTCATTATTTTTTAAGTTCTTTAACAAAATGATCTCTCCACAATCAAAAGACAATTCAGGTGATGGCAAAAGGAACTTATGCTTACCCAATTTATTAGTTTATCAATAATTCTAAGTAGCCTTGTCAATGGATTAATCAATAACTCACATTCTCAAGGAGATTTATGATTTCTGACACAGGCAGGCTGACAGCGGAAAAGACGATGGTTCCAAACCTCCGCTTTTCAGTGGTTGGAGCAGCATACTCTCCCTTAACAATTGCTTTTAACTGTTCAAGAACCTTTTCAACGGCAAATTCAAATGGGACCTGGAAACACAGAATACATTACTAGAACATAATCTTTCCCTACATGGGACCAAATGCAGAGACTGGAAAGGACATCGATTTTAGAATAAAGGGGAAAGATAAATTCTCTCAGCAACCAAAGCCGAAGGTTGGTACTGCACGTACGTATGCTGCATGATAAATGACAACCATATGTTTTGTAAAGCGGCAACTTGAGCTAATTAAGATTGACGGAGGCTTCATATTTAAATCAACAAAAAGCTAACCTATGGAAAGAGAATTAAATCCACTTGTTTGAATAATCATAAACTAACCTGAATAGAATTGAGATATACAGCATTCCCAAGTAATGTCTCACGCAATTGCTTCTCCCATTTAACCCATTCATTGGCATATGTTCCTTTGGTGGACTCCAGCCTACCATAAGAAATAATAAAGGAGATATTATCAAACTAAATCTGTCAATCCATCTAGAGCTCCAAAATTAATGCACATGCATGACACTGACCTTCCATGCCTGTTAGTGTGAAGCTTGTATAGATTAATCCCCTCCTTCAAAATAGATCTCACGGATTCAGGTAAAGAAGATCTTCATATGCAGATAGAAACATAAAAAACTGTAAGTCTACAACAAGATAGGACAATAGAAAGTATGCACACGCCTTCAGGAATATGCTGAAAAGAAACCGGAAAAAAGTGAAAAAGTAGCAATTGAATTTCCTGGAAACCAATCGCATGAATGAAGTTACAGCAGATGTTATATACTAATTAATAGCCTAAAGGCAAGTAATAGCAAGAAAAGCTAGGAGTATAGTAGCAGGACATGCAATGCCTTCTTTGTTTTCATTGCACTCCATCATGCCTCACAGAGTATCATGCCGACCATTATTCAAATGCCAACACCTAAGCTGACCTCTGGGGCCCAAAAAGTGAGTGACTCGTTAATAGACTGCCAGTGATTTCAAACACTGTTATGAACATGCTGTGTGCATAATTATGTACTGCACTGCACTTAGTGTGCATAATGAGTTATTGATGTGCCCTACTACATGCTTCCTGCTTACCGCCGTCATAAAATTGCAACAAGTCTTTATTCACGGTGGACATTTCAAAAGAACAAAGAATTCTGGAACTTGTTCTTCAAAGAACAAAATTGAAGTGCATTTATCCCATAGAATAAGCCGAGTAGACAAAGAGCAGAAAAGAAGCACAACCCACCACTTTACCTTAAAAATCAACTAAGGCTGACACGCGAAGAATGAAGCTTATTCCAAATCAGGGAGATACTATGAAAATCACAAACCTGTCAGGTTCTAACAGAGGCATCTTCACAAGCGAGCCAAAACGTTCTATTAGCTCACTCTCAAATTCCTGGCGACTCTGCAAATGTAGGACAATGGCATTGTGAAGTATCTAGCAGAAATGAGACCTGAATATCAGAACTACCCAAAACAGCAGTACCTTGCCATCGTATAGGTGGTAGAACATTAGCAACACATAACCAGCATTTGGCGATGACTTGTCAAGATTTCCCTTAAAGATGCAAAACAAATTGAATTAGAAAGTCTTAATTATGCCGAGAGCGGAGGAGGCGGCAATAGAATAGCAAGATTGATTATTACAGGATGGTTGACACGGTTAAGCACCCGTAACATAAAAACAGCGAGAGCATCAAGAGAGAATGGATTTGACTCGGTTCCTGAAGATGTAAGAGGAGAAAGCAGATCCATAAACCAACAAGGAAATGCATTAGAACAAAGGCACATACAATCAACAACGGAAAAAGTGGACTATTGAAATCTATGTGACATTTATCAATGATGTAGATCCATCTTGTATGCACATCGGAACAGAGACTAGACAGAAGTATCAAAGAATAAGGTCATCATATAGCATGCATATATCTAACTGATGACAAATGTAAAGAATTCTTAAGTGACGATAAATAAAAGACTGAAGCAATAACAGATAACCTTCCGAATCAGGAATTACTGGAACAGCAGATGCTTTTGTGCTGCGGCACATGTCCTCAATCTACAGGGATAGGTATAGTGAGTTGATTAAACCAAAGTCCAGGATCACCAAAATCACCTACTATTCACTTCTTTTATAGAATAGCCCTAATGAAAATCTAAAGACAAGGAGACAAGACTCAGGGAATGTGGAATGAAGAACAGATGAAAATGGAGAAAAATGAACAAAATAGTCAGTATCCGATGTCCCATCTATATCTTCCAATGCCAAAAAGAATCTTGGTCGCAACAAGGAACACTGAGAAAGCAGCATTGAGATATCGAACATTAATATTTTTAACATAATATGCAGAACACAAACCACCATTCTGTAGTGGACAAGAAACTACCAACTCTCATGGAATGGGAATGTCGTGCAGAAGAAGTCACACACTTCACCATTCTGCAGGGGGAGACTAAAAATGAAAGATCTAAAAGTATCACCTGTCTCCAAACTTCTTCATTTGGCGCATTTTTGTCTGCAAGCAGAATAGAATATGGTTTCTTACGGCGCTCTTCAGAAACTTTCACCCAATATCTTCCTGTCACATTACATGATGCAAATTACACTCAAGAAAGATATATGAGAAGTAAGAGGTTTAGGTGTCACGAAAACAATTTGGCAAAGAAATTAATCTTTTCTTCAGGACAAATAGCTGCACAGAAATCTTTCAGCTCTGTTTACAATAAAAACAGTAATCCAGAGGTCCTTCGAGAATATAAAGAGGATTCGAAGACCTAATAAATAAATAAATACACACACTCAAACATCTCTGGTGTAATAATTTAAAACAGAGATTGTACGGCAAAATGCAACTTTTCCAATAAATCTCGGCATGCTCTTAGTTTTGTTCATATGCTTCCAAAAATCCCTTCAGTTGCATCTTGCATAGACGGATGCCTAAATGTTTGATCATAACAGCAAAATGCACTGAATATAAAACTAGAAACATGATTGAGAGTTTCTGTCATCCCACGACAACAAAATATCAAAAATCAGATCATATGCATATAAACACGAAAAACTTCATGTCATCTCTTTCTTAGAACAGAAATTTCGTGGTTGGTTTCTTATTGTTGAATGGTGGCTATTAAATTGTTATGAACAAGAAAATTTCTTCATGAATACAATGATTAGATATCAAAAAAAATATAGAAAATTCTAAAATACTAACCAAATACCTTTAATAAGATCACCCATTAAACTACGAACAGGTCGATCATCACCAAGTCCTCCAGGGGCACCCAATATCTCTTTACAAAGGGCAGACTTAGCACAACCAGGTATTCCTAAGATGTATCAATTAAAGGTGCAGGTCAGAAAAATACAAGATTTAGATAAAGGAAATAGGAAAAACTTGAGTCACGTAATGGCAGATATTTTATCAAATCCAACAATAAGAAAACCAAACGACATAAATCGATTAAAAAAAACTATTTTAAATGGATCGTGTCGATGTCAAGAACAAGCATGATAATAGAAATGTTCCTGAATTCTTTTAGTTATGTAGAGTGGGATAGAAAGGTTACTAATAATAGCCATATATGCATCAGGAGTGCAGGATATCAGCTTCTACCTGGGAAAAAAACAATGAGACCCTCATCCTTCCTAACAGCTTCCTTCACTGTGTATGTTGGACTTAAAGGAGTTATTTCTCTCTCTGGCTCCAGGTCACCCTCTTCATCTTTGCCTCCCTCAACAATAGCCAAGAAATCTTCAGTTCTCACCAAATTTCCAGCGGATCCTATCAGAGCCTGATTAAGTGGACTGCGCTTTGCATACTGTTCAAGAAATGGCTCTGCTTCACTTAGATATGTGGATGAAGACAACTGTTTGTTTCCAAATTTTCTACAAATCGATACAGCCCTTGACGAAAGTTAAAACATCATTAAATACTGTAACGAAAATCCAGCTGGAAGGTTAAAGGAAATCCAGAAATACCATTCGTCCAGCATTTTGCTTAATTCTCTCTGCTTTGCAGCTGAAGTGTTCCATATCTTCATCTGTCTAGAATGACCACATAATAGTATAGAGATGTAATAAACTATATAAGTACTACAATATTCACATTTTCAAGAACATTGCTATCCTTGGCCCTGAACGCGCTCAACATTTTTACTTGTCAGAAATTCTGCTTTAATTCGAAAAAGAACAAATCATATCAAGAAGCAAATGCAACACACAACCTAATAAAATAAATCTGTCCAAATTTTGTTTCAAAATGAGGGTTCCAATAGACAGACAATGGTACTTCTTCCACCGCTATGTTGATATGGAGATTATTTTCAAATTAGTATATTGATATGGAGATTATTTTCAAATTAGTATATTATGTATAATTCTTCCAGAAAAAAATAGCCTAAAGCAAATACTCACTTATAATTGGTAATAAAAAGGAAGTCTCTACAAAAAGGTGGTATATGATTTTTAAGACGAGACACAAGAAGCTAAGCAACTGATGACACAATCATTCAAATCACTGTCTCAAATAAATAAAAAAAAAAAATCATTCAGATAATTCATCTTGAGCATATGCCAGATATTTGACAATTGCCCTCACACGCTTCCATGATACAAGTAAAGATCAATTGCAAAAATTTATAGTATAAATGCAACTGAAAAGTGAGGCCGCTAGCGAAACCAACCTCAGGTAGTAGGCTTTGTAAGCAGCTGGGCCTTCTTTAAAAAGAATTGACAAGCCATTTCGTATCAAAAAGGTCCTTATCTGTAAATTCAAACTATCAAGAAGAATTAAAAAATGGCCATTCATTGCTTTTCAAATCACTTTGCACTGTCGCATAAAAGAAGGTAAGACTCAAGCGAAAACATGACGATGTCAGAAAATTTCAGCCTGTTTGTTTCTGTTCATCTCACATGCTGAGTCGAAAACATGACGATGTCAGAAAATTTCAGCCTGTTTGTTTCTGTTCATCTCATATGCTGATATGCATGTCCATGTCTACACCAGTGCTAGTCAATTTACATAAAGTAAAAGTGTTTAAACTTGATATCCAACTGTTCCAAATGTACTAATATTTTTTGTGGGGAACCACAGAATCAACTAAAACAGCCCATTAGAAGTAGATAGAATGGGGCAACAACAAATCTTGTTTATGATTAACAACCTAGCAACATACCAACACACACAAATCAGATCATCAGATGCACCACAACTAAGTCTTGCACCATACTTATTTGGTGTTGGTTAGACAATAACCATTGTTTTTATCTCTGCTAAATACTATGAAATCTCACCATTAAAAGGAACAATCAATTTCACTTTTGAAGATTTTAATCAAACATACAATTGTTTAAGAAGATTTACCGCGACTTCAAGTCATCATGTTTATCAAATACAACATCCTTAACCAGAAGCTAACTATTGAAACCAGAAACTGCATATCGTTTTCAACTCTACAATCACCTACTTTTTTCATCAATTCATCGTTAAAAATAAACTGAAAATTGATCGTGAAAATTGGCGACAGTTGACATTGAGATTTTGGTTCATGTTAACCATACTTCCACCTAATTGATTAGAGAGTTAGATAGCTACATTGGAATGGAAGAACCACAGCACAAATAAAATTCAATTACTCTTTTCAAGAGATTTGGTCTTCTGAAGAAGATAATTGGACTTTTGCACCAAATTTACATGGAAACTGGTGTCCTATTTTGTGCGTGTGAGAATAAATTCATATAATCAAGTCATGCATTTCTTTTATAGTCTTCAGATAACGTATTCACAGGATAACGAAAAAACTTTAACCTCTCCTCAAGGTGAAAATGTTTAACGACACACTGACACATAACAGTTTAGCATCATTCCTTCAGCCAAATATTCTATAATTCAAATGATAATCTGTCAACAATGTTACAAATAAAAAAGAAGAAAATTGGAACTAATCAGCCACTGAATAATGGAATCCAAATCATCTCATAATCTCAGACCTTATATGTAAGAAACTTCAACTTGATCATTAGGTTTGCATCTTCGTCAGCCAAACCATATTTGGCAGATGCACCATTGGTGTCACCATCAGTTTCTACCACGCCATTGTTTTCTGTTGAGAACTCAGTGAGCCTCTCCTTGTTAACTTTGAACAAATTTAGGTCCACAAAAAAACCTGCGCGGTTTTTTTTTGGACCAGTATTAGGGAAAAAATGAAAGAACCGAGATAATTAAGCAAAAGAAACCTATAAAAAACAAGAGGAAAAAAGGATGGTGGTGAAACTAATGATGTGCGGGGGGCGCGGAGAGATTGAGAAAGTGATGGGTGTGGAATGGTATGCTTCAAATCAATAAAACATGGTACAATCATAAACATTGTTATTAAATAAAAACTGACAGAAAAGCTTCCGACCTTTTCATGTATAAAATAAAGAAACTCAAGCTTGACTCAACATTTAATGCTCTTAAGCACACGCTAATTCAAGCACACTCGCAAGGCTTACTGGCCGGCTCGTCTTACATACTTACCATGGTCTCCACAACTGCACTTTCAAGAACAACAAATACATCATAGAGAATGCATTCTTTGAGAAAACAAGGATGTATACCTCGATAAAGCGGCCACAATCCTGGTTTGCACCTGCACGCAACATCTTGATCAGAATGCAAAGGCTAGGTAGTTGAGCACATAGTTCTTTTACTTAAATGGAAGAAAGTGAAAAGTACACACAGGTAAAAGCACACCTCATCTCTTTCTGGTAGCGTCTAAAGACTGAGTCACTGTATACATGGATTACCATCTTGAAATGAAGATTCTCGCTTGCCACAGAGTTGATCTTATGAAAGTTATGATAGCACTTAAAGGCAGCAGGGAATCGCTTTTCCCTCATAAGACGGACCATTTCCTGATGTATGAGTTTAGTAAAGTTTATATATTGTTGAATTACAAAACACAGCGCATCAGGTCGAAGAAACTTAGTTATCACTGACATATACTCAATTTTACTAGCCAGGAAAGAATCAGAATACACACAAATCACAGAGAATCGTGAATCCGATGCAAAACAACTGTATGAAACGTGTAAAACATCAATGAATAAATGCCTAACATAAGTATACACCCCCAAAATGATGATTCACAAACTCCCTCCCAGACCATCAAGTTGATTAATAAGAGAATAAACTACCTGAAGTTTTGCAGTGGAAAAATCAGCAGGACGAGATTGCAGAAATTTGGACAAAACTGATCGATCTACATTTCTTGAATGAGATTGAGAGACCTCATGACCAAACCAATCCAAATGATTTGGGCAGAAAGAAGGACCAACACCATTAAGAAGTGCCTTTATTTGCTATAATGTTATGATCAAACATCAAACAAAATACAAATGTGTAATGTTCCAAGTACAATATCAAAGACTGAAAACTGGAATTTCCCAGAAAAGATAATCTTAATTACCTGCTTCTCATCATTTCTATTAGCGGCACAAATTTCCCGTAGGCTAGAACCCAAATGATGATCAGCTGATACAAAATATGCAACAATGAACATCAATAGAGAGAAAACTATCAACGAGTAAGCGACCGATAAAGAAATGCATCGAGGTAAAATCTCAGATTGGAACATTTAGTTTAGAGAAGTGAAACATCATTAACACAATTTAACGATGAATTTGAAGCATCAACATAATGTTACTCATATTTGGAATCCCAAATATTAGAAGGGGAAAACAAGGGATTGATATACATTATAGATTGCTATAATGTTCTTCATAAATAGATGCATCCAGAGCAAAGACATCTTCAAAAGGGAAAAAATAATTGACTCATGTGCCCATGTATCACAGCAGTTACATAGTTGTATGATCATAATGTTATATCAAACAACATGGAGATACTTGGAGATACTTCTTCAAACTTTCTTAATTATCAGCACTAAGAAAAATGACACATAATCGACTAAATATTTGAACTATTTCCTCGGTTAAATCCTTATACTTGCAGCCTAATAAACAACTGACTGGTTGAGGTTTCCAACAAGCCTTTGAAATGATACACCTGATAAAAACTTTTATTAGTAAATAGGAAGAATTTTTCCAGTCAAAGAATCCTGCTCATATAAAGTCACGATTGAACTCTCCTGAATTAAAGTCATAAAACACAATTTTGTAAGCTCTTAACAGGGAACCTCAACCTGAAACAACCACTGCAAGTGAAGCGGGGAATTAACACTAAATTTGTGGTATATCATATATGTATCATACTTTTCCAGATGTTTTTATCAATTAGGAAAATCATAAAGCACGCCTCATCAAAGAATGATAAATTGGGTAGAGGCGAAGTGGGGGGCAGAAATGACCACACTTCTCCAAAGAGAACAGGCAAAGGGAACAACCTAGAAGGTCAACGTGAATGACCATGTGTATTCTCAAATGAAAATATATTTACCTTGAAACAGAATCATTTTCCAACTAGTTTAGTCACGGACAATAAGAATGATGCCCCACAAAAGGATAATTACACAAGGGGCATGTTTTTTTTCTTCAAGCTATATCTTTGATGTACTCCAAAAAAAATACTATAAACTAAATATCTTCTAATATAATCAGCTCACCTTGAAGGAAAAAAGTTTATTTCATATACAAAAGAAACATGTCCATAAAATATAATCAACTCACCTCCATTTGATGGAGGTGGAGGATAATCTCTCAAAACCTGTTCCATATGTTTTGAGCTCTCATGGCTAACTATTCGAGCCACTAGACCTTCCAAGATTTCTCCCTGCACCTCTACATGGTCTTTTGATCCTGCAGATAATGAAAAGCAAAAGTTCAACTTCGCATTCAACCCAATTGACAAACTATCCTTTCCAGTAACAAATCAATCCATGTTGTTACCGAATTTGAACATTAAATACGACAGACAGCACCAGGCAAAGCAACAGCAGAGATAAAAAGTACACGATAAGTATCAAAACTGTCTGCCAATGACACAAGTGTTTTCAGACTCCAGCTTACGATTTTGCACGGAGAATATATTAGACAAGTCTCACAGAGCCAGATAGGGAATTTTTAACAAAATGTAGCAAAGAAAGTCATGGATGTGGTCAACTCCATTAAGTGCCTCACAACAACACGGCTACAAAAAAGAACAGAGGAAGATGTTAATAGAGACGATGACAGTAAGATTTAGTCATGTATTTCTAGCATATGATAGTGACAGCCGTCCGTAATCGTACTCTTGAGACCATATAAGAATATACAAGGAAAAAATGTGATATAAGGACTCTGGTGAAAATGTTTGCTATAACTAAGAAATCTCTCCCTTGCATTTGTATAATCTTTTTATCTCCACTGTTGTATTTTCTCTATGCCATAAATAACTGATTTAAGTATCAGAAAATTCTGTTGGGCAGCCCCAACATAATTAAAACAAGAATTGCATGATATTATCAAGAATTTCGAAGATTAGGCAGCCTAGGATGACTGGTCAATAAGGTTAAACTTGGTCACAGTTTCAAAGTAACATCAAAAGGCATGAACACAACAATCAGAGTATCAATCAACAGCTAAAAGTAGAAAATAATATTGCAACATAAATGTAAATGGCTACATAAAAAGTTCCAGTTTCACTAGAAGCATACACCTTACCAAGTACAGATATATCTGCAATGTCATCAAGTGCCTTGCATACAGGTGTAGCTGTTCCTTCCTCGCAGAGGGCATCATAAGCAGCAAAAAATGACATCACTGACTTCCTAAAGTGAAATAACATAAAATGAGCAGTGTAAATAAGTAAAGTTTTGAATTACTATTGCTAATGGCTAAATATATATATTTCAAAATATTGTCACGTATCTTCTAGAGTCATTATAAATAATCAACCAGTTTGCAAATTATTTTTGCCTAAGTTTTCATCAGAAATTTGAAAATGTAAAAAATTCACATTCAACTCCACGAGCACATTTATCATTGCAACAACTTAGTTCATTGTCGATGCAAACACATGTATCCACCCAAGGCTTTTGGCGAGTTTTGAATAAATGGAATGATTTGGGTAATGTAGAAATTAATAGAAATATAGTTCACCAAAAAAAGATTGAACATGAGGTGATAACGTTTGGTTACTTTTTGACAACTAAGAAATGAGTTTGGGGAAAGAAAACCAAATTGCAAAGATCTTCATTTCCATTTATGATCCTATGTTTAAGAAAGATAGCGGAAGGAAAAAAATCATTACCTTGTAGAGAATAACCAAATATGATTTGTTGGCAGCCGCCATTTCCGACAAAAAGCAATAATGTCTGGAGTTGGATAGAATTTTGGTTTTCCAGAACCTAACTCAGTGACTGCAGTAACAACCACTGCCCCAACAAGGAGAAAAGTATCAAGAGTAAGGAAGCACACAGACTTAAAAATACCAAAAAGAATGAAAAACCTTTCTTAAACAATTCCACAAAAATGTCGAAATGAAAAGCGCAAGCAAAGTGGTCATGGTAGTTAAGTGATCATGAATCACATGATAACAAGTGAAAATAATTTGCAGAGTATAAAACCCTAACACTAATATACACATGACAATTTATGATTTAGATCCACCACTATAGTTACATTCCTACCACCTATTTTTGTTTCCTAACCAGAAACGAGAACACATAATGCCATCATCACAAAATCCATCAGTATCCAAAAAATTTGTAAACTGATTACGAAAGTCTCACAGGACATATCCGCTCAAATGAGATATAATGACGCCCGGTCTAAAATTGAATCCAAAGGAGATTTTCTAAGTGTTGACAAAACCATAAAATAGCTGCTGAAAAACCCATAGCGACTATAAATATTGGGTTTCTGTGCAATTGAAGTTCAAAAAAAAAGGACAAGGCTGATCAACTCACCATAATCTTCACGAGGACGTTGGCCATGGTCACCTAGTACAGCAGTAACCAGCTCCATTGATATGCACATGTGGTTACGCTGAATTAAACAAACAGTAAACATCAGTTTGAGAATTACAGGAAAAAAACTATAAAAGAATTAACTCAACGCATACAGATATAAGTAGAAATATTTGCACATGGAAACATAATATGAACTGAAGCTAGAAAGCATGTGATTCATATTGTGATGCATGTGTCAAAGCAATATTGAACTTATAACGGGTAAGCACTGGCTTTTAGATGAAAAACACACAAGAGCTATGTAGATTTAACTTTATTCATGTATAAGAAATCTTTATTTCTTTCAATTAATTTCACAAACTTCAACCAAATCAAGGTTTTAAACTTTTCACATTACCACACACCAACCTGTAAACCAAACTAAGGGCTAATGGTACAAACCAAACCCAACCACAAAAATGGGTTGCAGTACTGCATCTGTAATGACCCGAATTCGTATTTTGAATGAAGAATTAATTAAGAGATAATTAAAGAGTTGTTAATTAAGTATTATTAACGAATTGATAATTTGTGATTAATCTGTTGGATCCACCGAATTTTAAATGGATAACCCGATCTACTTCCGATTACGTTATCTCGAGAAATCCAACCAGACGAATGAGATTCTGACACGTGGCAGATAAGATTGATTCGGATTTCTGAAATAGTCCGGATGCAGCCTATAAATGGAAGCCGAATTCTTTTTTCCTACACCGCATCCTTCAGAGAGAGAGTTATAGTCTTTTACCTTAGGTTTTCTAGCCAGTTTCTAGGGCACTTTGGTGTCGGGAAGTTTCGGAGCTAGTGTCGACTCGAGGGGGGTCGGTGAGCTGAGATCGAGACATCATCAGCGGGCTGACGACGGACGCAGGTATAATCCTAAAGCCTTTAGGAAGAACTTTATAGCATGTTTGGTAATTCAGAATCTGGTTTGATAGTGATTTCATATTGTTGGTATTGTCTAGGTTAAGAGCTTTCTGTCAGATTGTTTTAGTAAGGTACGTGATGTACTGACTGAGATATCCAAGCGTAGTATACACACTTATATGCTGCATATTTATGTGTTGCATTATACATGTTTTACTGCTTTGGCATATTATGCATGACATATCATGTTGAGCCTGATATCTTTTGAGATATACCTCGTTTGTTGGGGCCGCTCAGCCCTATTCTGTATTGTGGACGATGGGGCATCGAGAGCTACAGTGTCCGACGGGACCCGCGGGCTCTGATGACCTGGACATTGTAGGTCCACGTCTTGATGATGAGTGTGGGAGCCAAAACATGCCTAGGGAAGATCAGAGACTACACACTCAGAAGCCTCTAGACTGAGCATGAGATTCTTGACTTGATCCTTGATATCCGAGCATATTGCATCTCGCATGCATCATATCAGTTTGTATACTCGTACATTCTCGTATTGGGCGATTGTCGCTCACGTCCTTGTTTTCATCTTGGGCACCCCATTCCACGGGGCAGGTCTTAGGTTGGACGGTTCGGGCGACCAGGGCAGTGGCTAGAGCAGTTGAGTTTTCGGTGGTGATCCAGTGGAGGTTTTATGTGGTTCATCGTTTTATTGTTTAGAATTATGTTTCGATATGGTTGTATTAATGTTTAAGACTGCTGTTGTTTGTTCTGTTTTAATTTTGGGTTGTAAGATGATTAAGTATTTGGTTTCCGCTGTTTAATTGTTGTTATTAAGTTTTAATGTTGCATACTTAGTAGTCTGTTTAGTAGTGGCTCGGGTAAGGGCGCTACAGCATCAACTGAACTTAAAGCTCAACAGCTTTTATTCCATAGCAAAGCTTCATAAAAGTTTTAGCGATTTCCATTAATGATCGAGCACAATCAGGATTTACCTCCAGAAAATCATTGAACTCGGCTTGCTTCATGTTGGCTTGTGAACCCCATGCCTCACGAAACATGCGTCCAAGAACGAAGACACCAACAGCAGTGTAACTTTGGTATACGCATAGCATTCAACAATCATTAGTAAAACATAAAATAAAGGCAAAGCGTACAACTAAGAGATCTCCAAAACTCCAAGTTACCAACTAGGCAACTATTGATACTTATCTCCAGTTGCATTATGCCTATGTGACAACATGAATAAGGTCCTTCCACAAAACAGACAAAACACATGCCTGAAACGCGTTTAGCATCATGGAAAGAAATTAGGTATGGGAGAAGCCTAGACAGCAGCTTCAGTTTTGGTTATTTACTTAGGTGTAACAGATGACAGGGGCCTGGTTTAGCTCCATCAAAAAAGAAATAGTTAGGACAATGGTGAACTTCTGCAACAGTGATATAACGGTAGTACTGTCCCAAGACAGCAACGGTTTAGACAAATTGGTGCATTAAAAAATTTAACCACTTAAAATTTAGCAGAATTCTAACACTTTTATATAAGACAGTGAAACATAACAAGCATTTTTATAACAAGTATCTAGAAATCCACCAAGTCAATTGATACAAACAAAATTTATAGTTACACATTGAAGAGATATAGCACGAAGACAGAACATCACAAGGGAAAAAAATCCAATATCGGCCTTACATATTTCCATAGCTATTTTTTGCATATGCTCCTCCCTCGTGTCCAGCATACATGAAAAGTGATCCCGAGTGCTTAAGTGAAACCTGTCAATTTTTACAAGAATAAAGCGACAGGGAGTGAAAGTGAGTGACTTTTGAGGGTTTGAGAAGTTGGAGATGATAAAAATGATGGGAGCTAAAAAAGTTAACCAAAGATGGCATGCAAAATGGGTAAAAAAAAGTTTGAAGAGAAGGGCGATTAACCATACCTCCAAGGTAGCTAAACCAGTTGAAACCATTTCGATCATCCTTGTCCTGATCTGTATAAATGACATAAAAACTTGTAAATACAAAGAAATGAATTTTTCGCCTCAAATGCAAACTCGAGATCTCCTCAATCAATACCTGGAAAATCATGTCCACGTATAAAAATCTTTGAGTTCCGCTCGAAATAATAATATGTATTTGTTTAAATGAGTGAAAGAGACACTTTGGTAAAAAGTTCAAAACTCACATAGCTAACCACCAAGGGTATTCGAATATTGTTTTTCGGAATTAAAATTTTTAAAATTGGAAGGACAATAAGAAAGGATACATGAGATATATTACCTCTTGATCAGACTTCTCATTTTCAAATTTCGGATAAAATGTAGCTCTAATTTGTGCAATAGAGTACGTTGAGTTGTCCACTGTAAAGTTCTCCAATAAACTACCACTAAACAACTTACTCAAACCAGCATCAGGTTTCTCAGTGGATGCTGTTCGAGTTTTGTTGGCCAAGACTGTCGTGCTATCAGCTGGAGCTTTATTGACTTCTGCTGCTGTGGCTCCAATCACTGTTCCATATGCCTTGGGCTTCCATATAGATTTTTTTCCATGAATAGGTGCATGACTTGTCAGCCCAATGTTCCCAAACTGTATTGGTGGTTCTGACGCATCAGACTGCTCATTTTTTTCTGCAACACCCAATGAATTGAGCCTGTTTGTGATGATTTCAGTGGTTGCACTAGGAATACTATCCGATACCGAATATGAGGTGGATGGTCTATTTGAATTTGACTTTTCTACCCACCTATGCCCTTTGGAACCTCCACCACGCTACATTTATGATAAGTTCAGTTACCACCAATCTCCATTTATGGTCGACAGAAAAGCAAGGTATATTTTGAAAAAAAGGATTAAAAATAACAAGAATCAGCCGTAGTCTACATGAGAAATACAAGAGAACATTCATAACACAATATAGAACCCCATATCAACATTGAAACCAGCACACCAACATAATTTGGAAGATGAAAACAATTCCACCACAGTTTACAATGACTGATGGCAGCAAATAAGTTAAAAACAACAAATAGCGTGCATATAGCATACAAAAATTGAGGCGCAAGGTGCACAAAGTCGCATTGGTGTCACAGGATATTCGCGCAAAACAAAAACATGGGCCTTATCAAAGTGAGGTGCGCTAGCAAGTAATAACTGGAAACCGGTCAATCTTAAAATATGTATATTTGATGAAACTTTTGTCATTTATCATACAATATGAAAGATAAAAACTGTCAAATGCTGATTGAGCAAATATTTATTGTTGTAAAAATGGATCAGCCCCACATTTAAGGCTAACTTAAAGAGTGTTTTGAGCATGGAAGAGGTGATAAAACTCATGCAGCAACACCAAGACACATACTTTATGGAAGTATTTGCCCTGCTAGCATCTAGGAGAAGCATTGAGCCTTGCGGCCCCTGGAGATATGCGCATGTCTCGAGGACTCTTCTAATAACTATGTATTACATACAGCGCACATTATAATCCAGCACCCATTCTGTGATAGATGTTTTCAAAGAATGTATGCGACAAAAATAGATGAACAGGAATGAACACGGATGCATAAGCTCATAGAGAAAAGTGAGGTACCTGATGACGCGGCATGGTCAATGGGAAAAGCGGCGAGGAATAACCGACAGGGTTAAAAAAGATGTGAATAAGTTGGAAACTTCCACACCGAACGAAAGACAATGATTGAGAACGAGAATACAATGTGGGCGAGAAACCACAGACAATTCTCTGCGACACGGACATCCACCAAGATCGCGATGAAGTATATAAACAGCAAAAAACTGAAACTTTGTAAGAATTTTAAATCGGAAAAAACATGAGAATATAAGCGTCAATTTGCAGAGACCGCCGCCTTTATTCGGAGTGATGTTTCTCAAGTTTCCACTGCTCCAGTCAATCCCAACAGACTCAGAACAGCAAGAAATCTACACAACCTTCACCCCTTCAATAATACAAAACATATTTCTTCCAAAACGTGGCACGATTCCTCCTCGCTGCGGCCTTCGCTGTTGGGCTGAATTCAGACAGGTTCTTTGGGCTGGTTTCGTGGGCCTGAACTTCTTGAAAGAATGTTTTGTCTCACCGTTAGACTTCCAGTTAGAATAAACGGGCGTGAACGGAATGAATCACTTTTCAAAATCAAACCACAAATTTCAAGAATTTTAACTCAAAATTAGAAACACAAATTTGTAAGCTAATTCTCAATCTTCAAATCACATATCTTTCAGGAAAAGGAATTCATTGTTTTCCTAAAAATTTAATTTTTTTATAGCACATCTACGATATTGTTCCAAATTCTAAAGATATAATGTAATTTATCACGCTAACAACAATACTTGAGCGTAGATTCAAGACTTGATTGTCTCAAACAAAGAAATTACAAAGAAACAATTAAATCTATCTAGGACTCGAATTAAATTTCAGGAACTCAACTTTAACCATTGGACCAAGACCTCATCTACTAAAAAAATTAAAATTTAATATGACTTTTGGTTTTCACGTACAAGTATAGACAATCAACTAAATTGTCATAGTTTTGACATAACATTTAAAATAAAATAATTTCTTGTTAATATTAACATAGAACTCATCTCCAGGAAAAGCTCTCATCTTACTCCAACTTCTATATTATATCAAAATATATTAGAGTTTGGTTCGAATGATAAGAGGTTGATTAATAAAGAGTCAATCATAATCATTTGTTTGGTACGATTTTCAGCTTTTTTTATTATCTCCAAGGCCTGCATGTGGCCCGCACTGTACACACAAAAATAGAGATAATTCAACCTTCTTCACCAAGTAATTATTTTTGCAGTTTCCATGATAAACGTGTATTTTTACTATTTTATCTTTTATAAATTAATATAATATTAAACTTAAGACTTTTCAGCATTTGTTTTCGTATTGCTGTTTTCTTATGCAATACGAAAACAAATAGATAAATTGGAAAACTGTAGTTAAATTGAAAATTCAAAATATATGTTAAAATATAAAATTTTATGCAATAAAATATAATTGTACGATTTTAAAAATCGTCTTAAACCCAATTAACGGATTTACTACTCACTATTTAATTTTTAATTATTTCAAATTATATTATTCAAAATAATAATAATAATAATAAATAATAAGATGTAAAATAATAATAATACATGAGAAAATACAAATTAATATAATAATAAAAAATTAAATAATGATAATTTAATAAGAAATTATTTAATAATAAAATTATTGATTAGGATGAAACTATAATTAAATTATTGATTAAAAGAATATATCATTAATCATAACGAGAAATTGTATATAAAAAAATAAATTTCAGAAAATAAAAAAATGAATTTTTAATATTAATATCAGGATTTGTATAATAATAAAAAAATTAATAATAAATAATAAAAAAATAATTTTTTGATAAATAATAACAATGCCGAGTCGTAAGAAGAATAATTAGTAAAATAAGAATGAATTTGTAATAAAATAATAAGAAATAATATGTATAATAAACAAAGTCATTACAAGCAATACGAAATAATTATATAATAAATATTAAAAAAAATTAATAATTAATGATATTGTTTAAATTTATTTATTTATTATATTATTTTATTTCTATTATTTATTTATTTTTTTGTTTATTATATTTAGGTTATGTAATTATATACACATAGTGAGGATATTTTGGTCATTTCAAGATAATACATAAAATTAATCCACAATTTTAAAATCATATTAAACATATATTTTAGATCACTATGTTATTTATCACTATCTCTCGTTTTTTATCAGTCTAATTACTAATCATTTAGTTATCTTATCTTACCCGTCAAACGGATATGTGTATGTCAAATGTATGTAAAAATCACATAAACTTGAATACATGACACGTTCCATCCCTTCGAACATTATTGTCAAAAATGAACACTAAAATTCGAGTTTTGGCACACTAAATATATACAATTGGTTTTTTGCACCCTAAAATTAAATGTTGGCTCTAAAAATATTATCAATTGTGTGTGTGTGCACGTGTGATTAAGGACCTAAGGTGTGTAATGTGTCGATTAACCAAATCTCATCCATCGACTAACTAACTAGTCTTCTCCATATTAGGAATGAGATGATGATCAGTATGTTATTTCCACGCAATGGGCAAGAAATTTTTTACAGAAACTGATTTGAAAATAATCATAAGAAGACAAATTTCGTTCTCGATAACAACTTAATCCGCCATCGTAACAAGCTGCAGAAGATGAGCAGTGAGAGCATCATGCATTACAAAACCAAGAATCAAACAGTGTAGGTGCAATAGAGATTAAAAGAATTGAAGTTTACAAGGTCTTCAATCTGTTGTTTTAGTCCCTCTTTACAGTGCATGTGATACTAAACTAAACTAAATGTCTCAGTTCGACAAATGGTTGGATTCGTGAATCGTAATCATATTTTCTCATGCAAGTACCTGTCTGTATGTATCGTATTCTATACTTTTCGTTAGCTTGCCTCAATTACAATTAAGAAAACCAGAGTAGATATCAAGAAAATCTGTGTTTTCCAGCACCAACGTTTTCAAGCTAAATCAGAAACATTTTCGCTGTCAATTACCTTATCACTGAACATCCCATCTGTGTTTTGATCCTCACTGATCCGACCTTGATCCACATTTCCGGAAAGAGGGCCTCGAGGGTTCCCGAAAACTGTACTAAACATATGGTGGTGACATTCATCACAGAAGTAGAAATATGTAAAATGGCCTTCATATGGGAGTTTATGCAGCATGGCGTCTGGTAGAACTCGTTGCACAAAATCGCTCATTGATGGAGGGATAACTCTGTCTTCACCTCCCTATTTCAATAGGAAATTCAAATACAAGAAAGATTGTTGGTCTGAAGTGAATAAACATGATAAACAACCATCTAAATAGGTATTTGAAATCCATCACCGAAACTGCTTTCTCTCGAAAGGTCAAGCCCATAGGAAATTGAGCATAAAAATAACACGTTAACACACTCATGCATCAAGCAATAAAGGTATAGAAACAAGCACCCAAAACTAAATTATTTACATATATGGGATTTTGCGCACCAAAAGTTTTTAGCATTTAACCTAATGTCATTGATATCATCTTGAAATCCTTTTATCCAAAAGGTTCGAGATAATGGAAGGTGGGCCAACAATTGTTTTGTGATTTAACAGAAAAGTAAATTGTTAACTAACCTGCCATATGTGTACAGGGCCAAGAAAACCATCAAATCTCTTTTCAGCAGAACCGTAAAGTGATTTAAGCCAAACCATAAGCCCTTCGCCCTTGTGTTTGTTCTGTACTTTGAGGTCTGCAATGCTGAAACCCCAGTTTGAAACTTGTAAGACTGCTTCCTCAACAAATGGTTTCACGTTTAACTGTCGAATTGATTCTTCGACATCCCTCTGCCAAAAGTCTTGAAACATCTGTCTCTCTGTCAAAGCTCTATCCTATGGATTCACTAAAAATATTAACTAAAAACGTATAAAATTCTTTAATACTTTTATGGCTTTTAGTTAAGATGGCTCACCCTTTTCCCAAATGAGATGGAAAGCAAGTTTTCCATCTGACCATGGTTTCCAGAAAGGAAACTTCTACGATAGAAGTATCGAAGTAATCTAGGAAATTTCCGTGCTAAATGGTACGACATTTTCTTCTTGGTTGTCCATTTCCCCCAGATTTTTCGTGTCTCTTCCTTGGTCAGTCTGGGTTCATACGGATTAATCATTGGTGCAACCATGATAGCACCTGAAAAATGAACCCAGAATGAGTCAAAATGACATGTAGAAGGCAAGAGTCACTCATTTGGTTTCCACCATAAATCGAAGCAATAGTGGTAACTTTCTTCCGCTCAAATAACAGAAAGACATCAATTAGTACATGAACTAACCCGCTATCCTATCAGGAATGTAACGAAGAGCAGCCCAAGCATGCATACTTCCTATAGAATAGCCCACAACCCAAAACTTATCAGTAACATTCACAGCATAAGACAAGTGGAACATATCCAAAGCTGATGACTCGAGATTCCTATCAGGATGAGGATCGCTTTCACCAAAGCCAGGAAGATCGTAGGACACAAGCCGAATACCAAACTCTTGCAGTAAGGAACCCTTGATACCAGGAATTCCTAGGTTAAAAAAAAAAAGCAGAGCCCACACAAAAAGTTTAGTGAAACGTTTAGCCTTCCTTTTTTACTGTACATCAAACTCTATACCAGTCAAATAAAATATGTTTAATATAAAAAAAGTACCTGCAAGTCGAGATGAAAGGAAAGAATGGGAAACAATCATTGAGTATCTAGCTTGATCAGAAGGAATGCCTTGCTCCTGATAGGCTAAGCGTCTCCCATCTGGAAGCAGCACGAGGGTAGCGCTAGTAGGGTGAATCTTCATTTGTTTAACCAAAGGAGTTGTAGGGTGATTAGTATTTACAATTAAAGCTGCAGATCACGTTCATTCTATCAGTTATCAATCTGAACGGACAAAAGAACTATTTTTTCATAACACAGCAAATTCCATGTTCAACAACTAATTTAAGACAAAATTTTGCAAATTTGGGTTTAGTTTTTATCGATCACCATGTCCCCAGTCAACTACGCCCATTGTGCCTTTCATTGCGAGGGAAACTATG
The DNA here is from genome assembly GCF_012295235.1 of Primulina huaijiensis. Lineage (NCBI taxonomy): Eukaryota > Viridiplantae > Streptophyta > Magnoliopsida > Lamiales > Gesneriaceae > Primulina > Primulina huaijiensis. The sequence continues at coordinate 4,259,827 of NC_133319.1, read as the reverse complement.
GGAATCTAAAAATTTACAAGAGAAGATCGACAACGAAACAACAAGAAAGTCACATATTTCAAAAGAACTTTGATTAGACTTCCCATCACTATTTTAGTTTAATTGAATCCTCGTTCCAAGATCTTATACATTGCTAGATATTAAATCCAATTTAGGATCTTGGAACTACAAGATCTTGAAATAACAACAGTTGCTACAATCAGACCAAATCCTTCCATGTGTTTTGTGCATCCTATCCCCAGAATCTTGCAAAAGGCCAGAATCTTAAAAGAATCAGTGCATTTAGATACATGCATTCCTCCCAATTTGTCCAGCATTCTTTTATAACTTCACAACCAAATAAGACATGGTCAGGAACTACACAACAAGTGATGCCCGTTTAGAGTTCACAACAGCAATTCCTGAAAAATAAACATGCTAGTTTCCACATTAATTTAAATGTGAAAATCAAATTTGGTAAATTCACTGTATAAGAATCACAAGTCCCATTCAAGAAACAGAATTCCAATAAAATCCCACAAAACAAGAGCAAATTCACACCGTACCAACACTCACCTGCAAGAGCAAGGATCCAGACACAAGCGATCACGCTCCAAGCATGAAAAGGGTCACGATCCTCTGGCAGGTACCGATTCAAAAACCTCAATTTCGTACAAATCTTGATACATGGCCCCTTAAACTTTCTCATTATCAAAGAATCATCCCGCAACAAGCTCTGCTTCAACACATCCCTCACTCCCTTCCCGAACTCTACACTCATTTCCGCAGCCCCTTTCGCAAACTCAGCCACCTGAAACCTCCAATCTCCACCAACCGCGGCCGGAGCTCTTCCACCCACTCCGTATGAGCTGTAATCGTAACCATTTTGTCCAACACCCTCGTCAAGAAGAACATTCGTAAATTCCGGTCTCCAGGCCGTTGACTCGTTGACCTCAGACATTAACAGAATTCGACAAATGGGTTCCGAAAGAAAATCCTACAGCGGCGTCAGTTTCAAGCTTTCACACACTATAATAAAACCTTATACTCAAATACGATTACAGTAGACAAGAGGTTTTCTGGCGACTATTCTATTGTATTCGTACATATGTATGAAATGGACAGCCAAGCTATCGATAATCAAACGCCGTTTTCTTGATTATTTATATATTATGTAGTCTATAATATTTGCATGAGTTGTTTTTGTTTGTCATTAATGGACAGAGGTAGGGGTCCGAACTGCAATGTTCTTGAGGCAGTAGGTGGTAGGAAAAGCAAGCTTGGGCACTGAATCAAGGGCCAGGCTTATGCCACATCGTCAATACTGGCTTTGCGATCATGGGGGGTGGTGGGATTGATGACAGCGGCGGTGGCGTCGTGGTGGGGTCCGCCGTGCACGGGGGGCTAACGGCCGTTAACTTGCTGCTACTCCTCCCAATAAAATTACAGTGAAAATAGTATTAAAAAATTGGAAATTTTAATTTTTCTTAATGTAGGGATCTTATTTATATTCAGTCTCTGAAGAAACTCAGTTTGAATTGGTTCTACCTGTTTTTTTCATTTCAATTTCATCATATTTTTTTAGTCCAAATTCTATAGATCGTTGAAATTGTGACATAAATTTAAGAGTTTAAGGTATCAATAAGTTTTAATTTATATATTATTTATATCATATATAAGACAACAAAAACAAAAACAATAAATATAGATACAAATCATTGAGATTATTACACAAATATACAAATTTTAAGTATCAACTGATTCACATTATAGTTTTTATATCGAATGTCAACACTATTTTGGAACAATATGATATATATTATTAAAAATATGATATAAATGTATGCATTTCAGGTACTAAGGGACTTAAATTGGATATCAATCAACATAAATTGAATATATGTAATATGATATTCGAATTTTTAAATAATATGAATACCAAAGAACCTTTAAATTTATTGCTCCATATATACATAATGAAAATAATATTAATTGACAAGAATCATAATATTTTCTTTTACTCTTTGGAATTAAAAAATGGGAAAGAAACCCAACAAAACAGATTATGTCACCGCAAGCGTTAGTTTTTTCGTCGCATTGATCATTGCAATGAATGCAGCGACAATATTCCACTACAGAAGATTATGTCATACCAACTGCCTTTTCTTTTTTGGGTAATAAATAAATTATCAATCAAACTATATATAAGTGGGTATAATGGTAAAACAAAAACAAAAAAACTTTAATTTTTTTTTAAAATACTACCCTGTTTGTAAAAAAATAAAGATGGGAAAAATCAGATCAGGCATGACTTCACTTGTAAATATCAAAGAAAGAAATCAACCTTCCAGCTGCCCTCAATCTCAGCACAATGCCAACAAATATGGTATTTCTCCATTTACGATGAAGTTTTGCGAATGACATATAGAGCAAGTCTTTGATGCCGTGAAAGTGTTCCACTGTCAAACACTAATATATTAAGACGTCTCGAGTTCGAGATTCACCCCTGAATATTTGTAATAAAAAGAAAAAGTTGATGAAATAGTAGGACTAAAAGTTTAAATTATCTATCATTTGCCTCTTAATGCCGAACTTATTAGTTATTTTTAGATTTGTAAAGAAAGCAAATCTCCGTACACAAAACGAAGAAAATCATACGATGCTCTTGATCTGTTTATTTGAGCTATTCTTGTTTTGGATTATGTTTGATGCAGCTAGTGGTTCTGATTAGGAGCATGACTTTCTTTGTTTTGTCTATGGATATTTGCTTTCTTTATTATTTCATCCGATCCTAAATTGCAAAATTCTTCGGTACCTCTCATCTACTTCTATGCGCTCATTGCAGTCATCGGTTGTCGCTCGTCGCTAGTCTCACGTTCATATCTCAAATAATTCGATTTCTCTTTAATAAGGTCCGGTCAACTTTCAGTGACTGTTTGTAATAAATTTGCGATGTTCTTAATGTGAAATTACATAAACTCTCATGCTTTTACGCGTAAACAATGTCTGATTTGCGGGTTACGAATGAGATTCTGATAACAATTGCATGGTTTTGCTACTAAATTTAGTGGGAGGCTTTAATTGCGCAATTTGTTCTCCTATTTTTATTTTTGAAAAAAAAAAACAGTTAATTCGATATGATTTTGATCTTTCCCGGCTGGAAACATCAACTATCCATTGATGAGAAATCATAAAAGAATCAATCTCGGGTTTTTTAAAATTTGTTATATAAAAAAAGGTTCAGTTGGTTACCCAGCGACCAAATGCTCACCTGCCTGCATAGTTCCAACATAAAGCACGTTAAAATTTGATTGCATTTCATTTATATATATGCATACTGTATTATTAAGTTTAAAATACTTAAAATAACTAATTTTTGATATCATAATTTGTTTTAATAATTATATATATTATTAAAATGATAAAATTTTAATGCAAGTCATTTGTCGTTTAGTGGATTGAGTCTTTACTCTTAAACATGAAGTTGTACCAAATGAATTATAAAGAATATTGTACAAGTACACGTTGCATCATTTTCTTTTATTTTTTTTATTCATATATCAAAATTACAGTGTAAATCCTCACTATTTTTATAATTATATTTTGATCTTCATCTAAATATTAGATCTAAATATTAGATGTACTAGTTATATTATTAAATTCAAAATATTTTAAATAACTAATATTTGATATCATAAGTTGTTTTAATAATTATGTATTATAATAAAATATTAAATTTTGTGTATTAATAAAATCTCATCATATCCTTAAAATCATGAATAGGTCTTTTGAGACGTTCTCACGAATCTTTATCTGTGAGATGGTCAATCTTATCGATATTCACAATAAAAATTAATACTCTTAATATAAAAAATAATATTTTTTTATGAATGATCAAAATAAAAATCCGTCAGTACAAAATACAATCCGTGAGGTGACCAAGTTTGGCCAAAAACCACCTCTCTTATTCAAAAACTCCCCAAACGGAGGGCACGTCGATCTATCCTATAAGCGTACGGGCTGCAGTGGCACAAGCGATAATTGTTCTTCTGCCGTAGCTGGCGATTACTTGAGAAGCGATTGCAGAAGAAGCTGTTTTAGGTTGCCTGGAAAAGAATGAAGAAATTTTAGATTCTGGGAAATTTGCAGACGAAAAAGGAATCTGTCATGATGAGATTGTCAATGTTATCAAAAGTCTGAACGGTTTCCGTCTCCTTGATGCTCAGGTCATTTTTTTTTAACTTTAGAATTTATTCAGTTTTAAGATTTAGTGCAGTTACACAATTGGCTTGGCTTGTATTATTGAGAGCTCAATGCCTAGTTCTTATATTGGTTATAGTTAATGTTTATTTAAAGCTATTTTTTCTTTGTATTTGTGAATGTCTCAAAAATTAAAGGAAAGGAAGAGGAATATGTGTGATATCTTGTAAGATTTAGTCAAACTAGATTAAGGGATTCTGCTCAACAAGCTATTTTTCTTAGTGGGAAATTTCAAGGACTACACGATGCTCGGTCCTTCATTTTGTATTGCATTTCTTGTTTATGATGGTTGGAACTGTTTGGATTATGTACAGGTTGATATGTATTCAAACCTTGTCTTGTGAAATGTAACTGGTTTCTTGGAAGCAACATTTTCTGACTTATTTTTAATAGCATGAAGTTGAATTCAAGTTAGGCATGTATATGTTATGTCAGTTGCAGTGTGGGTCCTTAGATTGGTGGATTTATTGGAAATCATTGGAAGTGCGAAAAATTATGCAGGATATCAAGAAGGAAAGATGGGTCCTCACTGAAGAGGGGGAAATGTATGACAAGGACGGGTCTCCAGAAGTACAACTCTTTTTAGCAGTACCACCTGAGGGCATCGCCCGAGAAGATTTATAGGTAATGGAAGTATGGGACAATCAATCACAAGGCACACTGGCTGACTGAAATTAAACAATTGACTTGTCGATGAAAAAAACCATCATGCTATCAAAAGTAATGCAATATATTTATTTATTGCAATGTGGTGCTTGGTTAATAGATCACTTCTAAAAATTTCAACTTTTTAAATGCAGTTGAAGTTCTAGCTGAACGTATTTATAAATTTTACTGGTTCTTGGAAGTAATTTGTTGTTTCAATTGTGTAATAACTTCAGCCATTTCTCCTTTTCCTGCTGGCCATGGATGTGTTCCACCAGTCGCTATCATTAACTTATTTTTCACACTTGGAAGAATCTGGTTTACTGGCCATGGATGTGTTTCACTAGTCGCTATCATCAACTTATTTTTCACAATTGAAATAAATTCTGGTGATTTTTGAATTTTTTGATTTTCCAAATGCAGAAATTGAAACCCTCAATTTACAAAATAGGCAGCCAACAGGCCATAAAAAACAAATGGATAGAGATGGGAAAGTTGCAGGTGTCACGAAAGGTAATGCCCACTGAATCTGAGCTTTTAGAAATGTTTTAGACGAATAGATGTGACTTTGTGCACATGAGAACTTGTTTATTTTTTAAAACAAATGATTGTTCTTGTAATGCTGAACTATTCTTGCTTTGGCGATTTGTTTTAGGTCGACCATGTTGATGACAAAGTGAGGGGTCTGCTTATACAAATTCAAAATGGTGAGGTGAGTAACAATCTTCAAATGTTCAGCTCTTCTTTGACCCTTCTACTCCTGTATGTTTACATTAGGCATCATATATGACTATGGATGTGTTCTGGAATGTATTCCCGAACTTGTTGATTGGATTCCAAGCAGTTGGTTAAACTTCATAAGATTGTGGACAGGAACAAATCACGTATGATCATGCATGTCTGTGGATGTGTGACCGTGCAATTGTGTTTCCTCTTGCATCATATCATTAAATTTTTGTGAGGTTGCTTATCAGAATTCAGAATAAGTTGGATCTTTCGCTAACCATATAGATTATGGAATACAATGGATTTAAAATGTTCATAGCTATCTTATCTAAATGTGCGATCTGCAGCCTCAAGTTTTGAGTGTATATAATTGAAATTAATATATGTTTGGTTGGCTACAGATTCTTTTTTCTGGGGTCTGAAAATTATATTTTCCCCAGATGTTGAGCTTTAAATACATAAACATTTTCTCATTTTTGTGCAGTGTCTTAGCTTAGAACTGCATGCGATTTTGTTCCACCTTTTGAAACAAGTTAGCGTATTTTTGAGGAGAAAATATTTGGAATCTATTTCTTACTCTGATTCACTTATCAGGTCCTAAAAAATGAATCAGTGTAGCTTTGTCATCCACAAAATGCGTAAAACAGAAATAAAATTTGGTCTCCTTGTTCATTATGGTCTACTGTTATAACCCTGAATTAAATTGCAGGCAATCGGCTCTGACAATATTGATGCTCTGAAAACGGAGAAAGCTCATTAGTTCCCAGTAAATTTTTTTTGTTTTGTTTTGAATTTCTTGTTCACTTTAGGTATTACTATATTTAGTATAAATCTGTAACTCATGTTATTTGGACTACTAACTTTCCAAATATGGAATGTTTTATTTTTGTTTTCGCTGATTTATGACTTTTTCCCCTGATACAAGAATATGGAAAGGCTATTCCGTAAGGAAAGGTCCTAATTACACACCAAAAAGGAAAAAGGTGGCCACTGACTTTACACGTGAGAATCTACAAAGGTAATTAATCGACTTCATGCGTTTCCTGGTTGTTGTTTTATATAAGACTACTTTGTTTTGGTTTCCTATATGTTCTTTCCATCTTGAATTCTTGATATCGAGACAGTTTCTTATGGAAAAATGATTATGGATGCTTCTTATCCTAGAAAAATTGAATATGTATGCAAAACATTATCGTGGTCCTTATGCTAAGCAGATACCTATTACTTGTTCTTATTGTTGCATTATTTTAAACTGATTACATTTCAGAAGTCTTAGGTGCTAAATTTTAGTTGTTATTCCAAATCTCATTTCACTCTTAATTTTATTATCTGATGTGTTTTTCTTTTCTTTGAAGGGGTGACAAGACAGAGATCGAGTTTAAAGAATATAACTTCCTTGAAAGGGTCAGCTAACTGAAGGTGGTTGTCTCCATCCGTTACTTAAGGCATGGTTACAGTACCTTTGGTTTTATGTCTTTTCATTCACATTCATTTTAGCGTCCTGCTGCCTTATATGATGCCTATAATATATAATAATAATAATAATAATAATAATATAATTAGTAAAAGTGTCAATAAATGTAATTTATTTCTGCTAGTTCCATGCATTTTGATTCAGTAAAGGTTAGGTTCACAGTTTACTTTTATTTGAGTTATATTTTTCTTGTTTACTTTTGCTTTTAAACACAGAAACTGGTGTTAAACTCATGCAACTAATGAGACCAATTTCGAGCTTTGTTCTCGTCGACCTTGTCTTCCTTTTGAAGGCACTTAAATGGAAGAGGTTGTAATTATATACAAGTATGTACGTATTTTTAAATAGTTCTTTTATAATTGACAGTGTTGACGAAATGGTGAAATTATCTGCTGCTGACGTAATTTAGCCATTTGTGAGGATGAGCTTATCTGACGATGTTTCATGAATCTAGTATTTCGCTGCCATGTCATTACTTTGTTGATTGCTATTTAATTTATTTTTCTTGAAGGTTGAGCGCCAAATTCAGATGATATTTCTTCAAATGGGTAAAGACAGTAATATTTTTTGATGAATTATGTTGAGTTTAATGCAAAATCCTCTAATTTGGCGACTATTGCTGATATGGCATTCTTGGCTTGCAGGTTTGAAGAGATGCCGACGTACAATTTTGTAGAGAGCAGGTGCAAGACCTCGATCTTCTGATTCTGTCGCAGGCTCCTAGCGAAGTTCAATTTTGTAACTATATCCGTGCTTTAAAAAATTGTAAATTGGAGATGTTAAAAGATGTTGAATTCTGTTTACTGTTGTCCAGGAATCAGGATGCTTTATTAGTTTTCATTCAACTGAGGTTGCGATATTATGTGCTGTCACATGGCAGTTCTACTTCATATTCAGACACTTGAACTGAACCAAAACTTTTGGGATTGCTGATTTTTTTTTTAAAAGTGTAAAAATAGAAAACGATGAAGCCATCATAGTATTTTTGTTCCATCCCTTTCCTTTTGACATTTGCTCTTATAATGTTGGTTTCCCCCTTCAAAAAATCAATTTAGAATATTGTATATATGGTTGCAACCATCACTGTTTGAGAAAAAAAGGATTGCAATTTGCTTATTCACTTTCATTGTTTTGTAATTATGGACACTTTAATTGCATCATCTATCAGAAGATGGCACTGTTTCTGTTTGCATTATCTCTCTCTTAATTCATGTTTAGTAACATTTGACAAGTGATTACTTGACCTTTCAGCTTCTGGAACTTTGATGCCCTTTTCCAACCACAACAACATCCTGCTGGTGATTCACACGATACATTCTTTTTGAAAGGTGTGCTTAGAATTTCATATTTATATTTAGCAGCAATCCATTTAAGTTTTCTGACAGTAGTTGTTGTTTTGCAGAGCTCTCAACAACAAGAAAACTACTTGAAGATTACGTTGAGTGGGTTAAACAAGTTCATGAATCTGGTGGTTATAGATCCAGGGGGTAGGTTTTACATATTATTTACCTTTTTCTGGTTCCATCTTTTAAAGCGAGTAACAATTTAACTATCTTCACTAGCTATGGCTATGAATGGAAGAGAGAAGAAGCCAACAAGAATCTTCTTCGAACTCATACTACTGCTGTTTCCTCCCGGATGCTTTATGCACTTGCGCAGGTTAACTAATCTTTTACCTGGCATGACATTGTAAAGTTTCACCTATGCTGGATATGCACAAGTGCTTCGTTCCTTTTTAATTGTATATACTGCAAGGCTATACTTTGATATATTTATTTTTTTGCCGAGCTTTTATCAACCTTCGGGTATTATTTGATGTATGAAAATAAGAAAAAAAATCGATGCGTTACCGGCTAATTTCTGAGCATCATTTTTTTCGTAAAGTACTTTGTTCTTAGAATTGCCTTAGTAAGTTATCACTTGAGATGTAGTGGAAATGTTTTTGGTACAAGTAATTCAGTTACTGGCTTATTTATGTTGCCCTTGAGGTTTTATTTTCCCTTTCCTTTCGCTTCTATGGGATTTCTTGATTGGTCATTTTTGTGCAGGGAACATTTGCTCCAAAAAGTTACTATTCGACAGATCGGGTCTTCAGAAATGAGGATGTGGATCGAACTCACCTTGCTGAATTCCACCAGATAGAAGGTATCCCACGTTCTTTAAAGAAGTGCACGTTTAGTTCCATTGCTCAACTAGCCACACCTTGTTGAAGAATTGATATTTATGGAATTTTCCCTATAATTATTGGTCTCGACGTGTTTTTTTTAGTTTTGTTTGATTATAACTGATTTGATCAACCATGGTTGAAGAATTGATATTTGAACCAAAAGGTGGCATTAAATTTGATGTTCAATAACATCCCTACTTAATATTATACCTGTAATCTTCACAGATTTACGTGTGATATAATATATGAATATTTTCTATTATATATGTCTGATAAATTTTTTATTTTAAAATTTAAAACATAGTGTGGTTATGAACTTGACAGTTGAATTGTATGATTTAGCTGCGTGATATGAAGCAGGTTTTTTTATTCTTTCTTCCGGAGCAGTTTTCTTTTGCCCATATCATGAATTTTTTTTCCCTGGATAAATTTTTTATCAAAAAAATTAGTAAATTACCTAAAAAAAAAAAATTGGGTTGTATTTGCAATTTTGGAGTAGTCTTACCAAATAGACGAAGATTATTCTAGCAATGGTTTATAATATATTCGATAACAAATACATATAACTTCTATTCCAGGAGTATAATTATAACCATGAATTTTAACATTTAATGTTAAAGAATCTAATATATTTATATCAGACAAAGATAAAGATAAATTCAGATAAACATCAAAATATGATTGAATTATTCCCATGAGGGATTGTTTCCAATTCAAATATCTCTTATCTATTAAAACTGCTATAAAGCTCTCTGGTAAACCTTCTAAAGTTAAAGGTCTAAAAGCAATTTGAATTAAACCATTTGAGGTTTGGAATAAAAGTGAATCTGATACGTGGTGTTATTTTGCCAAATTTTTCCTTAGTGGCTTTCGCACACATGAAGATTATTGGTTTCCAGCCTATATACCATCTTCAACTCAAATTGAGCTAAGAAAATGAAACATTTAAATTTCAGAATAATAATGAATATAAGGTTCTTAATTGGAACTTTTACAAAACATAAAAAGATTTTTGAAAGATATACTAAAGAAATTAAACAACAGAGGATTTTACCGATATACCTTTGAAAAATAAATTCATAAAAATCACCTATAAACGCCATCTCTCGGCTATTTTTTAAAATATATTCCTCATAACGTTTTTTTTTATTATTTTTTTAAAATATAAATCTAAATTATTTTTCATTCTCATTTTATTATATAAAAAATAACATTGTATTTATTTTTTGTAGTCGTGAGAATTTAATTTTTAACGGTACTAATTAAAATATTGTTTGTATTAAATTTTTTTATCTAAATATAAATCTAGCTTATTTTTAATATTATTTGACGATTTTTTTAATCAAATATAAATGATTTTATTTAAATGTAATGATGTTGGGTTGCGAAAACGCTAATAATTTTTATTTTGATGTTAAAAAAACTCGTTATTGTGTTTCTAACATATTTACTCAAGTGTACAGCTGTTAGATGTCAATTTAGAAGAATTGAGAAGCTGGGATTCAAATGTAGTCAAGCTGAAAATCTAAGGAGTTGTAGTATTTCGATGATATCTTTCAAACCAGTTATGCAAATGACAACAGACAAAACTGTTGGAAAACCAACTCAATTCTATATTGTTGCTTTTTTTAGATAAATTGTTGAAACATTTTATATTTTTTTCCAAATACCAAAATATTGCATACAAATGTTTTATAAAATGCTTCAACCAAACCATTTTTATTATTTCAACTTGCATATCTTTTAAATTCGTTTCAAAATATTTAATCAATTTTTTACAAGAATTATTTTGAATTTCTTCTGTTTGTTTTTTTAACCGAACTCAATATAATTTTTCGATGTTCGGTTTATTTTTAAATATTTTAAGAACGAATTGTAGCTCAAAGATTTGTCACCGACCGATCACATCAAATGATATAAATAAATTGGACTAATTCTTTTAATTGATAGCATTTTTAATTATATTCAGGATATTACATAAGGACATTTCTTACGTGAAAGACCCCAAAAATAATTTAAAATACTATTAACTACAAAGAATTAGTCCAATTTATTTACATCATTACATTTAAATAAAAATCATTTAGATTTAATTTAAACTAAAAAATTCATCAAAATAATATTTAAAATATGTTATATTTACTTATATTTAGATTTAAAAAAATTATTGGAAAAATATTTGATTAATGCAATTAAAAATAAAATTATCCTAACTATAAAAAACCAAGTACAGTATTTTTTTTAGATAATAAAATGAGAAAAGTAAAAATAATTTAGATTTAAAAAAATTTATTTAAAAAAAGTTATTACTAACATAGTTAAAAATATGATTTTATTTTTTATTTAATAAAAGTAAAATAATATTAGTAATTTATATATGTATA